>NC_013491.2:3928912-4024160 GCF_000004555.2 Caenorhabditis briggsae | reverse complement strand
TTTTGAAATTTTTTCTTCCGGAAAAGTACCATAGAAGATTCTATAACCACTAACTAATTTTTCAAAAATCATTTGAATCATCTTCAATCTCCACAAAATCAGATAAAAAATTCTGAAATTATGGTTTTAGACCTGCAATTGTGATCGCGCCAAATTTTTTTTCTGTAGATCAAAAATTAATTTGCAGTTCGGAAATGTTTTGTGAGAGACCGTGTACCGTTCAATAAAATATACGGAAATATATGTCTCAGTTGGTTTTTGATAATTCTGACCATTCATGAGTATGAAGCTTGGCTCACTAGTTTCCGATCACTTTGAAGACTCAAATTGAAAACTTTGCATTTATTAATTTTTTTTTAAGTCCAAGTTTTTTAGATATTTACCGATTTCTAAGAGACACTGCTTTTTTCATATGTTCGTCACCAAACGGGCCAAGCAGAAGTCTCTCGGAATGCAAAATTTTTAATTTAGTTCTACTTTAGACCCCTCAAAAATTTCAAAGTGATCCGAAACTTGACAGCCAAGCTTCACACTCCTAAAAATAGTAAAATTGGGGGAAAATTAACTGAAAAATACGTTTTTGCATGTTTTATTGACTAGTACTGTATCTCAATTCCTGTGCAATGAATTAATGATGTGTTAACTGAAAAAATTTATCAATTTATCAGGTGACAACATTGTTTGAATCAATGTTAAAAGTGTGATAGTCTTCTCATTTCTCCAAATTTCCTAAAAATGCAACTTTCCGTTTTGCGACTACCTTTTTTGCAGTTTTGATTGTTTTTTTCGAAATTCAAGAAAATTACAGAAAGATGGAAAAGAATGACCTCAATTCATTAAACAAACCATCTATTTTTTATCAATATTTTTTTGACAACATGAATTCAAATTTCATGTTTACCCACCAATAATTTCACACCAATTATGTAAAGCACACAATAGAATTTGGTAGCTCAATAACTGGAATTCCACGCAGAGTAATAGGCTACAAGGCATAAGAGAATTCATAATATCGGAAAACCAGAAAATATAAGGCAGAATGGAGGTCCTTTTATGAGAACTCCGGTGGGTCATTACTTCCCATAGACCTTGTTTTTATTACTCAACTAGAGAAAAGGTGAAGAAGAGAAAGAGATTCAAAGCAAGATATTTAATTGTCAGAGGAGAATATTACAGTAATCCCCCCTGAAACATTTCTGACTTACAGTTTCTTGACAACGGTAGGTATTTGGTGGTTCGCAATGCCGGTCGATACGATGATCGATGAAGAGGATTCATTGGTGATTGTTTGCGATTGTTTGCGGACAAATTAAAAAGTGGCAAAGTTTAGAGAATGGGTTACTTGCGGACATATGGTTGCAATAAAGGATGCCGACTTGAACATTGTGGACACAAGATTTACGACCATCGTGGCTTGTTGCATCGAGAGGGATCACCACAAATCAGAAGATATTGTATGAACAAAAATTGGCTGGTCTCATTAGTAAGGACAGGAGGAATATATGAATTTTTATGTAAGATCCCAATGCTATTTCGCACAATTCAAACCGTCAGCTTTCAGTCCATATGACTCGTTTTGTATAAGCGATATCAAAAAGTGGTCAACAGGCAAACTTTCATCATAATAAGAATTTAGTTTGGATAGTTGAACACTTTTATATAAATCTTACAGTAATCGAGATAAATTAAGCCAATGTTAACAATCCCTTCTTTCACATTTTTTTCGGCACATAATTCATGTGATACAACGATTTGGGGGTATAGGGTGAGGGTGCCAAATGATGTTGGGATATCACCGAAGCCCTTTAAAGTGCTCTGTACCACGAAGACCCCAAAATTCTTTTTTTCGAATCATTTTCCTTTTTCCGGTTTCTTTTTCCGTCTCCGACTTTTAGAAAACTTTGAATCATCGAAAATTTTACCACTTTCTCAATTTATATTCCTTATTTTTTTAGTAAATTGTTTCAAAATTGTTGTTGTCGCTGTTATCGAACATTTTTTCTCTTCTTATCACCTTCGAAAGTCTTTTTTTTTCCTCATTCCTTTTTTTTTCAGTGTGTTTTCCATTTCTGACTAAAACGAATCGGCCCTCTCTGCTGGTTTGCGTGTTTTAATCTGAATTCAGTTGCTCCTTTTTCAAATTCAAAGTTTTGTTCTTCTTCTCCTATCTCTCCTTCTCACAACAGAAACGTCTCCTTTTACTCAAGCCAAACTAACTCAATTTGGGATGTTTCCCGGGGCGAGGAGAAGGCCTGGGTCCGATTTCGAAATGTTTTCTCAACACTTTTTCGGTCAATTCACTATCTATTTTTGATGAAAATACAAGTTAGGAGTTGATAAAAAGATGGCAGACGTTATTTTTCAAAAGTTTGTTTCGAACCATTTTAAAATTGACCATTTCTATCTTAAAAGCAAATATCATACTAACTTCGATTGTGATACGGTTTTCATTTGAAAATTATGAGTGGATGTGCAAAAACATGACAGTAATAAATAATCGGAACTTTGTCTGCAATTTTGCAAATAAAGTACAAAGGGAGGTACGACAAATTGGAACGTTTTCAAAATCGAACAAACCTAGAGTCGAACTGTCCCAAATTGAAATGCTGTTAGCCGCCAAGCGCGCTTGCATTATTTTTCTTTTATCATTGTTTTATTTAGCAAATTTTGAATTTGATCGGGAATTTGAAATTTAATTTGGGGCAGTTCGATGGTGCACAGTTCGAATTGGAGCAGTTCGATTCAGTCCTTGTTCTGTTTTGATACCTGTTCGGAAAATACACTGTTCTTTTGAATAAGTTCGATTTTTTTTTTATTTGAATCAGTTCGATTTTACAATTTGTTAGATCTGTTCGATTTTGAAAATGTTCGAGTTCGTCGTACCCCCGTACAAAGTCATAACTATAATATCTTTCTCGTTCAAACTGGTTTATCTCAACATTCGAATTTTTCATGTTATTTTCTTTACCGTATCAACCACAGTATCTTCCCAATATTCATTGTTCTCCTAGAACAAGCAAAAATCGTGCGGATGTGCAAAACGATAGAACAAACACTAACCAAAAATACGGTTTTTTTCTTTTGCTCTGTTGTGTACCTCCTATATTTGCTTCCGACCTCCCATCTCCGTTCCTCAGCTTTTTCATTCTACTGACCATCACCGGCGTACTGGATTAACTCCTGAATCAAATTTCCCTGCTTTTTTAGTCTTCTTCTGACTCCTGGTCAGTTTTATACCCCCCCCCCCCCCCAAATTGTTTTTCTATTTCCGTTTCGTCCGAAATGCCAAAGCTTCTCGTTCCTTCCAACTTTTATGGCTTGATGTTTTTGTTTACGGGGGGCCCCATTTCGGAAGATGAGAAGCCTTGTGGTTCTCGGTTTTCAAAATGCATTAAAACTTTCGGGAAGGCTAGGTGAAATTGTTCTGATTGTTGTTTCGTTTTGCGCGATTCTCTTTTTGAAAATAAGCAATTTTACAGAAAAAAAAAACTAAAAATGGTTGTTACGAAATATTCATTCAGCTCACGAGGAAATGATGAGCGAATTGAAGCATGAAGCGAGAAACAACAACAACAAGAAAAATGAATTCTCATCGTCTTCTCCTTCTTCTATTGCCTATCAATTTTTTCTCCAGAATCAGAGTCTAAAGGAGGGACGACACCCAGAAAAAGAGGAGCTCAGACATCTTTCTTTTTTCGTCTTTCCTTGACCAGTCTGGTCTTCTTTCTGGAATCAAGAAACGGAAACCAACTTTTTCCCTTCTCTCCATTTCTTTTCAAAAGGCTTTTCAAAAAGCCGAAAAATCTCAAAATCAGATAATTATTCGTTCTATTTTTGTCTCGCTACTTTTTTTTGTCCCTCGGGTTACCTCTTATCTAGTCTTTTTTTTTATAAGTGTGGAAGAAAACGGGAAATAAAGGTCATGCTTCTTTTTTTGCATAGTTGGGAAAAGAGAATTCATCCGGAAGAATTAGGGTTGAGGTTTTCTTACAGCCTATTCCTCTATTTACAATTTCTACTCTCACTTTTCGAAATCTAACTATTCAAAGTTTCTGATAATTCTCTAAAAAGATATTCCTTCTTTATCAGCATAAAGAATAGATTCATAATAATATGATAAAGTATTCATATACATATTTTGGTGATTGCCCCGATAATTTATGATTCTCACACTTCTCTCAGCGCCTATATTTCATCCGAAATCATTCGCCACACCCTTTTTTATTTATCCGAGGTGATATGTGTATCAAATAACTTCCAGTTTCTAGTTTTATTCCTAAAAGCTGTTTTCTGAAACTGAATTCTAGCGTTTTCCATTACACATGCATTGAAAACTGCCATCCATGTTTGTTCGTTGTTCGTCCTTTAACCTCATCTAAGGATTTCCCACCCACCGCGTTTGTTTGTTTTTCAACTTTCGATTCGTAATTATGAAACTTTTCCTTATGTTTCTTCTTTTCCCCCTTTTGCTTCTTCTTCTAGTTTCTTTTCAAATTCTAAATTTCCTATCTAACTGAGTAAAGATCTTATCTTTTGTTCGATGCTCGCTGCTATTGAGCTGCGAACTCAATGCTAATTGCTCATCAAAGCCCTATTTGCAAATTGCGTTTCAATTCTCGGAAGAAGCAGTGTTCCGAGTAGCATTTGCGACGTCATGAGTTTTGGTTTCTTGGAAAATTCAAAATATTTAGAAACTCAGAAACACTTTATTGTTCAAAAACAATTTCTGAATCGAAAATCTTATTTTATTCTTTTTGTATTTTTTTAGTGATTGTTGTCCGATTGATTCCGTAGACCGATTAATTCCGTAATAATATAATAGTTCAAATTGAGTGTTTTTCATTCTTATCCAAAGAATTGATATTTGCAATAGGAATCAAAAATGCTTGAAATTTGTAAATTGAATGATTTTTGAAGATCAATAATAGCTTGACGCTATTATTTGGGATTTCACGGGTTTTTTTTTGGAATTTTTTCTTTGAATATTGTAATAGTTCCAATAGAAAAGCATTGAAAAGTTTGAGCTCAATTATCTCGGTCCCTATGAGAGATATCAAAAATCTGTTAACTGATAAAATGTCCGAAGGAACCGAGACAATTGAGCTCGCAGTACACATACGGCTGGCATTTAGAGCATTGACGGCAAATGTTCTTCGGCTGAAAAATTGAAATTTTGCCAGTGCTGTTTTTGAACATTCTTGAGATACAATTTCAAAAAATTCAACAATACAAAAAAAAATAGAGTTTTGAAATTCTAAAAATTTGACAATCAAAAATACTAGAACTTCAAAATGTGAAAAGTTAAAGTTGCAAGATTTTTTTTTGAATTTTGAAATTGCTAGAATTTCGAAAATTTAAAAATAAAAAATCCTCATACTTGTAGATTTCCGGCCCGCCCCGCCAAAGCCCGGGCCGGGCTTGCGGAAACTTTCAAGGCCCGGGCCCGACCCGGAAGGCCCGGTATCAGAAATCTTTTATTTTTGAGCCAAATTTTGAGCTCTTAATATAACTTTTTCCTATTTTTGTCGTTTTTTTTGGATTGTTTGTCTGTTTAATCAAAAAATATCGAAAAAACTCCAGAAAAAATTTTATGTGTTTTTGAAATTAAAAAAAAACTGGTAAAATGACAGTACCGCCGGGTCGGGCCTCCAAAGTTGGAAAAAAAACCCGGCCCGGCCCGGCCCGTTACAAGTATCCTAAAATTCCGAAGTATTGAAAAATTCAAACAGTTGGACAGTAATATTCAGGAATTTCTCGCTTTTTTTTTGAAAAAATATTCTCAAGTGTCTTACCCGAAAAATTGTCTACTACCGTTCTCTGCCCTAAATTCAAACCTGTTTATTCACCAACATCTATGATTCATCTCTTGCTCTTTCGAGCTCCCTGAATGCCATTTGTGACGTTCTCTTTGTGAGCCATGTTTTTATGTTTGTACCCCCCTCCCCCCGAGCAGTCTACCGAAGGAGCTCAGTGCCGCTTCTCTAAGTCCCAGTTTCTTCATCCAAATATGTGCTTCTAACCGTGATGTTCAACCCGTCTTCTTTTCTTCTTTACCGCCGCAATCACTCATTCCTTTCGACTTTTTGGGCTTTTGGCACTGGGTTCTTGGCACTGGGCGCCCCAAGGCAAGGATTTGAACCAGAGAAAAGAGTGAAGGAACGAAATGGTGATGCCAACACAGAGACTTTTGGGTGAAATGTTTGTGCAAATCGCAAAACAATCGCTTTTCCGGCCTTCTCCCTCCCCCCAACAACCATTCCTTTTCGCGCTTGTTGTTTTTTGTTCCGCGCGGAGCGCTCCGCATCCGAATCGGGTCTGTGTGCCCCGCCGTCAAAACGGAAACATGCAACCATGAATTTTTGACATTGTTGTTTGGTACCTTTTGTGAGCATCTTTTTTCACTCTGCTTACTTTCCACCCGCCTACTCATTGAGAACCAGAAATCGTACACACCGAAATGCGTGAAAAATATCCTACCGGGTGGTTTTTTGATTAATGACTTTTCTGGTGTCCTCTAAAAAGAAACGATTTTTAGTGATAAGATTTGATAACACCTTTTTGATTTTTTTTCGTCGAATTTTATTGAATCCCCATTTCCACAATCTCTTAGCGCGAAACAAAAAGTTTCGTATCACTAATTAATTAAAATTGATTCTCTCAAAGCGAAAAAAACTCATCCAGTTTCCGGCATGAGAGCAGAAAATGTATTAACTTTCTTAGTCTTTCGCGTCATTTTATACTCTCCTCTCGACTATAAATATCATCATTTTCTGACGACTTCTTGATGATTTACGACGTTTTAGAATTTTTTTAAAGGCACAGTAGGGTGTTGCCTGGTCCAAAAGCCTATACAAAGAATAGATTTGGGACGCCCGAAAACAAATCTTCATTTCCCCCTCCTGCCTGTCTTGTTGATGAACATTAGAAGGACTAATCCGCTTTTTTTTTCGTAACTCTTTTTTTTTGAGCTCTTCTTTTTTTGGTCGCTCAAGTTGAGAAGAAATGAGCGCGGATAGCTTGACATGCTAAAATGGTAATTAGTGTTTGACGGACTTTTGTCCCCTTTTTCGTGTTTTTGCCAGATAATTTTTTTTTCCAATTTGCAGTATTTTTTAAACACAGTAACAAAAATATATTTTAAAGGTTTTCAATAGTTTTCAAAAGTTTTTTTCCAGTGGTATTTTCAGTATTTTCAGTAATACTTTCAGTAGTATTTTCAGTAGTTTATCAGTATTTTTTTGCAGTTTTTCAGATTTTTTCTGTCCGTTAGAATTTTTATATCTGTCTGAACACTTCAATTTTCAACTTTTTGGTCACATTGAATACTTCGGAGGGTTTAAATCATACCTAGTCTGGAAATTTTGCATTCACAGAATTTTTTGAAAATCCCTAGTTTTTTAGATATCTGAGAATTTCTGAAAATTCCCCTTGTTGGCCTGTCTTGTCTGAAAATATAAGAAAATCACGTGTTATTCAGAAATCGGCAAATAGCTGGAAAACTAGGAATTTTGGGAAACATTTGTAAATTCAAAATTTTCAATCTAGGCCTGTTTTACACTTTCCAAATTTGTCAGAGCGATTGGGAACTTGGCCACCGAGCTTCAGGCTCCTGGAAACGCCAAAAATCAACAAAAAACTAGGTTTTGTATATCTTATTGACCAGTACTGTATATTTTGCTTAATATAATCTACACCATTCCAAACCTAACTCCTTCTGTTTTCTATTACTTTCAAATGAATCCAAAGCCAAAGTTCCTTCCAAAATATCCAACTTTCTCACAAAAGTTCTTTTGAAAACTCAAAACTTTTCCTCCTATCCGATTTTATTAATGAATAGCTGAAGTCACATGAGCTCTTGTGTCACAAGGGTGCACACTGGCAATAAAAAATACAGCGTCCAAATTAATTCTGATGGCACGCCCTATCCAAATGCCACCAAGTCCGGGTTGGAATTACGAAATACATTGAGAGAGAGAGAGAGAGAGAGAGAGAGAGAGAAACGAAAGAAAATTCAAGTCTCGGATTCCTATTCAAGCATTTTCTTCTCTCTTTTCCATTTTTGGGGGTCTCGGAGTATGTGGCGGTAATGTTGCTCTTTGGAGCAGGCCCCTCTCTTCTTGGCGAGCATTTGTGCTCATTTCTTTTAGAGAGAAAACCTAGTATTGGTAGTGAGGACCCCAAAGAGTGCTCTTCCTTTCGGCCGTTGCTCCCCTCTTAATTATTCGGCGGTTTTCATTCATTTTTAGGCTTCCCCCCTCTTTTTACCAACTCAGCTACTCTTTTACATGATACGGAGAGAGCTCTTAATAAATACATTTGTATATGTAGTATAGTTGTTTGAGTCTTTTCGTGTGCATCAGATGTTATTTTTCGCCCCTCACGTCTTCTGTCTGGAAGTCAGGAGAAAGAAGAAACGTTCATTCATACTGCCTCTAACACCAAGCCTTTTTCCAATTCCTTTTTTCTTCCTCTTTTCTAGCAGTCATCAGCTTCTTGACACTTGATATTTTTTTCTCTCATTCTTTTTCTTTTTTTTTCTGCTCTGGTTTTTCTTCTTCATCTCATTTTATTTCATTTTCCCTTCCTAAACTGTGTGGCTTCTGTTTACTTTATTCTTCCCAATTCCTTTTCCCCCATCCATCAAAAATGCTTAAGCGATTCTCGAATTTCTCACCTCAAAGTGATTTTAAAAAGGAGAGAATTCAGAGATTCAGACACCCCCAGAGGAAAAAAAAATTGTTTTTTTCTTTTTTTTTGCAACACAAAAAGACGGATTTCCTCTGACCTACATTTATGTCATGTTCTCCTCAAGGTACATATAATTGACTAGGAGCCTTCTAAAAGACCGCCGAGACAGTGATTGGAGAAGGAAGGAAGTGGGAGAAAAAAGACAATTCTTTTCTCTCTTTGCGTCCCGAATTATTAGAAAGGATCCAATCACATCGGCCCTCTTTTTTCATTTTATATCTAACTGGCAATAACTTTTGCGGTTTTCGATTCAATTGTAAAAGTTCACATCATCTAAGTTATCGGTTCTTGTTTCTGGAGGCTTCCTATGTATTTTCGTTTTCATATTTTTCTTCGAAATTTTCAATTAAGACTCATTTCCATCCCTCGAGAAGTCCGTTTTATGAGTCTGTTTTTTTTCTCGGACGTTGGAAAACCCTAGGGCATTCCATAAAACGATGAATCATCCCTATTTTTGCATAAATTAAAAAAGGCAACGGCTATAAAATTCGTTCGTTTCGGCCGGGAAATGTATGTAACTTTGTGAGATATAACAAGGCGAAAAAAATCAGAATGGTCATATTCTTCCTTCATTTGTGCAAACAACGTGGTTTTAAAAATTCGAAAATTCCAAAAAATTTTCGAGAAGTGGGAGCTGTTTCCCCTAATTTTATGGCTATAAAAATAATTTTTTGTCTAATAAATCAGAACTTTGATATTTTTAATAAATCTGAAAATATTCTAGAGACTTGGAAAGTTTCTTTATTCCCAATTGTCAGATTTTTGAAAGAATACTTTACTCATAAATCAGAATTTTGAATTTTCGTGAAATCAGAATATTTTTCTCGGCCTCTAAACTATTTTGAGAATTATAAATTTAAAAAGAAATTAGAAATTATAATTGTAAAAATATATCAAATTTTTAGTTTTGAAAGGATTTCCAAAGCGTGGAAAAATTTTGCGGTCCTAATTTAATGGTTTACGAGAAAAATAGTTCTTCAATGAATCAAAATGTTGGAATTTCTTGAGAAATTAAATTTTCGACTTTTACCATCTTGCCTCGTGGGGTTCCATCCTTAAGCACTGTCTTGTGTCCCTCTTCCTTCAATTCAATGCCTCCTTATTTTGTTCCTATTGATGAATTAATCCAATCAGTCACGCGCAGAATGTCACTCACATATGCCCTTTGATGCACGGAAAACGTTCAGAGCATCTGCCCTCCGCCGGCACTTTTGACTTCTCCTCTCATTTACTTTCTTTGCAGTCCGTCCCTTTAGGTTTCCGTCTAAAAAATGGAAAAAAATGGGGAATTGAGTTTCAAACGTCTCTCTTTCCTGAACTTGATAGACATTTGTGATTTAAATAGAATTTTGTTTTACGCGCTCCCTTTTTTTGTTCTAAACCTTCGTTTATTCGATTTTTCCAATTTTCTTCGGAACTTTTCCAACTCTGCCCATTGTTTCAGAGGGTGGAGGGCCTCACGAATCGAGTGTTCGAAATGCAGGCGGCACCGTCCTGCTACGGCAGCATGGTTGCCAGCACATCAGAAGAGGTGACGACTTCAACGTCTTCTTCAACGTCTCGAGAACCAATAATCATGTGAGTTTTGAGATCTTCTCCTCGTTTTTCGACCCCCTCACTTTGTAATCAGGTTCATCTATCTCGCCTCAAATTCTAAAATTTGTTTAGTCCCGGAAAAAAAGCAACAAAAAAATGATCTTGATGCCACATTTTGACCGATTGGGAAGAAGCCAAAATACATACAACTCGCATCATGTTTTTTCTTCTTCCTTTTTTTCAAACAACCCAATAACTTCCACACCGAAATCTCCTGGGACAACAACCCATCAATTCGGGCAAAGTTCGGAAAAAAAAGTTTGTGGAAAAAAATAAACCCGAGTAGCGGAAGTGGTAGAATTTTTTTTCTATTTGCAACTAAAGCAATAATTCCAAGAAGAAACTTCTATGAACAAAATGAATCGAGATCGGAAACTGTAGGTCTATGAGGAATAAAGCCATTCGTTATTTTTTATTACAACTGCATTTGGCCTCATTCGTGCAGTTATTTGCACAAACGTGATCCGTAAATGGGGACATTGAGGCAGGAAAGGAGGAAAAAAGGGATAGGACATAAAGCTGTTGGTTGTGAGCCGCATAACTCTATATATATAGAACTTTCTGGTGTCGTATTTCGAGGAATTCTGTTCCTTTGAACGGAAAATGGTATGGTCTTCTTTCTCATTTTCCAAAAAATTATGAGTTTTTTCGTGGCTTGAAAAAATTTTATTCACTTTTTTTGAAAAAAAAAGTAAAAGCCAAAAAAAACGGAACCCTGTTACCCTAGACTACGGAAATTGAAAGAGAAACAGCAAAGTCATTCTTCACTGTTTCCTTTCTCCCCCTCTCTTAGTCCGTTTCCACTTCAAAACTTTACGTTTCGCCAAAAGCCGAACATCCTTCAGCAAAACCTTATGAATAAATCTGAAACATGTTCATAATCGATTCCGTCAGCACCTGTTGACGAACTCCTTTACTATTCCTGCCAACCACCCGTTCGGCAAAAGTCAGTCGCAGAGAAGTAATTAGCAATAAACTAACACACTTTTCCTCTTCTTCTGTTTCTCTGTTCTTATTGTTAGAAAACAATTCGAATTGTCAGAACCGTTTAGCACTAGGAACCGCAGTACGTAGTGAATGTATGTATAAATTCCAAAATAGATACAGTTCCGGTCAATAAAATATACAAAAGCGTAATTTTAACTATATTTTTGGCCATTTTGACCATTTTCATGAGCTTGGAGCTTGACTGTGAAGTTTCTAATCATTTTAAAATTTTTGGAGGATTTAAAACAGATCTAGAATGGTTTTGTTGGATTACTACCCTAAACTATCTAATAGAAGGCCACCCAAACCACTAAATTTAAGCCTATGGTCCTCTGTTCCTGTAAAAGATATCAAAACGTAGTCAACTGACAAATTATTTATCATATTTACAAAAATATGTTTCCAGATGCTCACTTTTCAACATCTTTCGCAGTAACCGAGATAAAGGGGCTCAAAATTAGAAGCTTGAATGGCCTTATATTAGAGTGGTACGGTATTAGCTGAAAATCTAGGAATTTTCGAAAAATTCTGCGAATTCAAAGTTTTTAATCTTGGTCTGTTCTATATTCTCCAAAATTTTTATAATAATCGAATACTTGAAATCCGAGCAGACTTCTGAAAATGACCGAAAATCGACTGAAAAACAAAAGTTTGTATTACTCATTGACCGGTACTGTACATTTCTAGCTAATTTAAAAGACTATTTTTAGGTCCACCACTTCAAAAACCAATTCTCAATTTATTGAAGCTCCCGCATTTTTCTATGATATGGATAGTGATCTCAAGGAATTAAAGGTAAGGAACTTTTAATTTTTTTCAAAGAAAACAATTTCTTTGTTCAGACCGCTCTTAAAGATGTGGATCTACTCAACGACTCTGGCTACCGATCGGTAATGGAACGATCCAGCCATCCGTTTTCGACGAGTCTAGTTTTCCACGAAGACAGTGTGTTTGATTCTGAAGACGACGCGTCGGACGAGCACTGGGGTTTGTATTGGGATTGACTTTCACTGTATTGTTGTTGCGCAACTTAACGTATATATGGAAAATAATGACTGTATAGCGGGAGGTCTAAAGTTTTCGATCTCCTTCTCTTGTCGTTCGGATGACCAATCATCCGCTCTATATGGGGAGATAGGTTATGGACAAAATAGGCTAGTACGGTATTGCGGGATTCCACGGTCTCTTACTTTTAATAGTGCCCGGTATTATACAACTAGCCAGGAGAAGGACCGGGCGCAGGTAAAGTTCTGTCGCAACAGAACCTCTATTTGGATATATTCCTCTACTTTACTTTACTTATTCCTAGTTTATGGTACCCTCAATACTAGCATGGAGAAATTGGAGAAAACAAGGTTGATTATTCATTTTAATTGAAACAAAAGCTTCTAGATTCCCGCTCAATTTGAATATAAATTCAAAAAAATCAAATTTCCAGATGGATACCTCACAGTGGGCGCTGACCGGATCAAAATTCGAGATATGTCGGATATTCTTGCCACACGATATGCTTTCATTTCTGGTGAGTGGTGGAAACCAGGGTAATAAAATGGGCTGGCGAGAAAAATGTTTGAGCCTGACAGAAATTTTTATGTCCAACATGAGCTGCAGAACAGCACCACAACTCATACATTTGCAATATCGGACACATTTTTTTCGGTTCAACACCATCACATTTTCTTCCATTTTTTTAGGAGCTCGCACATCTGAAGGATTGACAATCGTCACGTTTCCGGATTCGAGATCGACGCTTCCCTTTGAAGACTACTCGCTTCTTGTCAAGTATCTTTTGCAAGTTCCTCCGTAAGTTGAGAACTATTTTTAACAATTTTATAAGCACCTGCATAGTTGCAAATAACTTTATCTGGATGTCATAACTAAATTTTAGGAACTTAGACACGGGCGAATTTTGAAAATTTGATAATTTTGGAATTATTCTTATCTTAGTATGTTGGAAGCGACGTTTTTGAAATTTTTTTTAAAATGTTTGAAGCGACGCATTTGAAAAAATAGCCTGCATAGGATTTGACATGTACAGTCAATAAGATATACAAAAACATAAATTTCAGTTGATTTTTAGTCGTTTTAATCATTTTTAGGAATCTGGAGCTCGGTTATCAATTTTTAGACAACTTTGAAAACTTTGGAAGGTGTTAAAACAGACCTAAATTGAAATTTTTGCATTCAATGAAATATTTTTTTCAAATTCTGTCATTTGTCAATTTCTAAAAAACATCCGTTTTTTACGTTTACAGTACAAAAACGGGCCAAAAAGACTAATAACTGAAAAATTGAGGATTTTTAAAAAATTCTGTTAATGCTAAGTTTACAATCTAGGTCTGTTTTACACCTTCCGAAATTTTCAAAGTAATGAAACAATTGGAATCCGCGCTCCAGACTCCCGAAAATGGTCAATATAACCGAAAATCGCCTAAAAAAGTTTGTTTTTATGGTGTTTTTGTGTTTTTAATGGCCGATACGGTATGTCAAATTTTAATTTCTGAATTTTCAGCCTGGAGGACAGCCATAAGGGTTTTGTGATAATCATCGATCGCCGGAGTGACAAGTGGTCGTCCGTCAGAACACTATTGTTACAGATCTCAGTGAGTTCCAGTTTTTTGTCTGTTCTACTTACGCGATCATATGCATATTATAGTTATTAGTTACTATTAAAGACCTATAAATCATTTTGCGTCGTCCTTAGATTCACTTTCTATTTCCAACCATTTAACTACTGTGAACACCATATCGTGTCTGTTTTCCATTTTTCAAGAAGTGTGTCCACTTTCTTAAATCTGTTGACACAATTTTCGACGCCAAATCGTTTCGTTTCGTTTTGGATTTTTTTTTGCTTTTCACGGTTTCACTTTAGTGTTTATGTGAAATGCGTGAAGAATGTCAGGAAAGTCGGTGGAGGTATCATTAGGACCGGATATCTCTCAGGTTTTCTTTCCGTGTGTGTGTGTGTGTGCCAATTTTTGTTTACCATGCCCCTCCGAATTTTGATGCGGCGTAATATCACTTTTACTTGCACAGACAGACAGAGACGGTCATTTATTTTATTTTAATTTTTTCTATTTTTTTTAAACTTCCTAAAAGTTTTAAATCCTGAAAGTACCGTATTTGCTCTAATAGAAGCTTATTCAAACCGTCAACTTTGAGCTCAATCATTCCGATTTCTGTGAACGATAACAAAAACTTGTCAACTAATAAATTATTGACCATAACATCACCAATATTTTATCATCTGACAAATTTTTGATGTCTCTTACGGATATTGAAATAATTAAGCTCAAAGTGCAAGTATAGGGTGACCATCTATTTCAGTCCTTAATGTGTATTGTTTTTTTTTTGTTTTCCATTTCTCGATCGTGGCTTGCTATACATGTGCACACATATTTGATACTATTCCCAAAACAAAAAGTTTTCAAAATGGACCAAAACATTTTTCCTATCCCTCTGGCGGTGGTCCTCTTCTGCCCCGGTACTTCCGGTGTTTTGAAATCGGAGCATTTTCGAGGAAAATCCACTTCATTTTCTGAAGACATCCGTACATTTTGCTCTTTTCGAAATTTCTATACACTAAGTGTCGTGGTGGTGGCCCACCAAATTTTATGCATGACAGAAAAAAGTGAAAAACGTAATTTCGGGTCAAAAAACTTTTTACAACTTTGCCCTCTAACCCATGCAGTCATCAAACTGTCATTCATTCATGCTCCAAGTGCGCTCACAAGCGTTTCACGAGTCAACTAGTACTCGGCTGGCAAAAACTCATTTCGGGTTCTGCAGTTTTCTGATCCTAGGCTTTCTAAAGACGAAGGAGAAGAAGAAGCATTTGTGCCGATCCTAACGTAATTAGGACCCGTGTTTTGTGGCTTAGAAATAAATTGAAAGAAAAAAAAGAAGGAGAGAGTGCAAAAACTGGTACTGGGACTCTTCTATTTAATTTCTTTAGCCATTGTCAAAAAACGCTTTTTCTCACAGATGTGCTTGTTTTTTTTTCTGTTACTATTCTCTCTATAACTTAATTTTTTTACAATTTTCAGTCATTCTTCCCTGGAAAAGTTTGTGTGACGTTCGTCATCAAGCCGGAAGGCGTTCTTCAGCGAGCTCTCGAAGTTGGATATCGTGGAGCAGCGGATACCTGTACTTTCAAGGTTAGCTTTCATTATGTTTCATTGTATTTCAAAATTTTTGAAATCGCGAAATGATTGGTCGAGTTTTTATTCAAATTAGAGAAGATTTATTATGCGAAGCGCATCGGTACGGAAATTATAGGCATGTATGTTAATTGAGGATTGCTTTTTAGGGTGAGAGAGGGAGATGGAAATACAAACCATAAAAGGATTAGGGAGTGGAACAGAAAATTGTAGGAAAGAAAATTGTTTTTTTTTCAATCATCGGGGAAAGATTCATTAAAGAAAAATAGAATAGAATAGAGCATGACAGTTTCAATTTTTTTTCGGAATTATCAAAGTAAATTACTTTCACCTTTGAATAATTTCATCTCGGCTCTTGTGAAAGATATCCAAACTTGCAAAAATCGTTGCAGGTCCGGACAGGAATTTTTTGGTTTTTTTGATATTATTTTGAGAATTTTTTTACATAAAATTAAGTTTTTGAGAAAAAAGTTATTTTGCTTCAAAAATGCAGTTTTCCGTATGATCCCATCTCCGGAGAAATTTCAGCGAAAAATTATTTCAAAAATTTTGTTTAAGCGTTGAAAACTCGATATTTATAATTCAGCTTGAAATTAGATGCTATACACAACGTTTTTCCAAAAAAAAAAAACAAGTCATTTTTCCTAAATTTCGAACTGTCCTGGTCTTCCGGGCCTCCCGGGTCGGGCCGGGCCTTGACCAACTTTTTAAAGGCCCGGCCCGGCTAGGCCCGTTGCAAATATGAAAATATCAAAAAATTATCATTTGACAAAATCTTTCAAATTAAATAATAAACATTTTGTCAGTTGAGCAATTTTTCAGTTCTTTCACAGAAAATGAGACATATGGACTTAATCGTTTGGGATATGTGGGGTTAAAGTTGACGGTTTCATTCAATTAAAGTGCCTACAGTAAAATTTGCGAACAGTTTCCAGAAGCCAAAAAATTGCAACGTTTGTTTTCACTATCTTTAAGACCAACTTTTTCAAAATTCATAAAAAAAATATTTTTCAAAAATGTATCCTTTCCCAGGTGATCCAACTCGAGTCATCTGCCGAACTCCGAAAATACATCCATCACGAACATTTGACAATGGACGTTGGTGGCCTCATAAAGTACAACCACTTGGAATGGGTGCAACATAGAATGGTAAGTTTGCAGGTGTTTGCCACACATCCTTTTTGAAAAGGGCGGCGAAGAATAAGTCAAAAAAGGGGAAGACAACAAAAAACACACGCGAAGATGCATAAGAAACTCCCCTGGCGGCAGGTAGAAGAAGTGCGAATAGGTGTGGCTGACGTTAGGCCCAATTGACCGGTCCCTCTTTTTGCCAATCGGGCTTGCCAGCCTCCTACCTCTCCCCGAAAACCACATATCGTCCTTCGTGTCCACCACCTTCCCCTCTTCAACCCAATAAGGGCCTTATTGCCCATTGCGTTCAGGTGCACAATGAGCTCATACGCACACATGCATTCGCATTAATTCTCGCCCCCGAGACGCGTTCATTCATTTCTACCTCGCACTTCTCTTCCGCACAATTTCCTTTTTCCCCTCTTCAAGTGTTCTGGTATTTAACGTCGCCGGTCTGTCTTCAAGCCTATTTCGACAATTTAGAAAAGGGTTGCTAGTACTACTCAGTACCCGTCTTTTGTCCCAGGCTTCTTCGTCTTCTTCCTCGTTTTCCTCTTTTTTGCGTCCATTTGGGAAGAACATCAAATTTTATTTAGAACACTGGGCAGCTGCGGGGCTCAATCTCAACATTTTCTCCTCCTCTTTTCAAGGCCGCATAGACTCCTCGTCCAAAATCAGTTGACCATAGCAACTGGGGGCCTTTGTGGCTGTTTTGTGGGGGTATTCCAAACTTCTTCTTATTCCTATTCCTTCCAAAAATGTTACGAACGTTTCAAGGATATTGGAATTCCTATTCCACTCTTGTCAATGAGAAAGATTATACAGCGGTGAGAGTTACTTCTGAGAATAAAAATTATAGGGGTAATAAAAAGTGAAAAAAAGCAAAAAAAAGAGAAAGGCAATCAGGAAAAGTATCCTTTCAAGTGCAGGTCTCTAATTGACCAGACTACTTTCTTTCCGAAACCAAATCTTCCATTGTTTGCAGGACATTGAGCGAATGAAGGCGTCCGCTACAGCCATCGCCGCGTCTCTTACTGAATTTGGAAAAACTTTAAGAGAGACAGAACTTCCAAATGATGCAGACAGTACAGCACGAATATTGGAGTTGCAGACAGCAGAGAAAATGGCTATTAAGGTGAGTGGATTGATACCGTAAAATGATTTCTTTTTTCGATTCCCATGATGTGGAGAGGCAAACGGAAAAAATAGTTTTGATATCTCAATGAATGTTTTACTAGTTAACCACTTTTTATATCGTTAACAGTACCAGAAAAAAATCGGCTCAAAGTTGGTCAGGGTCAAAGCTATGCTACGGCCAGCTGTGGCCGCGGATGACCGCAGTTATGCAAAACATTGGTCAGGGTGCCACTCTATTAGAGGTGGTTTTGCAGATGATAGAAAATTAAAAACATTCACTACCATTTTTTTCACATTCATCTTTCTCTTCCTGAATTCTCCCGACGTTTCCCTCCGTTCTAATGGGATATGTCTAACGAACGTCATGTAGAACGAAACCCAGCTGTTCTTTATGCCCTTGGCAAATATCGAAAAAAAATCGCTTCGAAAATTTGCTATTGTTTATTCAGCAATTCATTAGCTTAGCCATAACGAAAATCGAGAATGTTTGTCATGATGATTAGTGCCCTCTCCTCCTTGGGAATTCATGGAATTCTTCATTTTACAGGAAGAATTCAAAATTGCCGTCCGCAAAGGCTTCACCCTGCTCAAGTCCGTCCGGCAGCTGGACAAGAAGCCGACACCTGAACAACTATCGCCGACTCGGCTACATAATGTGACGGCCATTGAGCGAATGCTGGTCCAATTGGGTACGTACTGCCAGAATGGGCACTCATTAAAAGAAATCGTAAAAAATAAGGGGAGAAGCGAGAAAGAGAACAAAGGGGCTTTTGGGCAACAAGATGAGATAAGGCGGAAATAAATAAGGGTAATGTGGTGGTGAATTTAGGGTTGAGGGGATCTTGAATTGATTGAGAAACATGTGAAAATTATGTAATTTGGTCTATGAAATATAATAAAAATTGGTTTAAAAGATATAAATTTTCTGGAAGTTTAATATGTTGAAGTTTTCTAAATTTTACACGAAAATAGCAGATGAAAGTAAGAATCGGTCAATTTAATATATACTTTTCTAAATGCACATTAAAGTACTAAAAATAAGAGAATTCGCTATAATATCACTAAATAGAAATTAAGCCTAATTCAAAGCAATTTAAAAAGTTCAGACAATTCTCAGGTGCTGGAAAGGAATGGTTTCACGCTGATAATATCAAAATTTTGATTCCAAACTTTCCAAAATTTTTTGAAACTACGTTCATTCAAAAATTCAGAGAAATTGGGACATTTTGAGATTTTCCAGAGTTCCAACACAAATTTCTAAACTTTTGACTTCCAGCTACTTTTTTGAATTTTTTTCAAAATTCAAATTATCAAATCCCTTTCCAATTTCATTCAACGAAACCAAAAAATTCTCTTGAACTTCTAAATCATTAAAATCCATTTGTTGGGTCATCTCGATCATAAAATTTCGAACTTATCTGCCCAGCTGTAGTATCTTGTACTTTACAAATTCTTTCACAGCAGAGCGCAGATGAAAATTGAAGTTTTCGAAGCTTCAGAACGAATTCTCACTTGTAATTTCTAGGCATTATTTCGAATGGTCAAAATACCGTTTCCATCAACCTTCATTCGTTTAAAATTGAGATTTTTTTCTATTTTAAACTATAGGTCTATAATGTTTTGACCCGAAATATAGGTTCATAAAATTTTGGCTCAGCTGTGCACTTGAGAACTTATTATTATATATACAAATAGACATTTTATTTCAGAGGAAACAGAACGAAGCTTTGATTCATTTTGGACCAAACACGAGCGCCGATTGCGATATTGCCTTGAACTCCGCCAATTCGAGGACAGCTTCCGTAAGGTTGGTCGTTTAGCCCTCTTTTACATCTTCATCATGATTCCAAATTTAATAATTCTTTATTCATTCCATTCCTTCTTTAGTGTATATCACTTCGCCAAGGTCAAGAAGACATTTGTTAGGCCACTTTTGAGAACATTTAGAAAATTTTATGAGAAAATTGTCGACTTTCTTCCCAGCTTTTTGCGGTTAGTAGTACAGCCAGGAGGAATGATGTTGAAAGCAACAAAAATGTCATCTTGTGTCACATATATCATTGCAAACGAGACATTTTCCATCTCTTCTGAGTGTTTTTTTTTCGCCTTGTTGTTTCACATGTCTATTTTTTTCTCTCATCTGGCAGCTCTTACGCGTTCTTTGTATTTCATCTCGTATTTCTTCTTTTCACTCACAACTTCTTAATTAGTTTTTTTCCCTTCTCTACTTCCTATCATTTTCCATTAGCACTGTAGGTACGGAAAAAACCAAGTTGACCTTCTTTTCCATTATCCCGGTTATCTCCCATTGCCATCTCTTATTGCGGGTCACTTAGCCCTCCCTTAGTTTTTGCCTCCGTTCCTTGCAATCTCATCTGGCTTCAATTCGACAGAAAACTTGCAATTTTCTTCTTCAAAGCCTCTTTCGTGCCCAAAAATTTCCTTTTTTTTTCGAAAAAAAATTTCTCCTCGTCCTTCATAACCGAAGATCTATTGTGTTTAACTTAATCTAGTCTATGAATAGGTGTTAACAAGAACAAGACGACGTCGCTGATTGATAGCATAGTTATCAGTGTTGTTTACAACTTCTGGTCAGAAGGAGGCATAAAACAAAGAATGAGGAGGAGGGAAGTGTTTTTGACCTTCACTCTTCTTTTCTTCAAATTTTCTGAAAGCTTCTCCTTCCCATCATTTTTTTATAGATTTCAACATTCTTTTTCGTTTTCTTCTTCTCAAGTTCCCAAGTTCTCAAATTCTCTCCGGGAAACACACAACTAGTTTTTATGAACTTTCTTTTCTGTTCGGAAAAAAAAAGTTTTTCGGACTTTTTGTTTTCTTCATTCCTATCATCAGGAGTGTTGAATAGAAAATTTTTTTCGGAAAAATAATAATTTCCAAAGGTGGTTGTACTTTGTAGAGACTTATACTTTTCTTCAAAAATCCTTATTTATTGTAGGAAAAATTGAAAGAATTTGTACTTTTTGCTCGTTTCCAAATTTTCACAATGGAACCTCGCCATCTTGGGAACCCGGATTTTGATCAAAATGTTAGCTCATAATTTTCATGAAAAGCCTGGAATTCTCAGAATCCGTTCGCCAGTTTCAGCCGAGTTATATCAGTTTTAATTCCAAAGTTTGTTGTTTTGAACTTAAAATAGAAATAAGATTCATATTTCAGACAAATTCTCAATTTTTTTCAAATTTTCGAACAAATTCAAGTGGTAGAAAAATTCAAAATTTTGAAAAAAAAAATTTTTCTGAGTAAAAGTCTAAAATATATAATTTCATTGAATGCTAGGTATTATACAACTAGTTTCATGTTCTGAAACGTCCCGCAATTGAGAAAATCGCATTGAAAACGAGATTTTGGCACTGAAACTGTCGAACAGCTTCTAATATAATGTATAGACAAGCTATTCCTAACCTATCCCATAATTTCCATCAAAATCTGGGTTTGAAGACCCCTTACAAATGTTCATCTCTAGTCATTTATCTTTTTTCTGACACCAGCGGCACCTTTTCATATCATATCTTCTTCTCTCTCACTCATTTTATCAAGTTTTTCTGTTCCACTTTTTCACGGATCATCCTCCTCTTTTTCTCACCTGTGATATGATCGACAATTTTTCTCTCATCGTTTTTTCCTGGAAATTTTTACGGGCTAGGATAATTTATTAATGTTCGTCGACCATCCGTCACTTACTTTAATGACTTCTTCCCATTAATTTTCTGAGAAAAAAAAACGAAAAAATTCTGGCCAATGTGGTCCTTTAAAACAATCAATTTTAGAAGCTTTTTCAAATAGAAACGATTAGGGGAAACATGACAAGCCAAAAAAAAGCAATTTGCCAACTTCCGTGAATCGAAAATTGACGGGTCTAGTAGTACTAGTACAACTACTAGTACTCCAGCCTCTTTATTTATTGTCCGTTTCTTAAAAAACAGGAAGGTGTCAGATTTCTCGCCGCTGACCCTTTTACCCACTCTCTCAGACTTCACACATCGGTCAGCTAGTTGGATTTGCGGCGTAAACAAGGAATTGAACCTATTTTTCTCAAAGTTCTAGTTTCAGCGCTTCTTGTAAGTGTAAAAAGAAAGTAAATGATCAGTTGTGTTGTTCGTTACTTCTAGTTCCTGTTCCACCCAATCATTTATCTCATTCGCCGTACAATATCTTACAATCTTCCCCTCCTAAGCTTTATCTTTTGTTTTCTTGAAGAAAAATGAGATAAAGGACCGCTACTTAATAAGTTAATGATGCATAAACTAATTATTTTTTAGAATCCACTCAACTGGATATTAATTAATACTATTGTTTTTTTTTATTTCAGCTACAAGCCGCATTCGCACGCCACATGCTGTATTTGGAGGAGCATCGAGAAGTCGGAAACTGCACCGAAAAGGCTTTGCATCTTGCCGAACAGCACAGACAATACACCGAAGGAGCTATGGTGAGTTATCGGACACTTGATCCTTATTTTCCTCCAGTTCTGCCCTGATAGATCTATTTTTAATTCAGTCTATACCTTGGTGTGTGCGTTTTTTACAACTTGAATTGATAGGTAATCAAAGATCTTTTTCATCTTTTTCACACATTGAGAATCCCCCCCCCCCCCCCCCCATCCTCTCTCCCATCGTTCTTCCCGCATTTTTATTTTTCCTATCTCTCTTAGTTTTTTGCAATCCTTATCCTTGACTTTTGGATGAGAATTCCTCTCTTTGCGCGCAGAGCATCAAATCCATTTACCGAAATGACCCGACCCGACAATGACGAAAATCGGTTGTGTTTATGTATACTCGAAACCCTCTCAAGCGCATCTTTTTATCTGTTTGAAAAAGATCGACGCGTTAGTTGAAGAAGGAGACCAAAAAAAAAGAGGAACACTGTCCAAGGACTAGTCGGGACAACAATCTGAACATGTCTTTTCAGGAAGAAGTCGAGGCGTCGAGAAACCTCAAAAAAGCTGGAGAGGATCTCATCAGCTCAAACGAGGCTGAGGTAAACAACGACAATGACACTTTTTGAAGCGTTCAGCAAAATTTTTTACAGCTCTCTGGAAGTCTGGAGCCAAAGTGTGAAGAGTTGGAGAGGATGGCAGCGGCGTTGACATCCGCATTGGAGCGACGAGGCGATTGTCTGAAGCGTAGTGCTACGATGCATGAGCAAATTGCACAGGTTTGTAGATGGGGGTTGGATAGTACGAAACATATTTTTCAGGCAAATGCGTGGTGCACCCGTGGAGCTGACTTATTAGCGTCTGGAATGTCCGATTTCACCAATCCAAATCCAGGAACATCTTTGTCAGCGCTCGATGAGTTTATTGAGGAAGGAAATCATTTGAATGTGAGTTAGGATTTATGGGCTATGGGATCTGGGAATAATATCAATTTTTGAAATGTTGGGGTTTGTAAGCTCTCGGAAAGATTTTTGGAATTTCAAAACCCCAGTCTACCGTATTTGCTTTAGTAGTAGCCAACCCTAATGTGCACTTTGAGCTCAATTATCTCGGTACCTTTGAAAGATATTGAAAATGTGTCAACTGACACAATAATTTTATTATCATAATTGAAAATTTATTAGTAGAACACATTTCGATATCTTCTAGACGAGCCGAGATAATTGAGCTCAAAGTGCGCGTATTGAGTTCGCTTCTTTGAAAGAATATACGGTAACCAATTAAATAAAAATTCTGGGAATTCGAGACCGCAACTAATTCAAATTAAAACATCTTATCCAAATAGTTTATTTTCAACTTTTTATAAACTAGCAAACTCTGAAAAAAACTACATTTCTAAAATTGATCAAGGAAGTCCAGACTTTGAACTTCGATTTTTTCCAGAGTATTAGGAATTACTGTAGAATTTTTTTTTTCAAAAATGATTTAAATTACAAATAGGAAGTTGGATTTGTCAATTCTTATTGTCTCATAGTCGAAGTTTATATAGGTTACTGTAGCAAGATTGTCAGCTTGAAAAAAATGTTTGTATATTACTGTAATCCATACTGATCAAACTATATCACAAAACCCAATAAATGGGTCATTGATCAAGTGCCAAGATGTTGATTTTGGGCGGAGCTTAATGATAAAATTATCCTCTTTCGACCTATATTGGTATTTTCATACTTTTCTATTGACAGTGTTCACCTTTCCAGTTTTCAAGAAAAAAAACAACAACAGTTCTTAGTTCTGATTGAGCAAAAACATGATGTTTCGAGTGTTGCACAAATATATCTATTATGGATGTTTTTCGAAAAACACACTTTGAAAATGTAAAATTTCAGATTGAATTCCTGAAAGACACCACATCCCCAATGAATCAACTCCTGCTTCTCACAACCATTGAAACATCGACTTTGCTGAACTTGGTAAGTTCTAGAACACACTTTCCGTACAATTTTTCACCGGGGTCTTAATGAAAAACTTAGCGGCTTAGTAAATGATAGTGGCATGCCCCCCCCCCCACCGGTGATGATCCGGAAGAATCAACGGAAAATGAGCAAACAAAGGGTTGCCGGTTCGGAGAAACTGATTATCCGGTGTCTTATACGATCACATTCCAATTTTTCGGTCGCTGAAAAATTCGAACTTTCTTTTCCTGGGAATTATTTCTTGAGCTTTTTGCTAGCTGAAAGAAAAAAACTACTACTACTACACATTACTGATATTCTCCTACTTTTGCTTCTTCTTCTTCAATATCGGGATAATAAAAACGCGTCGACGATTTTCAATTCGAGTATCGTTGGGAGCTATAAAATAGCGAAAATGATATTCGCAGATGTTCTGGTGCGTTGGCCTTTTTATGATTTTGCAAGATGATGCTTCCCCTCGTGTCACCAGGTGGCGTCCTAGTCCCCTAGACCGAATATTTTGGAGCATTCTGACCCAAAAATCTCATTCCATATTCGGATATCCTGCAATTTACTCTCCCAATAACGAAACCAAAATCTCCCCTCTCCATTTTTGTTCACTCTCCATTTAACCCCTTTTCTTAGATTCATTACTCTTTGTTCTTTTGCCGACTGGAAATTTGGTGAGAAATTTACTGAGTGTCCGTTTGGGCACCAAATAATTCAGAAGGCCTCATAAACCATCTAGGCGGCCCGACAAAACACACTGTCAGATGCGGTTATGCTAATTCAATCAAAAATTTTCGGAAAAGGGAAAAAAGAGAAAAAGATAAAGGAAAGTATATAGAGAGGGTGGCAAAAATAATTTATGCGTTTTTGAGTTTTTTTTTTTTTTAGTTTTCGTGGAATCAGTCATTTTTAAAGGCACATAAATCTTTTGTAATTTCTAGAAAATCGGATTTTTCAATATACCGTGAAAACTGTAATAGAAGAGCCCCCACATTGTCAAGACTCTCAAGTTTGTGCTGAATTATCTCAATTTCTATGCTAGATATCTGAAAAGTGTCAACTGATAACACACTTCTGAATTAATGATAAACAAATTATCAGTCGACAACTTTTTCATATCTTGGACAGCAAGCGAGATACGGTACTTGTCAATCAAATGTACAAAATATATTTTTCAGTTTATTTTGGACCATTTACACGATTTTCAGAAGTCTGGAGCTCGGCTGTCAATGTTCTGATTACATTGAAAATGTTGGAGAATGGGACACAAACCTAGATTGAAAACTTTAACTCACAAAATTTTTAAAAACTCCTAGTTTTTTCAGATATTTTCCGGTTTTTGAAAAACGCCCCTTTTTAGTACTTTACCGTTTTGAAAACGTAATGAACAGGTGTTGTTCAGGGACCGAGTAATAGCTGAAAAACTAGAATTTTCAAAAAATTCTGTGAACACAAAGTTTTTAATCTAGATCTATTTTACATTCTCCAAAATTTTCAAAACAATCGAAAACTAGACAGCCGAACTGCAGACTTCTGAAAATGGTTAAAAATGCACTGAAATACACTTTTTTGAAATTGGCTCAAAATTAGCAATTAGGTGTCCTTATTACTGGTTTTACGATATCAAAATTCTTCCCGAAACTACTTCCGATTACCACCAATAATCCAACTAGAAAACTTCCAAATATCATATAACCTTTTTCTATTTGCCAACCCCAAAGTATACATTTCAATCATTTCGAACGCTGCAAACTTCACCTCTGATAATCAAATAATTAGAGAACAAATAAGTGCCAAATGATCCGACTCGTTCAAAAACTTTCAAACTAGAATCCCCTTAATGATACCAATTCTTCCCCTCTCATTCGAATAAGGAAACCACGGACCTTGTATGATCGCTGCAGCAGTTCGATCATGCATATAAATGAGAAGAAAGAGAATGTTCGGCGTTCAAAACGAATAGATCGTCGTCGTGTTCTTCTTTTTCGTATATAGCAATCTTATTGTTGTTTCGTAAAAAGTTGCGATTCTGGGGAAATGACTTTTATCGCGATTTGAATAGATTGCAATACTTCTTCTTCTTCTTCATCTCCTTTTCCAGAATATCTTATCGCGCCCCGTTAGGCGATATGATACTACTGTAATCGGAAGTGAGGCGTGAAGAGAGAACTTATGAAAAGAATCTTAAGAAGTGAAACTCTGAGAATACATCCTAAAAAGCCTCAATTTTCCAGATCGAAGAACGCATTGGAGATATTCGGCGAATGTCGCTGGCGAAACGTGACCAACTCAACAAACTACACCTACAAAAACCGCCACCGGTACAGATTGTCACGCCGGAGAAGAAAAGCAAAAAGAATAGCAAGACAGAGGTGAGCAACATGGAATAAATCATACAGAAGGGTGAAAAAGTGCCGACATGTGTACAGAAGGAACCTCCCCTCATGATTCATTAGGGGCGCCGCGGAGAAGAAGAAAAAGAACAAAAAATGGGAAAAAATTGGTTGCATTTTTTCGGAAAATGCTTTTTCCTGGATTGCACCGTTTTACATACAGTACCAATCAATAGGATATACAAAATTGAGTTTTTTAGTTGATTTTCGACATTTTCAGGAGTCTGGCGTTTGGCTATAAAGTGTCCAATCACTTTGAAAGCTTTGGATGGCGTAGAACAGACCTAGATTGAAAATTTTGCATTTACCGAGATTTTTGAGAACTCCAAGTGTTTGATCTATCTGTCGATTTTTGAAAGAAACCTGCATTTTCACGTTTTCAGTACAAAAACGGGTCAAAAATGAGTGTCTTCTAGAAATCGGCAAGTAGCTGAAAAACTGGGAATTTTCAAAAATTCCGTGAAAGCAAAGTTTTCAATCTAGGTCTGTTTCATGGCGGTACTCGCTAATAAAACTGAGTAGAATAAAACTGTAACATAATAAAACTGACCATAATAAAACCATACTTAACAGGCCATGGCCCGGTCCGCAAAACCTCGCCGGGCGGACCGAGCGGAGCCAGAGACTTCCAGAGCCCAGCCTAGCCAAGGCAAAGCTCGGCGAGGCTTGTGGGCCGGGCCCTGGCTTGTTAAGTATGGTTTTATTATGCTCAGTTTCATTATGTTACAGTTTTATTCTACTCAGTTTGATTAGCGAGTTCCGCCCTGTTTCATACCTTCCAAAACTTTCAAAATGATCGAAAACTGGATAGCGGAGCTTTTGAAAATGGTAAAAACGACCGAAAATCAACTAAGAATTACGTTTTCGTGTGTCTTTTTGACTGGTGTTGGTGTCTTCAAAATGATTTATTTTTTTGGTTTTTTTGTTTTATTTTCACTTTTTCAAATTTTCCAGATTTCTTTCAGACAGGACTTTTTTCTTTTCAGGTTGTAAACAAATTATTTGCTTCTAGAAATTTCCGTCTGAATAAGCTCTAATTAGTCTAGAGAAAATTGTTTTCGAAATATTCTTATATTGTCGTCAATTTGAATATAAACCGGCGTGACGTCACCAATGGAACTGGTAGCAACAGCTGGAGAATTTCGTGAAGGTCGTCCTAGCGCCATGGGAGGTACACACCGTTATCCGGTATATGAGAAAGTTGCTTATTGAGATTTTGTTTTCTCTTTTTGGTCATAAGATTTTCCATTTTCCACTTTTTTCTCCTCGAAAGTTGGTCATAACTCTTTCTTTTACCCCCGAGGGGGCAAAAATAGGGCACTCACGTTACACTATATATTTTTCAATTTATTTCGCTGGGTTTTCCCACGCCCTTGGCTCTGAATCAAGGTTTGTGCTGTTTCGGAGTCAGCTTAGGCATATTATCTTCCATTATTTGAACAAATTACATACACCACAGCGAGAAGAAACTCGTCGGGAGCATTATCCTTCCATGATAGCTGTTCTCACGCGAACACTCGAAAAACACTCAACGACCCGTCCTCGCGGAACCCCTCTTTTCCTTTTTCTCGGCTTATATTCAAATGGCACTGATGATGCGGCTTCTGATGGTAGTCATCTCGTTGGTCAACAAGATCTTTTTTTTCGGAAACTGTACATATTGAATTCTCCAATTCTTCTATACCTTCTTCTTTGTCTCACCATGTTTCGTTTTCCATTAATTTTTTCTCCTTGTTGTAAGAATCATTTCTGTTCTTTAGGGTTACGGTATTTCTTCTTGTCTAGTCTAGCTGCAAATAGATTTTGTTTGTTTGTAAGAAATGTAATATTTTCAAAAGCCTCAATCGTTTAGCACCACTCTTCTCTTTTTTAAAATCTTTTTAAAAAACCGATTTGTGCTGACCCGTACCACTCGGACACTCGGGGCGACGAGAGAGAAAACATGTGGAAGCACTTTTGACCGATCCGCAGGAGACGAAAAGTGAGGGAGTGGAGCGGTTAAAAATTTGCGTAGGAGATCTTCTTAGTGCCATCTGCCTTCTCCACCCACTTTGACTTCTCGTTCATCTGCATTTTTTAATTTGTTATCAGCGCCTGCGGTTTGAATATTTTTGACATAAGATATTCAAAAACCCCATTTTTTAAGAGAATTTTTGGCGATTTTTATCATTTTCTAGAGGCTGGTGCTCGGCTGTCGAGATTCCGGTCACTATGAAAATTATAAAAGGTATAAAACAGTCCTAGATTGCAAACTTAGCATTCACAGAGTTTTTCGATTATTTCTAGTTTTTCAGCTATTCTCCAAATTCTGAAAACGCCTCTTTTGGACCGTTTTGTACTGAAAACGGGAAAACGGTATCTTTCAAAATCCGGCAAATTGTTGAAAACGTAGAAGCTTTCTAGTTTTTCAGTTAATTTCCGACTTCTGAAGGACACCTGTTTTTCAAGTTTTCATGCCGAAAACAGGTTAAAAAGGGTGTCTTTCAAAAATTGACAATTAGCTGAAAATCTAGGAATTTCCAGATAATCCTGTATATGCAAAGTTTTCACTTTACAAGGGAACCATGTTTAGCCTTCATCTCAGAATTTTTTCTAGATTTGCTCATTTTTAGTTTCGAATACCGGCTTTCTTGTGATGTATTTGGTTTTCTGCACAAATTTCTAGAAGTCGAGTTATGGGCTGTTTAGGTGATTTCAGTACTAATTTCTCACTTTTGGAGTGAGTTTTTGAAAGGGTTAATGAGAGTTTTTCGGCATTTCTTGAGTGTGAATCGTAATTTTGAGAATTTCTCTACAATCTGACAGAGTCTTTTCATTTTTCAAAAAAAAATTTTTTTGAAAAAGTTTTTCCATGTACCCCTTTGCGAAATTTTACAATTTTTCGAAAAAATTTTTAATGTGCTAAAATGCATTCTAAGCTCATAGAAATCATAAAATGAGTCTTTTCACATAATTCTATAGCCTATATCTGTTTTGAAATCTCAAATGAGTGGCTTCTTCCGAAACTTCTATGAATCGTATTCCTTCGAAAATCACCCAGTAGCACTCAAATCTTGTGAAAACATAGATTTACATACTTCTTGCAAGATTTATCACTGTTCCGCACTAAATATGATCAAAACGGGGGATTTCGACTGATATTTTGACTATATAAGGCTTTCCAGTAGTGTTTCAAGAAGTTTTCAGAAGATATTTATTGGATATTTTTCGAAACAAGTCCAAAATGAATTTTTCTCTCAAAATAATTCAAGCTTTTTTCCTACTCAAAAAATAGAGCAAACATAGTTTTGATTTTCGAAAAATGCAATTTCCTCCAACGTCAAAGAAAAAAAGAAAAAAGAAAAATGCACAATGACGGAATCGAACCCCAAACTTGTAATTACTATTCATCCCCACTATCCACTCGGCCACTGTTGCGTGTTTCTTCCACAGTGGAAAATGTATAGAAAAAAGAGGGGAAAGTGGAAGGGAAGGAGGAGACCAAAATACCAACATATTTTCAGATGGAATTCCCTCGACTTCTAGAAATTTGTGCAGATAACTAAATACATCACAAGAAAGCCCGTATTCGAAACTATAAATGAGCTAATTTAGAAGAAATTCTGAGATGAAGGCTAAACATGGTTCCCTTGTTAGGTCTGTTTTTACACCCTCCAAAATTTTCAAAGTGAATGGAAACTTTACAGGCGTGCTCTAGACTTCTGAAAATAATCCAAATTACCGAAAATTAACTGAAAAATATGTTTTTGTATTTCTTATATTCTCTTGAATACCCGTGATCTTCGAAAAATATACGCAAAGCCTCAATTTCGCATTAATAAGAGAGTAAGTAATGATAATCACGAGCCATGTCCCATGTGTTATGCATAAATTTGAAATTTGTAGTGTGTTGAATCTCACTGCTTCCAAGAATAGGCATAAATTCCATCCATCATTGCCTCTAGATTTGTTATTTTTCCTCCCAATTCGTAGTCAGAAGCTGCAGCGACAGCCCCGCGCCTCATTTTTTACCGCCAAATTAAAGCAGATCAATCGCGCTAATTCCTCTCTTTTTTGGAATCCTTTTCCCCATTCATTTTGCTTCACATTTCGATTGTTTTTATTTCTGTGCTGCTTGGTTGGTTGGCTTTTCGTATCTTTTTGGGGTGGGAGGAAGTGGAAGAAAAATTGGTGGCCCCGGACGCTCTTTTCCGCCCCATTTTTTGCTTCTTAGGCAAAAATAGGCAGAAGCATTTGCCCTTCTTTTTATTTCTAAGGTGGCCACGGGAGCTTATAATTATTGCTCTTTTTTATTTCTTTTCCTTTCTGCGAGCATTAAGAAGAATCCACTTAGTCCCTTGTATCTTCAGAATGCATTTACAAAAACCAGAATTATATACTTGGATTAATTGAACGAGGAACGGAGGTTTATTGCCACCAGATGAGTTATATAAACAGATCGGATGTCAATGCCCTTTCTCGGTCCTTCGCATTGCATTATCGTCAAATCATACGGTCAACCGTCCCCCTCATCGTCTTTACCTAATCCGTCATTTAAACCATAACACACGCAAACTGTCTCGTCGTCTCTTGCTCTCTCGCTCTTGTCACCACAAAAACACCTAGGGGTCCGTCCGCCTAGTCATTCCGTCGGCCTTCTGAACTGTAGAGATTTGTTGCCTCGTTGTCTGCGTCTCTTCGTCATACACACTCTTTCTGTCTACGCGCGCACCGCGTTCACTTGTGTTGCGTTGCCCTCCTCCTCCCGCGCGGGCCGTCCTTTTCTGCTCCGCCCTTCTCTCTTACTTCATTTTCTCCATTTTTGCGGGGCATATCGGTCCGATTTCTATCTTCTCTTTTTTTATGCTTTGTAACTTCTTTTTTTTTATTTCTACCAACTTATCCTTCACTTGTTAGCACTCTGGAGCCACCGACTGCCTTCATGAAGCGTACACTTCCAAGATTCTTGTCGTTCCGGCGCTCAAAGCGCAGACTCATCACTTCCGTATCGGCACCGTTGATTGTTATGAACTACAATGAGCATCAGTATGAGGTAAGTCTTGAATTGGACCTTTTTCCCTTTTTTTCGGGATAATACCGCCGTTGCGCAAAATCAGTTTAGCTGTTTTCAATAGGAATCAAATTCCGGTCGTTTTCCGAAAGAAAAAAAAATGTAATCCAATTTTTCATTACTTTTCGTCTTCTTGTTTACTCTTTATCAAAATCGGTTGCGCTCTCTACTGACATTGCGTAGGGTTTAATTTAGCGGCGGTGATGGCACAAACAGTATTTTGCAAAAACTGGTTTCGTTTACTGATATGATGCCTGTCATCGAGGCCAAGTATCACTTTCTAGCCGCGCTCAGCTGTAAAGTTCGGGATTGATAACACCAAAAGCAAAAGTGCCGACTATTATTTAGCCAATTGTATATTGTACTATGATAAGGGGAGATGTTTGACAATGTGTTTGGGAATGAACATATAGCGTAGTTTGCTATTTAGTTTCATATGCCCTATTTAGTTCTTATCGCGGGAAGGTCGTCAATTCAGAACGTTTTAGGGCCTGTTTATTTGCACTGTATATTATGAATTTCTGCCTCCTTCTGCCACGATTCGATTCATTCATTTACACCCTGTTTTGGCAAATAGTGTAATCTATTTCCTTTTTAATTAACTAAGGGGGAAAGGAAGAAAGACAATTTCTTGTCAAGAGGGGATATCAGTTGATATGGCGGATGATATACAGTAAAACGGAGAAGGAACGTTGTTTTTTCACGTTTTCCGGGCCATAGAGATGCGTCTTTTGGAAATCAGAAAATACCTGAAAAACTAGGAATTTTCCAAAAATTCTGTGAAGGCAACATTTTCAATCTAGGTCTCTTTTACACTCTCCAAAATCTTTAAAAGGATGGGAAGCTTGACAGCCAAGCTTCAAACTCCTGAAAAAGGCGAAAATCCGCTGAAAATTTTTTATTAGATATTCTATCGGTCGGCCTCATAGAAAAGGTTATATCTTAGCGGGGAAAACAGCGGCAAACTGTATAGAGAAACGATAATTTGACCCTTGGTCGAATCGTTTCGCGTGTTGTGTTTATCCCGTACTTCCGATTATTGTTAACATTGGTGCCAACGACTTGCGTAGCTCATTCTCGAGTGCCCAGCCACACGTAAGCACAATATGTTACGAGCAGCCAGCAACCACTCAGAGCAACCCTCTGCTTTTAAAAGACCATGGGACCTCAAGTTATGGAAATGGAAAGGAAACAAAAAGTATTCTATTCCAATACGGTTGGCGCCTTTCGCAAATGGCCCGAATCGTTTTCATTTCCTCCCCATTGTTGAAACACCTAAACCACTTTCACCACCGCCTATTGATAGGCTATCCCTTTCCTTTGCGGCAGTTGTAAAACGTTTCGAAACCGTCTTTAGGTAACAGGCAGGCTATAAAAACATTTGCTTTGTTCTGACACCCAGAAGAATGCAATCCAGATATGTCCAATGGGAACTCGTTTTGCTTGAAATATATATCTATCGATGATGAACGATGAAGTCGTTCTGGGGGAAGAAGTTGTGGCGCCAAAAAAACCGATAAAAATCTGTGTGTGTCCACAAAAACGACGATGTTGTTTGTTTTAGTACAAATACAAAACTTGGAAACTTTGTTTTCCCAAAAAAAGTCTCCACATTATTGGCATCAAACTTAGCATGATATGTAGACTCTTTTTTGGGGGATGCTAGCGTCCAGAGGGCTATTCAGTCTCCAAAAGGGAACTTTGAATAATTGCGGGTTGTTGAAGGATTCATGGTGTCAAGATGGAAGGTGGTGCAGCAGCACATCCAAATGCTGTGCGTCTAATTACACTCATATCCGATGTCCTTTCGATTTTTCAAGGTTTCTCTCTTTTTAGAATCACTTTCCTTTTTCCCTTGTGATGACATAAAGAGGAGCAAGGGGAAGAATACGAAAAAAAAGAAGAGGAAAATAGGAGATTTAAGGTGTTTCGCTAATTGTTTGCGTTTAGAATTTTAGGTGGTGATGCTTCTTAGCACAGCGAAAAACGGTTAAAAAAAAGAGTTTGAACAGTTATTCTTTTCTTGTTCTTCTTCTTCCCAAATTTTCCATTATAACCCAAAAACCCTACTTCTTGTATTCTCTCTCTCTCTCTCTCTGAAACTGTCGATGTCCATCCTTCAGAAGAAGTATGGATTCTGGGGTTCACTTCTAACGAAATATTGCTTTTTGTGGGCACTTGTCAAAAAGCGACGAGATAAAGAAGCTGAGAAGCTTCAGCAGGAGGTACGCCTCCCATTCTGGGACGTTCAATTCAATCTCAACACCCAATCAAATAATTGTTGTCAAACATTAGAACACCCTGACAGATCAGATAAGGTTCCAAAAGGGGGAGGCCAAAATTTCAAACATTGTGCACTACTATTGTTGCATTTGTCATAATGAGCACTCGTCGTGCAGAAGCAAAATGTGTTAAAAAGACCCAAGGGACGCGTATGGCGCACTTCATTGTCGATTATTAGCCGCCATTTTGGAAATCCCCAGAAGCATTTAGGAAACATGAATCATGAGGGAGTACCAGATACTAAAAATACTACAACTACAAAATAAAAACAATATATTAACCCCCTCAGGTTTTCCAGCACGACTCCAAGGATGTTCCAAGCTGCTCAGGAGACTCAACACCGGCCGGTGGACTTAGTCCAAGACGTGACACCCGTGAAGTAACCAATGCTTATGATGAGATGGTAAGAAATCCTGTTTTCCTTCTCTCAAACCTAACCTCAAACTTTTCAGATTGCCACTGAAATTAGCTACGTCGCCGATCTCAAAGAGGTCATAATTCACTACTTGGAACCGTTCGAGGCTGTCGAGAACCAAGCAAGTCTGCCAGATTCGCTTCGAGGCAAGCCAGACTGTCTCTTTGGCAACGTTCGTGAGCTCTACAAATTCCATCATCGAGTAGTTTTGGAGGATTTGGTAGCCGCGAGATCAACAGCAGAGATGTGCAGAGTTTTGATGCAGCATCGAAATCAGTGAGTTAGAAAATACTAGAAAAAGTCCCAAATATCTAAAAATAAATTTTCAGGATCTATCTCACATACCGCACCTACTGCCAAATTCACGGATCCAACCAGAAAGTCCGAGACTCTGTTAAGAACCATCCATTCTTCAAAGACTGCCAACGAAAAGCCAATCACAACATGGATATGAGTTCCTACCTCCTCAAGCCAATCCAACGCATCATGAAGTACCAACTTCTTCTTGGAAACATTATGGATGACTGCCCAGCAGATGTGCGAGACGAAGTGGCAAAGACTCGCGACAGTATGGTAGAGCTCCTCAACCAAATCGACGCCTCCATGCAACAACTACACATTTCTGGATACAATGGTGACTTGAAGTCGCTCGGTCTCCTTCGTCTTCAAACCGAATGCGATGTGTACACCTACAACCGTAAGAAGAAGGCCAAGTTGTCACGTGCGCAGAAGAGATTCCTTTTCTTCTTCGACGGAGCTGTCATGTTCTGCAAGAAGCGAGTTAGCAATCCAGCATCTACTTTGAACTCGGAACCAGAGTATTTCGAGCACAAGTTTTGCATTCCGGTGAGTCCCGCCAATTATCGATTCTATAAAATTGTTGTGATTCCAGATCATCTCGCTTGGATACGACACATCATCTCGCAGCAGCTCCAACCGCTTTGAAGTTTGGGATGAAGCCAAGACTGACGCATACGTCATTGAAACCATCGACCCAACCGCCCGTAGCAAATGGATCCAACGCCTTGGAAAAAGCGAATCGTCGCAGGATGCTTGGCTAGAGAACAGACAGCGGCCAAAGAGCTGGGCAAGCACTGTGTCCAACGAGAGCTCTTGCTCGTCGAGCACACGCGAATCAGATAGTGCTGATAGTGCGATGGATACCAATGGCAACACGCAGACCACGCAAGTCAACGTGCCATATTCGCCAACGATGGATAGTCAGCTTGATTTAACTGTAAGTTCTAAAACAATTTTAATTGGATATTTAATCGTAACATACGGGCTAAAATGGAGTCTTTAAAAAATCGGAAAATATCTGAAAAATTGGAAAATTTCAAAAAAAAAAAAGATTTGAATCCAAAGTTTTTAATCTAGATCAGTTTTAAACCCTTGGAAATTTTCAAAGCGATAGGGAACTTGACAGCCAAGCTCCAGACTCCCGAAAATAGTTTTCACAATCCAAAAATCATCTGAAAAATACGCGTTTGTCTATCTTGTTGACCGCTTTTCTTAATATTTGCTCTAAATTGATTTTTTCGAAAGTTCCTGGAATTTCTGGAATCTAACAATTCTCTATTTTCAGATGGATACCACACCACTTCGAACAGCCGAAATCAACAACGAGGTGGAGCTTGTCGACAGCTGCTAAACCCGGTTTTCTTGTAAATTGATTGCCTATTCTCCTCTTTCAAAGAAATTCCCTGTAAAAAACGGCCATCCCACCCCCCCCCCCCCAATCATTCTACCCTGTTCTATGTTCAAAAATCCCGAGACAATATTTCTTATATTTTTCCATCTCCATTTTAAACAAAACCCTCTCCTAAGGTTTGCGGGTCCCACTCAGCCACCATCACTAGCTAGAAAACAAGATTCTTTCTCATGTAACCATGCCACTCGCCCCGATTCACTGTAAATGCAAAATGCAGAGTTTCCAAGATACTCTGTCTAGACAATTATTGTGTTTTGACACTCACCCAGCCCCCCCCCCCCCCACTGATTGATACATTCAAGTTTATATAGTTTTATTTTGTTCCCCCCGGTTATCAGCCGGTTTTGTGAGTCTGTACGTGTCTCTTTTGTTCATTAGTTCGACCCCTACCAACAACAACAACCTGCTCCTTTTTCTTGAGTATTCCCAACACTTTCTCAAAGTATGTTTTTGTGAATGATGAATTTTTGTATCTTATTTCTTTTCCCCCAAATAAACTTATTGTTTATCGAATCATTGTTTTGATATTCTAAAAATATCTGAAAGTCAGGGAATAAATTTACAGGAAAATATAGAATTTCGAGATATCTCTTGAAGATTCTGGAAACCAAAAAATTGAGCCAATTTATCTCATTTCCTGTAGAATATATTTAAAAATGGTCAACTGACAAAGTGCTTTTTATAATATCAAAAATTTTTTGTCAGAAGATTATTATCAGGAACCGAGATAAACTGGCTAAGAGTTTAGCCCGGAGTTAGGGTTCATTCTATTAGAATGTTTACTGAACATATTTTCCTCAGCGGTTAGGTTGAATCTACCGTCTCGCGCCAACCGTGAACCCAATTTAATCTAATTTCCAATTTGAAATTATTAGTTAAATTGAGAAGTGAACTATTTTTTAAAATTCTCAAACGATTGCAAACAAGTTTCTAAAAAAAATAATATAATTTTCTCCCATTTTCTTCATTCAAAACAATGGAGAAAATACATTGTGCATTATTTTTTATTTTATTCGACATTAACGAAATCCTGAAGCTTTTCGGATGTACACTAAGAATCAATAAGTTATATAAAAACGTATTTTTCAGTTGATTTTTGGCAAGTTTTGCCATTTTCAGAAGTCTGGAGTTGGCTGTCACGTGTCTAACCACATTGAAAATTGTGGAGCTTCTGAAACAGAACTAGCTTGAAAACCTTGCATTAACAAAACTCTTTGAAAGTATTTAGTTTTGAGCTATTTTTCGCGTTCTAATGCACACCCACTTTTTTACCGATTTCAATACAAACGACTTCAAAAAAGGAGTTCTGTTCAGAAATCGGCAAATAACTGGAACATTAGGAATTTTCAAAAAATTCTGTAAATGCAAAGTTTTCAATCTAGGTCTGTTTAATATCCTTCAAAATTTTCAAAGTGATCTGAAACTTTACCGCCAAGCTCCAGACTTTTGAAAATTATTGAATTCATCGGAAAACCATGTTTTTGATATTACAGGAATGCTGTGAAACTGGAAATTACAAACATATCATGTGAGATCCTTATCTGCTGCGTAACTGTCATGTGTTCACAACTGATCCTCTGGTTGTCGTTAAACGACAGTATACCATTTTCACAGCTTTTGTTATCATAGGAGCAATTGCTCACCGATTTTTTCTATCGACAAAATCTATGGAAAGTATCTTTCTTCCAATCTCTCACATCTGTGTCCGGAAACATAAAAGGGATTAAAAACGAGAAAAGCCATAATCCTTTTCCGCCCATTTATCAACCCTCCGCATGATACGAAAGCTTCAAAGTAGCAGAGCTTCTCCTTCTAAACTACAGCCATTTTTGACGAATGTTTGAATCCAGAATTTAGAAGTTGTAGTATCTCATAAGATTTCAATTAGTTCGAAAATTCAAAACTATACAAGTTGCTTAACTTTTCTTCAAATCTCGTTTTCAAGGTTATCCCCAAATTTCCAAAACGGCTTACTTCCTAGTAGCTCTTCATTTTCAGACGAACAAACTAGATTCATATGAACCAGGTCCGTTTTGAATAAATCTAGAAATTTGTAGATTTTGACACTTAATGTCCCGTGAGAAATTGAAGTTACTCAAATTTGTATCAAAAAATAAAGAAATTTGTGTCTGAAAATTGCGCTTTGTGCTTTCTGATTTTATTTTCATCTTACTTTTCTCTACCACTACCACGAACTGCTTGACTGAAAAACAAGCCAGTGATAAATAAAATAGTCAAACTACCATTCTGAAAAACAACCTCATTCCCTAATAAGCTCAATAACGGGGGATTATTTTCACACGAGAAAAGTTATCTTATCACTCTCTTTCATTGATTTTTTTTCGAAAGTACCCAGAAAAGTCTCTAAACCTGATCTTCTTTGTACAACACATTTCTTTTCCCTTTTTTCCTCTCAATAAAATCGGACAATTATCATGTCACCCATCTATCGACGTGGAGATGTGTTTCTAAGATTTTCACTGACCTCAGAAAATTCAAAATAAGGCAAAACAAAGGCAATTCAGTTGAGAAGGACTTGTCAATTAATTCTAGAGAATAGATAATTGAGAGACGTCATTAAATTTTCTTCTTTTTGTTTCTGTTCAAAGTTCATCGGCTTTCGAGTTAGGTAAAATAATTGAATAATGGAGAATAATTAGGTTAATTAGGTGACATTTTCTGAATTTCGATCATTAGAGTCAAATTCATCAGTAAATAATTTTTCTGAACTAAAAATTGATTGAAGTTCTCGGCAGGTGAAAATGAAATTCTGTTGTTTCGAAGTCTTAACAATACTTAATCAAAAATTTCATTTAATATTTGATCAATTCCAGTTAAGCTGTTGAGTATAACCATCTAAGGACCCCCTAACCATCATCTTCGACCGATAGTTTCTCATTTCTTGTAATAGTTTTCTTAATTGCCGTGTTAACAAAATATTGTCCATACTATGATGAAATTTTTAGCAATTTCCCATTTTTCATGTTTTTCATCAAAGCCGAAAAAAAATGAGTAAAACTTTAGATGCTCCCATTTTACCGTAATTAATAATATATAAGGTCACCGTAGGCAAGATCAATTATCTCGGTTCCTATGAGGGATATCAAAAATCTGCCCATTGATAAAACATTGGTGATATCATGATGAATAATTTTTCAATTGTAAGTTTTCAGGTATCTTTGAACCGAGATAATTGAGCTAAAGTGCGTTTCTACTAGAAAACTTACAATGACAGGCTTTAGGGTGCATTCGTTCGTATGTTGGTTTATCAAAATCCTAGAAACTTTATACAGCCATTAAACCTGTTTTATTTCGATATAACTGGGAAAAAATTATTTTGCATTCTTGGTTTTTCAAGAAAGTTTGAACGAAATTGAATTTTGCGGTAGGTATACTAAAAAACAATCTTAACGTTCTGCTAAATGTAAGGTTAACAAGTTTTTTGAAATTTCAAAAAGTTTAACACATTTTTGCGAAAAAATGAAAACCAAAAACCCTGAAGAATAGCTCCAAAAAATCGCTCATTTTACAATTTTCCCATCTCAAAAAATGTCACTTAGTACCAAGATTCTATTATGTCGTTTTTTTCTTCATTCGTTCTTCTTTTTTCTTTGTCTCAGCCAATGTTCTCGACTAGCAGCTTTCTCTATTCCCTTCAGTTGCCCCCCAGTCGCCTCGGAATCGTCGTCTCTCTTCCGCTCTGTTTCTCCGCACTCGCCCAGTTGCCACCTCGCATCCCTCGTTTCGCCCCATCTTGTTCGCATTTTCTGCCCCCGCACCCTTTTCGCCCCGTTTCTTCCATTACACCACCACAGAAAATGTTTCATTGCACTACTACTCGTCTTCTTCATAGTCTCTTCTTCTTCTTTTTCTTCTTCTTATCCCTAAGTAGCCGTCTCATCAATATCTTCTGATAATATCGGTTCAGGGACAACCAGAAAGTCGATATTTTTCTCCAATTTTCTTGGCCAGCCGAATTAGTCCGCACGGAAGAATGCGGTCGGGGGCTGACAGTGTATGTTTGACGAGGACAATGGTCCTCACCTCATAGTCCAAACAAATAAAACATTCGGATTCTCTTCTCCGTTCTTCTTTCGCCTTTCCTTCTTCACCATGCCTCACGTGAACTAATTCTGTCAATTCCCTGGCATCCCGGAGTGTTTTTACTTGTTCCGACAGCTCATGTGATCCTCTTGATGTGTTTCTGCCCGTTTTCCTTTTTTCTCTTAATTCAGCTACCAAAATTGTCTTGAAAAATGATTTCCTTTTTTTTTTCAGGTAATTTTGTACTGTGATTCATTTTCCTTCTCATCTAGTCATAATATGCGATAACCATGAATATGTCTCAACAGCTGAAACGGAAAGGCATCGATGGAGGTTGGTCTATCGTTATTTCTAAACATAATAATTGAATTTCAGACAACGAAAAACCCATTGAACAGTTTCTCCTGTCCAAACGGTCCCGCACAAACGACCCCACAGGGTTAGCCATTGGCACATTGGCACCAGCCGCCAAGGCACTCAACAGAGAAGATGCATTTGTGCTCAGAATTAAGCCACTTCATCTTGAGATGCCAACTGCGCACTTTGACCACGATGACTTGAATGAGCGGCTCGACAAGTACAGTAGTAACAATACGGGGCGGAACGACTTCAGAGGGAATGACTTCAGAGGGAATGACTTCCGAAGTAGCAGGAACACTGGCATCTATGGTGCTAATCATTACGAGAGGAACAGTTTTGGTGGTAACCACTACGGTAGTGGTAGCAATCACTATAGTGGAAGCAGCAGTAGCAGCAGTAGTAGTCGCAACAAAAAACCGGATATGATATTGGATGGATATGGAAATCGGCCGATTTATCTTCTGCAGAACTTGTCGGTTTTTGACGATGAGAGTGAATTCAGGAAATATTTCAATTTACTAGATCTCAAAAGTGATGAAACGTCGAAATGTGCAGCAGAGGTAATTTTGAGTGTTTCTGCCGTATAGCCGTATTGTTGAAATGTATTGCACGGCGTTGTAGAATTAGAGAAAACGAGTCAAATGTGTTCTAAAAAGCAGCATGAAAATCTAGAAAATCTGTATGAAATTTTGCTAGACTTTGAAATTCTCAGATTTTCATTTATAGCTCTTCTGGGTTTACTTTTCGAAATTCCCCAGATTTTCTGTAACAATGAGAACTGAATTATTATCAATTTTTGTACATCGTTTCAAGTTTGTACAAGTTTCCAGTTGTATTGAAAATGTACAAGTTCAGAGAAGTTCGGTATTTATGAATTTTACGGTCCCACAAGGGTATAACGGACTTATGAGAAAACTGTGGTGCACTGAGAAAATTACGGTACCTTTAAAAATTTACGATCCCTCGAAAAATAGTGGTCTCACGAAAAGAATTTCGGTTCGATGAGAAATTTTTAGTCCCATGAAAAAATTGGTCTCATTAAAAAATTCCGGCCCATTTCTAATTTTACGCTCTTTCAAAAAAAAAGCGGAAAATAGGCTAAAAACTTACGGTTATGGGGTTCTTTTGATTATCTCCCAAATTTAAAAATTTCTTAGCACTAGCAGCTCTAAATAGCTCTAAATTTTAGGATTACGTCGAAATCATTAAAATTTTTGATTTCTAAATTTTCAGATTTGCATAGAGTATCTCATTTCCATTCACTCTAACCTAAACATTTCCAGGCAAGACGACGTCTCCGTATGACAAATGTGCACCATCTGATCTGCCCACAAGAGAAAATGTTCCTAACCACTGCGTGCGACTATTTCGGTGCTGATTATGATGATTTGATAGACTATATCGAGTCTGTTGGAGAGAGCGTTAGTTTACGAAAGCTCTCACAACGAAACCCCTTGTTTTTCTAGCGAGATAAGCAAATAATCGTCGATCACAGCTACTACAAACTGTTTATGCACACTTTGAAAATGTTCTACTATACTGACAAGGGCTGGCGGTTTCATCTCGAATTCGACGAGTTCTTCTGCGGACATTTGCGGAAACATCGAGAGCCCATCATTGAGCAAATGACTACAAATTATAATAATGGTAGGTAAGAAAACAATATTGATATTAGTTTGGTGTTGTTTTCAGCTAGAAAAGCTGCTCAAGAACATCGAGAAATGATGGCGGCCAGAAGGACAGCCTTGGAAATCGCTATTGCGGACATTCCAGAAATTGAAGAAATCTCATAGAACTTTTTTTTAAAACTCTTTGCAGATAATTTTTACATGCGTTTTGACAACGAATCTCTCTGAAAATGCCTATGTCACATGCAAAATACATTTTATAAATTTTTAAAATAAAAAAAATTCCAAAATAAAAAAAAATTCATTTTCAGTCACAGTTGTCAGAAGAGATACAAAAAAAATCAGCGAGAAATTTCAGTGTGATAAGAAAAGAGAGATGAAAAAGAAGAGATAACAAGTAACTTATTATGATAGGAAAAATTGAATCAGCAAGAGAGTGGCTCGGGTTGTTCGTCATTGAAATCCTCGGAATAATTTCCATGCTGGTACTGGATGAGCATGGTTCGCTCGAATTCGGCTTCCGGGAGATGCTCGAACGGTATGAAGCCAGCGATGACGTGAGCAATTTTGAAGCTGAGATTTTGTTGGAAGTATTTATACATCTCGATGTAGTTTTCAGCATGATGATGCTTAGACTGAAAAGCAGTTTTATGAAAATTGAAAAATGCGCAAAAAGTCCAAAACACCTTGTCCGAAATCGTACCCCAGAGGAATTCGAGATTAGTAGAGATACCGTGAATGCTCTAACCTAAGATAACCTTAAATAAACGAGCAATTTGAGCTTAATTATCTCTGTTTCTATGAGAGATATCAAACATTTTCAGATGATAAAATATTCATCATGATATTACTAACATTTTATCAGTTGACGGATTTCTGATAACTCTCACAGGAACCGGGATAATTGATCTTGCCTAGGGTGACCTTCTATGAGATTAATTACGGTAAAATGGAAGTATCTAAAGTTTTACTCGGTTTTTTTCGATTTCAGTGAAAAATATAAAAAATAGTCAATTGATGAAAATTTTATCATAGTATGGACAAGATTTTTAGCTGGAAATGCACGTATAGGGTTGGCTTCTAAGATAGTGTTTCAAGTATAACGTTAAGCAAAAAAGGATGCGTTGATTTTTCATTTTGCCTGACCTCAGAGCCCTCTGAAGCGAGAATTCTGACAAGGGGTTTTGGACCGTTCTCATCAAAAACTCACAGTCTTCCAGTACTCCAACTTAGCTTCTATATAAACCTTGGCCTTCTCCAATTCTTCCTCTTTTGTCAATTCCAGCGAATTTTGAACGCGATGGAAATAATCAATATCATTGGACAGTTCTGCCATTTGCTGGGTGTAATGGTTGTTTGCTAGAAATCTTATTTTTCATCTCCTCATAATAAAACCAAAATTCTTACCAATAACCTCCAGGTTTAGATTTTTGAGGATATATTCCTCCAGGACTTGCTGGTTGTCTTTATAAATTTCATAGATGCGATGAGCTTCAGTTCCAGGTTCGGTGACTTCCGACGTCTTCAAAATTCGGAACAATATCTTCAGCTCCACATCGTTCAGTGGCAAATTTTCCAACTGTTCGGTCTCTTTCGCTGGCTCTTCTAGCTTGTTTTCCAAAGCACCTTCAAGACCTGGGGGCGGGCTGATCTTGATTCGGCTTTCGATCACTTCTACCGCCTTGGCTGCTAGTTGCAATTGTCGGAGTCGATTCAACTCAATCAACGCCTGTTCACGTCGTCTATCGCCTTCTTCCTCAGCCTTCCTAGCTTGCTTCTTCATTCGTTTGATAGCTCCTTTTGACAAGTTATGATGTTTCTTCCACTCCGGAACTGGCACTTGGGATTGAGCCATTTCCGTCGCCGACTGGATTAGCTTCGATTCCAAGGTCATCAAGTTCAATCTAGTAGCATCGTCCATCGCATCAGCTCCATCTGCCACTTTCATCGCATCTACATTATCCAACGCCTCTCTAACTTGTATGCGTGCCAAGTTGATGTTCTTTGAAAGCATAACATTGCACGATGCTCCAGTGACAGAATCATCTTCCACCAAGATCTCGTCCATATCTAGTGAGGCTTGGTTATCGTTGCTAGAGCTTTGCACATTTTTGGTTTCTTCGTCCTCCTTGGATTCGTCTTCGGTGCTCTCACCTTCGGCATTATCTTCTGGTGCCTCCAGGACCTCGTAGATGATTGGCACTCCATTATCGTATCCAACGATGGCGTTTGATAGAATTGCCGATAGTGAGACTGGCACAGCATCACCCGGGTCTGATCCAGAATCAACTGTGAGATTTCTCCTGAAAAACGAATTCATAATTAAATTGTATTGGCCTAACTTCTGAACATCAGAGTTTTCAAAAGTTTCCCAAATTCAACCTCAGGCTGCGGCCAGCCGGATTCTCTCTTCCACCGCTCAAATTTTTTTAGTCTGAAAGTTTTTTAAATATCATGAATTGGACAAATTTTATTGAATAACGTTAAAACTAAAAAATGAAAGACGTTCTTAGGCTTTGATAGTTTTAAAAAATCATGTTTCGTTTGAAATTCTTATCTAGAACTCCTTCAAAAACCCAACTCACGTTGATGCCAACTCCAGAGTCATCGGTTTCCCATGCCTGCTTCCCTTCGATTGAATAATCTTCTCTTTTTTAGTAGTTTCTGAATACAAAATCCTCTTTTCAAACAAGCCAGCTTTTCTAGCTTTCAGCAGAACGCAAATCATCGATCGAGTATCTTTATCCACGTTTCCAAAAGTTTTCCATCCGTCTATAACTGTCTCCAGGTACTGAACTTGTTGCTTGATTTCTTCATTACATACTTCTAAAAGTTTTGAAAATTTGATCGATTCTGAAAAGTTCGCCCACCTTCTAAGACATCATCTTCTAGGTTTCTCACTGATTCGACCAAATCTGATGGCGCTTCGAATATTAATGTGCGCATTTCTGTAAGAAAGGTATTTGAGATTAAGCCGCAAAAAGATCTTTAAAATTGGAATTTCGAACGGTGCACAAGTAGATATCGAAAGACACAAGACGCAGCGTGTTGAAGAAAAAAAAATAAGTGGAAGAGAGAAAAGAGTCACAACACACACACACATGCGGCTTTTCCAACACGGGGAAGGGAGCTCGTTTCATATAAGGGGGGGGGGGGGCCCACGGGCGGCGGTGGTGGCGCCACATCAGAGATAACATACGAATATAGGAGAGATGGGGAGACGTGCGCTTCTACTTGCAAGTGAGTGTGGAGAAGAGCTTCTTGAGCTCCTCCAAAGCAACACGGGCTTATTCCGAATGTGTTTTTGAGATGAAGAAGGCAAAAAAGACGTTTCGCTTCGTACGAAGAGGTGCCATGTGTGTGCGAGCGTCTGGAGCGGCTCCGTTTTCGTAATGAGAAATCGGGAGACAAGAAACTGGATATAAAACAAACCAAGGAAAATTAATCAAGTTTGAAAGAAGGCGAAGGTCCAAGTGAGCTGGTTTTAAGGAAATAAACTGAAATCGGAAGTTTTCTGAGGGGCACGTTAGGTGGGGTCGAATTGGGTCAAGCAGACGGATATGAAATTCCAGAGAAAAAGTCTGATGTTCTCATCAAAGGCGGAAACAGACAGTATGAAACCGATGATGTGAGAAAGAAAGAATCCGGACGGGAGGACAAAGAGTCTAGTCGTCGTTTCTTTAGTTAACTACCTGCATAATGAGGCTATTCAAAAGATGGTCATGTGGTATAACGAACTTCTCTTTTTCTCGAATTCGATCAGAAATCAGTTTTTCCTGATTATTCCAGTTTTGTGACTAAAAGTTAAGATGTACTTTGAAAATATCTATTCGGAGTTTCTCAGTTCTGAATGATCAATTAAAGGGGAGAGGGGGTGAAAAAAGAATTTCTCGAAATGTTGTTCATTACGCCTACAAGGAGCTAAACTTCTGAACCCAACGCTGGAGGTGCCACGCGACTAAAAACTGAGCTACGGTAGCGCAAGTTAATGCGGCTGAACAATCGGACATATGAAATCGGCAAGATAGCAATGCGCTGTACACCGTCACGTCGAAACGCTTACAGTAATCCCTTAAAAAAACTTTCAGAAAAATCGAATAATTATAAACTAACTAGGGAACTATCTGAAGAAAAATCTCAAAGTTACACTTTATGACCTATATCATTAGAAAGCCCATAAAATTTTGATTCGGAATGTGTTTTCTGTTTTTGTGAAACGGCGGGGAGCTTCGAGAAAATGAGGTCACAAGAAAATTTAGTGCTAGTTAAACCTGTTGATTTTTCATTAAAAATAGACGTGACGACTTTCAATGCAGAATCAACAGGGTAAACTAGCACTACATTTTCTTGTGACTTAATTTTCTCGAAGCTCCTCGCCGTTTCGCAAAAATAGAAAGCATATTCCGAATCAGAATTTTATGGGCTTTTTAATGATATAGGTCATGAAGTGTAACTTGGAGACGACTCCAGATAGTTCCTTAGTAAGTCACTCGCTCTGTCCTCTATTATACACCAAAAGTAATTCAAGGTCTCTACTTGTGGCTAGATTACATTTTTTTACTCGAGCAAATTAGTAGACATATCCACACACATAGTCTGCCTACTCGCATTTCTAGAGACAATAAGCATGTGAGTAAAAGTGAAAACTAAGTCTTAACGCTATATACGGCTAAAATATAGGTTGGAAGGAAAACCACCAAGAAAATAAGACGAATCAAAAGAAAATTGACCCTCATCAAGATCCAAATAAAATAAGGTCATCTGTCCTTTGCGAGCTGGTGTCGTAAGGATTGTTTTTTTTCGGTTCAGTCTATTTTCAAAACAAGAGACAATTTGGCAGATGGTTGGAAGAAAAATTGTAGAGTAGCATATGTGCGCGGTGTTCGAATTCTATTTTGAAAGAAAAAAACGACGAAAGACAATCCGTCAAACTAACTACCGCTTAGTGGGTCTTTGCCTTCTTTGAAAAAAAAGAAAAAAAAATACGTAAAAGGTCATTTTGAGATCGATCGGTGACGACGAGGTAAAAGTAAAATGAAGATGAAGATGAGACAAACTTTATGAACATTTTTTATACAAAAGTATTATTAGGTGTTTGTATTTTGAGGATACTGGCAAACAGGGAATGAAAAGAACAAACTGGGATGTGGAGAAAAATACACTTTACAATTGAAGACCCATGGAAAGCGGAGAAAAAAGCTTTTACAGTAACACGAATGAGCATGAGAGGAGGAGACAGCGGTATTCCCGAACGTTATGGTTGTGGTTTTTGGATTGTGATGATGGAGGCAAGAAGAGTGAATCGTGGAGATGACTCTGTAAAAGTGGTGCTTGTTTCGAAAATTTGATTCATAGAAGCTCAGAACACTGGAATTGCATAATTCCGGAATCTCGGGATCTCGGAATCTCGGATAATTTGGCCTCCGAGGTTTATAACCTCTAAGGATTTGACTCTCGAACTCGTAGAATTTCAGAATCTCGGAAGATAAAGATCTTTGAGTCTCCGAACATCCCGACTATTCGAGGTTTCATGATTTTAAGGCTTTAAGCCTGGATGCCTGCAATCCTGGATGCCTGCAAGCCTGGATGCCTGCAAGCCTGCAAACCTGCAAGCCTTCAAGCATTGAAGCATTCAAGCATTCAAGCATTCAAGCCTTAAAGCAGTCAAGCTTGGATGCCAGTTAGCCTAGCCTGCTAGAATGCTAGCCTGCTAGTCTACTAGCCTGCAATCCTGCAAACCTTCAAACCTGCAAACCTGCAAGCCTGCTAGCTTCCAAACTTGCTAACCTGCTAGCCTGCTATTCTACAAGTCTGCTAGCCTGCTAGCTAGCCTGATAACCTTGACTGTTAGCCTGTTAGCTTTCAAGCGTTGGGATCTCTGTGCCTTCGAGCCTTCAAGCCATCAAGCCTTCAAGCCAGCAAGCTTTCAAGTCCTTCGAGTCTTCGGTTTTTCAAGTTTGCGATTTTCAGGTTATTTTTTTAACAACTGAATAAAGAAAAACACTCAACAAGTCAATGTCTTCGACGGAGTCTGTTGTTGCGAAACAGATCTCCATCCTGATCGTCATTATCAGACGCTTCAGCCTCCTCATCCGTTCCGATACCCGACGAATCAGTGTCGCTGGCATGTCCGAAAACAAAGCCGCCTTGATCCATTTGAATTTGTTCCATTGGTACCCAATGTTCGGGATGAATGAGCTCATTGGGCGGTGGTGGGTCTAAAGTTTTTTCTCTAGGCTGTTGATGATAACTCTCAAAAATTACCAAACAGAAAGTTGTGCATGGGTCCTTCTCGTGCGTTCAGTGCATTAAGGTGTCCTCGAATCTCTCCATACAGTACAGGATCGTTCTCCATGAATGGTGGAATCGGATTATAGTTGACGAAGCCACCTGGGAAAACTGGTGGCTCAGGTCGAACTGGCAACCTGCGAAGCATCTCTATGTGTTCCATGTTTTGCCCGAATTCTTGCTCGGGAATCGAAGGCACTTCATCTACCTCCATTGGTTGTTCTCCATCGTCACCTCCCATCTCTTGTTGATTCTCCCCCTGGTTATCTCCAGACATTAGTTTTGCCTGAAATGGAGCGCACTGGGTTAGAAAAGAAAGAATTAGCAATTAGAAGGTATCACGAAAGTGTGCCTTAAAGCATTGTGTTAGAAGAAATTTTAAAAAATAGATAATTTTGAAAAATAAGATTTTTGCATTGCTTTAAAAAAACACTACTATCGGGATGAGGGAAGACAAGAACACGAAAAGGAATTTAAAAAAATAATTTAATCAAAAAGGGATCAAAACTATACTAGTCATAAAAAGGCATTTGAAAACCAAGGGGGAGGGGATCTGAATAAAAAATTGTTGGGCAAAAAAAAGAAAGCATTGCATTTAGAAGGAAATGAGAAAAAAGAGGAGAAATTTCCCAATTTGTCAATGTCAGTGTGTGCGCGCTCTAGCGAGAAGAAGATGAAGTGGAGCCGGTGATGTGTGCGAAGTGGAAATAAGCGTCGTCCGTTGATGTTGCCATGGATCGCTTCGCCGGTGGCTCTTCTTCCAATGAGTGAGACAATCTTCTCTTGGTAGCAGTTGACTGAGTTCTGAAAATTAGGGATTTTGATTTTTTGCTCGAGACTTGAATAGTGGAAAGTGGATATACTCTGTGAATTCAGGTGAAGAAGCCGTATTGGGAGAAGACGAAGTAGCTTGAGTGTTCTCGGATGACGATGGTGCGTTGGTGTGCCTGTAAAATTTATGGCTCTTTGATACATTGTTTCATCGCTTGCTGTTGATCTAAGGTTCGCCTCTTCAAACAGTTCAAATCTTCCATTTGCTCTGACAGAAGCCCACTCTTTACGTCTAATTTGGGCTCAATTATCTCGGTTCCTTCAAGAGACATAACGGTTTAAACTGATTAATTATTTATCATATTATCCTTAACATTTTGCCCGTTGACAAAATTGTGATACCTCTCATAAGAACCGAGATATCTGAGCTCAGGTACACTTTAACCTCAAACTACTCCAGCTAAGCAGTTTCCATGGTGTCATGGTTTCAATTGAGCACATTTCCTTCTTTTGGAAGGCTCAAAAGGGCTCATTGTGCCGCCACAACGTCTCTGGCCAGGTTCATGAAACCATTTTCAAGGATAATAATAAGCCTTTCTCCTTTTGAGAATAGATTATCCATTAGCAGCTTTCCCATAAGTCGACCTTCCGGAAATAGCGACCACGGAAACCATCTGTCAACTCCTGACAGATGAAAAATCGATAATGTTAGAGAAGTATGGACAGAGAGTATCTTCCACACATCTTCGAGTTAGGATTTTTCTGCCAAGTACATTGCTATAGAGCTTCTTTTCCTGATTCGGCTGCACCAAACAACTTACTGATTCGGCTGCGCCATGCTCGGTGTCGATTCCGCTTCTTCCACCTCCATGCTGCTTGACGATGTGTTGAGATTCGCCTGAGTGTTGTGAGTCTGTGTCGACGACGATGTTGATGCCGACGGAGTCTCACACAGGTCCAAGGGATAGATGAAGTCCAAATCGATGTCGCTGCTGTCCGAGCTGGAGGAAGAATCCGAGTCGTTTCTAAAAAGAAAACTTGGTCTTCTAGATTCTAGTTCTTAAATTTTTTACCGCCGACGCATACGACGTTCCGCCGCTTGTCTGGCGAGTTGCTGCTCGAACGATTGTCTCATTCCGTTAGCACGAATTCGAGTGAACTCTCGACTAACTTGCTCGATGCGTCGAGTGAGATCGTCGCGTCGTAAAGCTCCAGTTCTTCCTGAAAATTATAAAAAATTAGGGGCGACTAGTAAGGAAGCTAGCTGCTTCTCGGAGCTTTGATCTTCACCGTTACTTCGACTCACTTGACAGAATTTGAAGCATTTCCGTGAGCTCCTCGTGGGCTTGAGCAATAGCAGCCGCGTCGAGGTCCATTGTACTGAAAATCAATGGCAAAACTAAAGTGAAACAGATGGAGAAATATTTCCAGCAAAAAAATCGGGAGAATTGATAAAAAAGCCACGTAGAATACAAAAAATGTGCGAAAAGCAAAACCAATAGTTTCTGCCACACCAAATGCGCCAACAGCAGAATGAAGGGGGTCAGTCACCGTTTTTGCGCCCTTCAGACGCAGGATAGGAGAGAGGTGTTGTGCTGAAGAGACGGCAGAGAAAAGCGATGGAAAAGAGAAGAATTGGGGATAACGTAATACGAAAACTGGATCGGATCGGGTTCGAACTTTTAGAAGGACAATTTATAAAAGATGGAAATAGTGGAAAACGATTATAAATTGAAAAAAAAACCTAGAAAAATTCGCGCGGGAATTGAGAGGAATGCTGTGTTATTTGATTTGCAGTCCGTTGGTGCGATTTAGGAGATCATAATCTGAAATGACCTCTAAAAATGACTAGTTTTATTTTTTCATAATTTTTCTCCAGGTGATTCATGAAAATTGTAGTGAAAAGTCTGAAAATTGTCTTTGAAGATAAAAAACGAAATTGTGGTTCTCTTCCTGAACGTTCGATTCATCTGTATAACTCCAAAATCCATCAGAAAATTATCGTTTTTAAGCCAGAAATAAGGACGAAATATTCATGAATGCTCTGTCAACCAATAATTGACATGAAAAAAAACACACGAAAAAAAACTATTAGATCATATTAAGAAAATAGTCTTCATGGAACAAGTTCAACATCAGCTCCTCCAACTCGTCGAAATCGCTGCTCACAGTACTTTGGTAGTTTAGACACGCACAAATCGACGCGGTTTTCAGATTAATTTTTTCCAGCAAAAAGATGTACATGTACGAGAATTGCATGAAATTCGGAGGTTTTATCTGAAAATTAGATTTTTGAATTACCGTAGAACCGTGGAAGAGTACTTAACTTTTAACTTTGAGCCAATATGTCTCAGTACCTGTCGAAGGTGTCAAAAATCTTCCGACTGACAAATCGTTCATCATAACATCACAAACCTTCTATCAGTTGACACATTTTTGATTTATTTCACAGAAACCGAGAAAAATTGGCTTGAAATCAAAATTTAAGGTTCTTCCTCTCACAAGTATTACAATAAATTTTGTGGTTTACTGTAAGCAAAATCTCCAAAGAATGGTTTTTTCAAAGTAGTTTTGAGTCAAAGAGATTTTAGAAAAAGTTCAAAATGATTTTGAGCAGAATACCTACTTTCAAAAAGTAATCCCTCCGCTTGGTACAAAACGCGATTGCCAATCGCATGCAAATCAATTCATCCATCTTGTTCGAATCCTCATATGCTGAAACCAACTCCACCAGCTTTGAAATATGGTTACTTCTAAAGTCCAGCTCTTCTTAAAACTTTTGAAATCATGGTCCAATATGACTTGTGAGATCTTACGCTGCTCCTTGAGATCAAAATCTCTGTACGTGATAGCGGCTTTTCGTATCTGGCCAATTTGTTTTTTGTTCAATGGCTCACCGGCTGCTTTGATTGCGCTTCGAACGTCTCGTTCCACTTGTTCTTCCTTTTTTCTCTTTTCTTTCAGATTGATTTCATCTAGTGGTGGACATCCACTATTTTTTCTGAAAACCATAAATAAAATCTTAGTTTTTCCTAGATAAAAACCTGGCAAAACTTCTCCACTTGTTGGTTTTTGGCCAAATATCTTGCACGAGATCCTTTGAGATTGTTTCGAAAGAGTCTCCAATCGGTACCCGTAACGCTGACAAGAATTTGCGAGTTTCTGCTTCTGCAATTTTTCGAACTGTCACCGCTTCTGTCTCTTTCAAAACGGTATTTGCCCTAGCGATAAAATCTTCTAGAGCAGCATCATCCGTATCTGCAGGCTCCCCCGATTCCAACCGAGCTCTAATCTGTTGCTCTTCCGTCGAGATATCCGTCGCCAGTTTTTGCAAATTTGATTTTAATGCATTTGACTCTGGACTCATATAGTGATTTCCCAGCGGCATAATATCAGTAGCAGTCGTAGTCTCAAGATTTTTCCTGAAAAACAACCAAATCCTTGTTTATGGAGGATAAAGTCAATACGTGTTAGCAGTGCAGAGTGGCTCAATAAACAAGTGCTCATTATCGAATGGATTTCTGAAAATGGAAAACCAGGGTGATGCGTGTTGTGTTTTTCAGCGGCGACAACAACTCACTTGGCCTTCTTTTTCGGCTCGTCTGAAGTTTCAGTGGGAGAAGGTGTTGGAGAAGGTGGAGCTAAATTTTGAAGTTAAAAATTTCGATCTACTTTCTGAGAACTACCTTTTTCAGCTATTGTCGCTACGTCACCACCTTCAAATGCCTGATCAACGGCTTTTGCAATCTGGTCCATTTTCTCATCCTCATCAAACTTTTCCGAGGTTAATAGCCGTTTGGGTAAATGCGGAGTTTTAAAGACTGCATTGTCGGGATTCTTAGATTGCTCACCAGAGTCTGCGGTCTGGGTTACTGTGGCCGAGCCTTCTGATTGTGGCTCAGATGACTTGGTCGCAGTTGTCGCTTCTTGAGTAATAGCTTGTGCTTCTGCAGTCTTGGTTACGGTAGCCATGATTTCTGATTCTGGTTTTGTCGGTTTATTAGCTGGTTTCACAGTAACCACATCAGGTTCTTCGGTGTCAGGCGCTGTAGGTTTTGAATCCAAACTTTCTTCTTTATTTTGAACACTATCATTCTGAGACAGATCTGACTTTGAGCTCGAACTAATGGGAATTTCAATATCTTGGTGTGAACTGGCAAATTGTGATTTCGGAGATGTTGTCTCACTGAAAAAAAGGTCTGCAATGTTTAACTATAATATTTGCCAGTACCTCTTTTTGTCAATTTTTTGTATTTCAGTCTCTGTTAGCTCCTTGGGAGGGTTTCTACTAACGTTGTTATTATCGCTGAAAATTTATTTTTTATTTAAAAGTTTCAGACACACAGTACCGGTCAATAAGATACTTAAACGCGTATTTTTCAGTTGATTTCCAGCAGTTTTGATCATTTTCAAGAAACTGGAGCTCGGCTGTGTTGTTTCCAACACTTTAAAAACTATGGCGGGTGTAAAACATATCTAGATTGAATAATTTGCATTCCAAGAATTTTTGTTATTCATAGTTTTTTGCTTTTTGCCGATTTCTAAAAGACATCTGTTTTTTCACATTTTCAGTACGATAATCTAGCCAGAAAATGTCTCACAGAAATCTGCAAGTAACTAAAAGGTTAGTGATTTCAAAAAAAATTTTGGATGCAATCTTTCAATCTAGGTCCGTTTCAGACTCTCCAAAATTTTCTGTTCATCTTATTCACCAGTACTGTAACTTTGCTACCTTTGGTTCGCAGATTTCCCTTTCTTCTTCCCCGACTTTTTCTTCGACCCTTTTTTGGCATTCTTCGTTACATCTCTGAAACACTATACTCATTTCCCGGATTTCCCATTGCTCAAATAAACGTACTTTGTTTTCTCCTCCGGTATCAATTTTCTAGTGATCAACTCGTAATTCTTTGCGCCCTTCAGGAAATTGTTCTGTTCAAAAAGTTGGATCTCCTGTTTGCTACAATTTTTCAAGAGATCATATAGATGTCTGATGTTTTCCTCTGTCAAATTGACGTGTTTCCATCCAGAAATCATCTGAATTTGGATATAGCCTAATTTTCCAGGAAAAAACCCACTTGCTCATGCTCCGCTGTAATTTTCGCTATCTCGGATACAACGAAATCTGCAAAAGGCATAAAATACGAAAAGGTCAATAAAGTATAGAAAGTCAATGAAGTATAGAAAAATGTATTTTCAGTTGCTGTTTGGCCATTCAAAGAGTCTGGAGCTCGGCAGTCAATGTTTTGATAACTTTGTGAATTCCGGAGGGTGTAAAACATACTTAGCCCAATAACTTTGCATTCACAGAATTTTCCGAGAATTCCTTATTTTCAGTTAATTGTCGATTTTTAAAAAACACCGATTTTAGCCAGCTTATGAGCTGCAACGTAAGAAAAACCCGCATTTGTCAGAAATCAGCAGTTAGCTGAAAAACTAGGAATTTTCTCAGGAATTTCAAACTTTTTCTTCAATTTAGAGCTGTTTAACACGCCAATCTTTTCGAAATGATCGGAAACTTGAAACTCGAGCTGTAGACTTTCAAAAACAGCCAAAGTGGCCAAAATGCGACTGCATAATGATTTTTTTTTCAAATATCTTATTGACTAGTACTGTACATTAAAAAAAAACAACTCACTTTTCATACAGGATATTACCGGTTCGGTCATAATACTCTGAAAATAAAACGAAAATAAGAAAATGATGTTGAAAAACTAGTAATAGATGCGAAAAGGGTTATTGGTTATGTGTACACGTGAAAAAGGGAGAGAAATAGAAGAACCCAACGCATACATAGAGATACGACACGTCAACTAATTTATGAGGGCTGTTTCGGTGTCTAAGGTCCGTTGGTCATGATGAAAAATGAAGGTGATAAAGGTTTTATTAGTATCTTCATTTTGATAACGCCTATAAAATTTGGATTTAGGCGCGAAAACTACAAAAAACGAAAATTTCAAGCAAAAATATGGTTTTGAAAAAAATGAGGAAAAGTAAAAAAAATGGGCGTATGCACACAACAAGTAATCGTTCCTTATTTTCCATATTCACGAAGACGACAAGAGAAATCAATAGAGTGTGGCCATGCCAAAAAAAAAGAGACATGCAGTGGGCACAAAAAAATGGAGAAGAGAGAAAAGAAGAAGACGATTGACTGGGGCGTGGTGCGCGGCTCATTTCCGGTTTATGTTCCTTTAAACGCGCACATCCTCTCCATATAAAGAAAGAGCTTTGAGGCGTGAAATGCTACTTTTACAAATGTAGTATACTAATTTGAAAAGAACTGTGACTATTTACTTTTTAAAAAAGTACAAAAAAAGTTTCGATGATAAGCAACAGCCTAGAATAGATAGCATGACAAACGATAAGGGTCAAACGACAAAAGAAGTGAAAAAGTACACGAGGAGGGAAAAGGAACACTACCCTTTATAGTAGGTCATTTAGCAGTCGTCCCGAATGGATTCCTATGATAACCATCACAAGAACTGTTCCTTTAGACCTTAGAAGGACATATCGTCACAGGAGGCACCCGTTTTCCTCAATTTTCCTTTGATGGGTTGGAATAGATAATGAGAGGGAAATATATAGGAAATATGATTGGCTAGAGAGAGAGAGGGTAGATGGAATTCGAAATGATGCAAAAAACGGTTGGAGGTGTAAAATTTTTAGAATTACGATGGAATTTACTGTATAAACTGTTTAAAAAGCTCTAACAACGAGACGATGTGTGATATTGTACATTTTGAATGGTTTACAGCGGTTTACATCACAACTTAAGTTGTAAAGTTTAAACTTTGAAAATCGAAATTTGCTAATGTAATGTTTTAAGATGCCACACACAGCAAGAGTGTTCGCGAGAAGATGTGAGATTCGGAAAAATTTGTAGCGTTTTCAAAATTGAATTCTCACATGAATACTTATTTACAGTGAAACTTAGAAAAAGAAAGAATTGAAAAGGTTACTGTAATTGTTTGAATTGTTAACAACAACATTTGGTTGGATTGTTGTTTATTGGTAATTTTGGGTCTTTCTGATTAATCATGGATTTTTTTCCATACTTTGAAAATCAGGCGCTGGGTTTTACAAATTTGAAAAGCTTCTAAATTTTTATATATTTTTCAAAAATTATTTGCTAGTCCGTTATTTGTAAGCTTTTAAATTTTTGAAGAGTCAGGGGAAACCATACATGCCACGGACGGGCCTGGGCCAGGTCAGAAGGGAAAACTCTCCGGCCCTGTCTACCCGGGTCAGATTCTGAAATTTCAAAAATCTTTTTTTTTTATTTTAGAAAAAATTCCATTTTTTCATCAAACTTTGAAAAATTTCTAAGTTTTGATATTTTGGTAAGGGCGGATTATACCAGAAACTTTTTGAGGTGAATTTCAATAAAATTTTTCAAAATTTCAAAAAGTCAGCTATTCCGGAGAATATTTTTTCAATTTTTAGTAGGGAAGAACATTACTGGAAATTTGGGCCAGGCTGAGAGAATATTGAAAAAATCCAAACATGCGGATTCCCAAAATTCAAGCAAAAAGGAAATTAGAAATTTCCCAATTACCTTTTGACATGCTTTAATCAACGCTTTTTGTTCGTATTGTTCAAATCTTTAATACTGAAAAACTTATGATTCAGACTTTTCAGAATCTAACAGATATGGAATCAAATTCTTGGAAAACAAGTCCATAGAAACGATTCCAATAGGTCACTGCAAAAAAAATACAAAAAAAAACATCTTCCTGGTTATTTACCATAAATTTTTATATGTATCTCATTATCTTTCCATTTTATCCAATATTCAAAAACTATTAACATTTACATAATTTCAGAGTTTCCCTCCAACTCTCAATGATCACATCTTCCCTCACTCCCCCAGTTGTTTTTCATAGTGAAGCACTTTCTCATCCTGACTCACATCGCTCTTCACAACTCTAAGAATCGTATTTTGTTCTGTTAGATCAAAGCGTTAGATTTTCCGGAAATTGGATTCATGGGAAAACACATATCATAGTTTTCGGAGATTTCAAAACTCTTTTCCAAAAACTTTGGAATTCAATTTCCTATTTGGTTGTCAGGTGGGGAGTAATCACTCAAAATCGAGAAGGTTTGTAGTATGGAAAAACGTATTTTGTCAGTTTCTAGGTGAAGTAAGTCAGAATGAAATCACTATTTTAATTTCGTAATTCTCAACGTAAGACCGAATTTTGTTATTTAAGAATAGTGTCGAGTCAAATTCTCTATATTTTTTGAGACATGATGGAAATATTCGTTCTCATTCTCTGAATAATTATTTTAGAACTACTTTTTATGCCCTTTCAAAAAATTAAGTATTTGATGATGTTCCCTAAAATAGCTTCTACTTTTTTTAAACTACTAATATATTATTCATATAATAAAATGTTATAAGAATCTTAAAATTCGGCTCTCATCGCTTATTTTCCTTTTTATAGAAAATCCTGACCTTCAAATTTAAGGTTGATAAATGGCATGTATTGAAAAAAAAAAGAGGAAAAATGAATGAAGAAGGAAAGTAGAAAAAATAATACGGATACTTACCGAAAAATATCATACTTGTGAAAAAGATGGCCGTCCCGCGGGCCGGGCCGGGCCGGAAAAAATTACACATGGCCGGCCCGCTTTTTGAAAATTTTGAAATTTTAGAGCGAATCATCATTTTTCAAGATGATTTTTCTTCTTAGTGAATGAAAATCCACACTAGAGGCCGATACTGTCGACAAAAACTGTTTTGAAGTCGTAATTAGAAAAAAAGTTTCATCCTTGGCTTAATGAAGTTTGATTTTTTTTTGCTAAAAATTCATTTAAATTGATTTTTTCGGATGATTGTATGCATTTGGATTAATATTTGTGCCATTATAAATATTTTGGCACATTCGAAAAATAAAATTTTCGAAAAGTTGTCCTAGGCGGGCCGAGCGGGCCGAGCCGGGCCGAAAGTTTTGAGGCAAGCGGGCCGGCCCGGCCCGCCCCGGCCCGGCCATCCACATGTATGAAAAATATAGTTAAAGACCAAAACTACCGTAGTTGCAAGTGGGCCGGCCCGGGCAGATGGTGGGCCGGCTCATAACTTTTCCCTAGAACGAGATATTCAGACGGTTTTGGTACCAAATGATAGATCTCGACAGGGTGCATCACGCCTATATCATTCAGTCCTGATTCCATTCCGGTAACATGCCGCACCCTGGGCTCGAATGACAATGACAATTTTCGACTAACTTGACAAAAAGCAAATTTTTTGTCATTCAAACACATTTTTCGACATAATATCGGACCGGAATTAGGCTATAATGATATAGGTGCAATGGGCCCTGTCGAGATCTATTATTTGGAACCAAAACCGTCTGAATATCTTTTTTTTGAGACAAGTTATCAGCCGGCCCGCCACCTGACCGGGCCGACTCGCTTGCAACTATGAAAATTACTATCAAAGACTAAAATTATTGTTAGTGACTAAAATTTTCTTGAAGGGCCCAAATAACAGACGAGAGCCAAAGGTTCAGATTTTTAAAATTTAAAATTTTGGCTATTGTGTCTCTTGAGTTCCATAACCCTTTAAAAGCTTTTTTCAACCAACTTTTCCTCCAAAGAACGTTTTGGACCCTTTCTCTTTTTTTTTCTCTTCAGAAAAGTTGTTTTTCTTTACTTTCATTGTGTCCTTTGCAGGTATTTCTCATCAAGATTCCTTCCTTTAAGTGTGTATATTTTCCGTTTCCTATTTTGACTTTGAGCATTCCTTTTTTGTTGTTGATAACATCTGTCACTGTATCCTTTTTGGTAGGTTTGTTTTTTGTTAAATAAATACTAGTAAAACACAAAAATGGTGGAATTTTGACTGTGGTTCTTATCAAAACTCTTTCAACACACATTCCTAAAAAACAAGCTTAAGTGTATATTTTCACACTTTGTGATGAGGTGTTCACCGTTGCATTACGTTTAGCTTTCACTCCGTTTCCTCTATCTCATAATTCATACCTTCAGATGGGGACATATTGTGGGATTTTGAGCTGGTGCCTAGGTAACCAGCGGACAACACCCAACAGCCACACCCACCTGCCTGCCCCGTTGTCTCCTCGACTTTTGATGACGGGAATCTCGTCTCATTTCGAAATCTATGCATAGACGAGAGGTGGACGTATCAGTAGTCGTACGCAATGCCTGCTGGTTGTGCTCCCCGTTTTCCTAGAGCTTGTTTAGTGTGTGGATTGTTGTTATGGGAGACCTGGGAAGCGACTACTGATAATGCTTTTCCTAGCAGGGGGAGTTGCTATTTCTATGCGCACTTTGATTGCTCTTCTTGGTACCAAGCCGTGGCTTGAATGCTCTTTGTTTAGACAGTTGATATTCTTAAATTTCGATTTGAGAAGCTTCTTAAGGAGTTTGAATCCTAGGTGAAACATGGGAAGTACCACTAAGGTGGTCGTACCGATTCCTTGCACGCTTTTCAGCTCCAAACTGTCTCTAGACCTATTTTCTTTACTTTCCAAGTCCTCCGTATTTTGTAGTTTTGTCAAAACCAAAAGATTTACCAAAAAATTGTTTCCTTTTGTATTTGTACTGAATTTTTTCTACAATTCCACATATTAGATTCTCAGAATACCTTATTTTCTCTAATAGGAGCCCACCCAAACAAATCAACTTTGAGCTCAGTTATCTCGATTCCTGTAAATAATATCAAAAATTTGTCAATCACTAAACTGTTGTTCATAATATTACCAATATTTTCTTAGTTGACAAATTTTTGGTAGCTTTCACACAAATCGATATAATCGAGCTTAAAACTGACGGATTGGGAGGGCTCCTATGAAAGAAACTAAGGCTAGTTTCATTGACGTCAAATCTTACAAATTTTCATGTAAATTAATTCTATCACCATATTCTCTAAATGTTTCATACTAATACAGCTCAATAGGTTCTGTTCAGCTCATTGTCCCCAATGAGTCAATCCTACAAAAAGTCCATTCTATAATCCGTCTGAAATTTTTATAGTGCTCCAAGAAATTATCTGGTTTCTATCGTACCTGGTACTACAAAACTAATCCTTTGACTGTGTTTGTACCGAAAATTAATTCTATTCGTGTTTTTCATTTTTTCTCCGTCTTCTCTGAATTGGCTCCGCCCCTCCAGACTCTATAATTCCAGATCACACGCTTTCAACCACTGATTTCGTATTTTGACCAAAAGCACATAGATTTCATAACTTTCTAGTCAGTAGCTCTCTCACGGTAGTCAAGCATTAACAAATCATATTATCACCAGCTCGTGAGTTTTCATAACTTTTTTCCTCTCATGTCAGAAATTTTTCTTATTCTTTCACCTCCTCAAGCCACCCAACAACAGCAGATGTTTTGAATGGAGAGAATGGTCATGAGCTTTTTTCTCTCTTAAGCAAATCAGTAGGTCGGAAAACTCAATAAATGAGTGCGTGCCGGCGGCGGCGGAGCGTCTTCTAGAGGTGTCAGGAGCCTTGAATGCATTCCCGGCATTTGTGTTTGGTTGTGTCAAGAAGTTCCCACGAATTTGTGACGGCAATGGCGTGAAGACGAGGAAAAGAGAAGAAGAGCAGAGGAAAGGGAGGGCACATACTTGAGCAGTAAGATGGCCAATTAGCATTTCTCAGGCAATCTAGTCCCTACTTGCTCAATATCGCGTTTTTCGGTTTTCCCCTGCTCCTGTTGTTTTCTTGTCTTCGTTTTGTCGCCGCCGCTCCTTTTCACTTCTTTTTCTTCTTCTTTTTTCTTTTGAGAATGCCTCCTCTTGCCCCTCTTTTTCCCATTCACACCCACATCTTCCCCGTTGTTCATCTCATTTTTTATATCATCCGGTTTTTTTCCTCTTTCTTCCATTCAACCTTTTTTTCAGACTCCAGTTCCATCTGCCAAGATGGTGAAAGGCTGCGGGAACAAATGTATCAAGTACTTCTTCTGGCTCATCAACCTTCTCTTTTTCGTAAGTTATCAGATTCATAACCAGTTAATCAATACTAAACCAGGTCCTCGGAGCTGTCATCGTTGGTCTCTCCATTTGGATGCTCGTTGATAAAAACTCACTAACTACGGTAGCGAGTACGGTGAAAGTTGACTTGTCACAAGTCCTGAACCAGGTCAACATTCAACAGGTACAATTTGAGTTCTGAAATCCAAATTGTTCTCATTCCTCTTAGATCAATACTTTCCTCTACGTGGCTCTCGTCATCGGAGGAGCTCTTCTGATTCTCGGATTCTTCGGTTGTTGTGGAAGTTGCTGTGAGAGCGTTTGCGCCATTTCCATCTACTTCATCCTGGTTCTCATCCTTTTCGTTATCGAAGTCGTCGCCATCGTTCTCTACTTTGTCAAGAAAACTGAAGTAAAAATTTGTAGATTGTCTACAGTAACCCAAAACTATTATTTTGTTTCATTTCTAGCTTCAACAAGGCCTCACAACCATCTGGCGAGACGAGCTCGTTTCCAAGTACAACAACAACCAACAAATCCATCAAGCTTTGGACCAACTTCAGTCAAGTGTGAGTTTTGTTGATTCTGAGAAACAAAAATTCCCTAGAATATTAATTAACCTCCCAGGATAGAATAATAAATATTATTATTTCAGCTGCAATGCTGTGGAGCCTCGGGTTGTAGCGACTACATGGTCTACGGCGCTTTCCCAACCTCGTGCCAATGTGCCACACTTTCACAGGTGAATGTTTGAAAAAGCTAGGAGGACGAAAACCCGAAGGAAAAAAACAAACACTGACTCGTAAACAAACCTAATTTACAGCAAGGATGCGCCACACTCTTCTGGAATGCGTTTCAAACCAACCTCATCTATGTCGCCTTCGTCGGAATCATTGTCTTGTTTGTTGAGGCTCTTGCTATGATCTTCTCATGTATCATTATCAACGCTGTTAAGGCAAAACGCAACGAAGCATAAGAATAACTTCTGATTTTTTTTCCTTTTGTATATTTTGACATCATTATATTTGTATTATAATGAACCGGGAAGTAGAAAACATAGAAAACAAACCAAGATACAAAAATCCCAAAGATTCTGATTTTTCTATTAACCGGATTTGTTGTAATACTTGTATCTTATTTTTTGATTCTTTGAAGTCCGATTACCCTTTATACCGTATAAAACTATCAGAATGTCATCCAAATTGAGCGGAAATAACTTCAAATCCATGTATCTCGGTTATTTTGTAAGGTATTGAAATTTTGTCAACTGATAAAATATTTGCCATATCATGACGAAAATTTTGTCAGTTGACAGATGTTTTATACTTCCTATAGAAGTTCAGATATTTCCGCTCAAATAACAAGTGTAGGGTGACTTTCGATTAGAGTGCTATGGTAACCTTCTACTGTTTTTCCCTTTGTTGTCTCTGACCCAATTTTTTAAATACTAAATTTCGCTTTTTTTTTCACGTCCTTAAATGGGCTATTCTTATCAATTAATTCTTTCTGAAAAGTTTTGACTTTCAACATGTCCCTTTAAACCTTTTCGTTTGTATTAATTGTGTCCTGTAGGTCGTGAAACTAAGTTTCGTCTCTTATGTCTTCAAATGTGCTGTTTCTACAAGCCATAGAACCCAACCTGAACATTGCAACTCTATTTTAAAACGTTTCAAACACATTAAATTTTCATTATGTCCCTTTACACCCTACTAATCTGTTTATAATAATCTCATTCTTGATTTCTAAGCTTCTCATGTTTTCCTGAAACTATTTCTCACACATTTTTAAAAGTCCCTCTGTCCTTCATAACCGTTTATCTTTTTTTTGCATCTTAAAACTCCCAAACTCCCCAATATAATATTTATTTCCAAAAAAAAATTTTCCCAAAAAAATTCAATAATTCTGAAATTTAGATTCACATATTCATCACATGCGATTGTATAATTTGTTTTGCCAAAAATATGAGAAGAAATAAAATGGTTGTCCAAAGAGATCCCAAGATTATTATAGTTTCTAACGAGAAGGTGAGAGATTGATAGAATATAGAGAAGTTATAAGCGAGTGATTCATTGAATCTTGCAATCACTCTCGTCGACGACCTCCTCCTTGTTGCTCTTCTCTCCATGACGACGCATTTTGAGCGAGAGATGTTTGGTACGTCTTAAAAATCCAGTTTGAACTTTCGAATTCCCCCTAAACCCCACCTAATGAGACTTGAGCTGCGCGAGAGTTGTTTTGGCTGCTCATCCGACAACTTCCGCTCGACTTGTTCTTTGTCACGACGTGGTGATTTCATCTAAAAAACCAAAAACGTCATATACGTGAGAACCAAGGCAGTTTTCGGGCTTTGTACTTTCTGCGCATGCTGTCAGGGATTTTTACATACTCTCAATGAAAGGTTTCGCTTCAGATCGCCAAGATGAAGCGGCACGGCGAGCACGGGGTGAGATACCTGCTTGTCGAGCTGTGGCTGCTCGCATGGCGACGACTGAGCACCGCCGTTCGTTGAGCCGGCTTTATTTTCGTCCTGAAAGAGGCATTGATTTTGAATAGAAAGATAGAGTAGAGGTGAAAAGGTGGTGTTAGTGAAACACTTGGTGAATAGAAAGGGATTAGACAGGTGATATCATATTTAGGCTTCTTGAATGTTACGAAATTTTGATTTAGTGAAAAAAAATCATAAACACAAGGAAGTCCTAACAATGGAAACAATTTTGCCATGTGTTCCTTCAAAATAGTACCGGTCAATAAAATATACAAAAAAACGTGTTTTCAGTTAATCTTCGGTCATTATGGCCATTTTCAGGAGTCTGGAGCTCATTTGTCAAATTTCCGATCTCTTTGAAAACTCTAGAGGATGCAAAACAGGCCTAGATTGAAAACTTTGCACTCACAGGGGTTTTTGAAAATTACTAGTTTCTCAGCTATTTGGGGAATTCTGTAAGACACCTGTTTTTCACGTTTTCAGTACAAAACGAGTGTGTCTTTTAGAATTCCCTAAATATCTGAAAAACTAGACATTTTCAATCTAGGTGTGTTTCGCACTGTCCAAAATTTTCAAAGTGATCGCAAACTTGGCCGCCGAGCCCCATAATCTGAAAGTGGTTAAATTTTCTTGACTCATACATTATATTCACATTGAACGTTTTCAAATATTCAACTGTTTTCCTATAAAGGGCTCATATCTCCTACCTCTAGATAAGTTCTACGACTCTCCCTCTTGGAGCTCGATTTGGCTCGAACAGTAGCCGATCTTCTGATAGTGGGACTATTCTTAGTCTCTTCATCCTCAGCGACATCGTCCAATCCACCGCCTCCAGCCTAAACAACCCTCCAATATTTTCTATACAGCGCTCTCTCGCTCACTTTGCATCGTGGGAATCCGGACAACTCGAGCAGGGTACGGAATATCTCAGTAATCCGGATATTATCCTTTGCCGACACCTCAACGTATCGCACGTCGGATGACAAGCGGCTTGTGAAGGCCTTCGCAGTGTCCTCGAAGATCTGAATGCTGTTGGGGGAGCTTGTATGGGAGGGCGACACTCACCTTTTTGTTCTCCACGTCGCACTTGTTGCCAACTACCACTATTGGCAGCTCGTTGAGATCGGAGCGACGCGTGCAAATCTCTTGCCACAAATCCGACATCTGAAATTGCTCACGCATTAGCTTGATTTGGTCTATTTCCGTGGTGGCGGATCGGAAATCCGGTGGATACTGTAACTAACCTCCTTGAAGCTTGTAACGTCATCCACAGAGAAGACAAGAAGAAACGCCGAAGCGGATGCGATCGAAAGACGTCGCATATCAGGAAAGTTGAAGTTGGTATCCAAAATGTCCAGTGGTAATGGGATACCCTGACAAAGTTTTTAGTCGAATGTCGTTTGGGGAAAGTATGGATTTCAATTACATGAGGCTTCCTAAGCAGTACTACTAATCTCAAACGGAAATAAAGAAAACAGAAAAACAAGTCAATAAGATACACAAAAAATTATTTTTCATTTTTTGGTCATTTCGACCATTTTCCGGAGTCTTTAGCTCAGCTGTCAAGTTTCCGATGACTTTGAAAACTTGGGAGGGTAGAAAACAGACCTAGATTCATACTTGTAACGGGCCGGGCCGGGCTTTTTCCGGAATTTCGGAGGCCCGGCCCGACGGGCCCGTCATTTCACTAGTTTCGAAATTTTCAAAAAACACATAAGGGGGGACCACTATGTGATTTTTTTCGACCAAAAAATTTTTTTTCGAGATTTTCGATCTTTTTTGATCAGACAGACAAACAATCCGAAATACGAAAAAAAAATGGAAAAAATTATATTGAGAGCTTAAAATTTGGCTCAAAAATACAGAATTTTTGACACCGGGCCCAGGCCTTGAAAATTTCCTCAGGCCCGGCCCGGAATTTCACAAGTATGCCTAGATTGAAAACTGTGCATTCACAGAATTTTTAAGAATTTCATAGTTTTCCAGCTAATTGTCGATTTCTGGGAGACGCCTGTTTTTTCACGTTTTCAGTAAATAAACAGGTTTCTCTCAGAAATTAGCGATGTCTGAAACTAGCGTTTTTTAAAAGTTCTGTAAATGCAAAATTTTTAATATAGTTTTGTTTCACAATCAGACTTTCCGCAACTTTTTTTACACCCTCGAAAACTTGAAGTCCGAGCTCCAGACTTCTGAAAATGGTCAAAATGACCGAAACCCATTGAAAAATGCGTTTTTGTGAATCTTATTGACCGTATAATAGTTTTTGAGACTTTTAGAATTGTTGTATGTCAAAATTTTAGGAACATTCTGTGTCGAAATTTGAGAGTTTTAGGATTACTATATGTCCCTAACTAGCCGATGTTCCGTTCTCTGTGTTCAAGCGAATCTTATTGACCGGTACTGTAGGCTCACCTGGATGCGGAATTCTCTGGAGTGCAAATCCTCAATCGTCTCCTTGTACTTGTTGGAGAAGTCGTTGTACAAATAGCGTCGAACAATATTGGTCTTGCCCACTTTGGCGGATCCCAGTACCACGAGACGGTACCGTTCCTCGCACATCTCGGTGGGGGTTTCAGATGTTCTCGGCTGTAAGCAGTCAAACATGGCCACGGAATACAAAGGATTAGTTTTCAGGGGGAATGAAATGGAGAGAATGAAAGTTTCAAGGATAGAAAGAAGAAGATGGGAGAAGGCTCTTATTTCATGGTCCGCGTACGTTCTCCATAGTGATTTGTCGATTTTATGAGAGGTTTCCAAGGAAACTGGGGCCCAATAGAATTGTCCGTTTTGCTTTTCTTATTTTTTGACAATATAGAATATATACAGCTATAGTAGAGCTCAATCAAAACTTGAGAAGAGTGAATGAGGCATGAAATATATTGTCATCAAGGTTGAATAGACTGAATGAACATTCAAAAGAGCGTTCCCCCTAGAGAGTTTCCACTTGTTAATTTAATCCGAAAGACCTTTCTCGTCAGCAGCACAGCCAATTTTTTTCAAAAAACTTTCAATTTCCGTTTAACCCAGAGTCACATTGTTGGAGAGACAATCAAAAAAGGTAGAGAGAATGGGATATCCGTTTTCCGAATCTACATCCTCAAAAAGTAAAGAGACAGGATGGCTTATCCCGGAGGTGTGTCTAGACCTGTGTGATCCGGGGTGCATTTTCAGGATTTCCAGGGGCGGTGGATGTATTTTCTCATTTTCTCACGCCGTTTGCATCCAAAACCTACTATTGTTGATGACGGCCCGTGTGAAGACGAGAAGAAATTTGAAGACATGATTCCAGAAGTGCCAGAGTATGAATTTAGAGGTATTTGAAAAGCTCCCGACACAATATAAGTGCTGCGTCACTTTTTTTGGAGAAGCCTTGAATGGAAACTTGTGACTTCTCCCCGGCTCGCCTTTCTTTTTTCCGGGAAGATACTAACTGATAGAGGGAGGGCGAATATGAGGATTGGATGGGAAGGGGGGAAATAAGTGAGGAAAAACACTCCTTTTTTCTCTCACACCGGAATTATATCTTTTTATCCTCGGTCGCTCTTTTATTTCTCAGGTTTCTTCTTTCTGGGATCCGTGGATCATGGAGAAAGGGGGAAAACGGGCCCGAGCAGTTAGTAGTTGACGGATTAGAACCATGGGAGGCTCTTTAATCTACATATTACATGGCTCTAACATGTACACACATACACAAACACATCCTCCATCTCATCATTTCTCATTTTCATCATGCCCAAATTTTTCGGATAAAACTGTTTGAATGAAAAGGAAACCTTTTGAAAGGCAAAAATATATTATAAAGAAAAAAACGAAGAACTTTCGGAGAGCAAAAAGCGAGTACAATGGGATGAGACGATGCGTAGGTGCCTTGTGTGCACTCTGGAAAATGATTCTTTTGCAGAAAAAAAAAGTTGGAGGTGGTGGGGAATAATAGGATAACCACTATAGCAAATAATGAGAGAGACATATGAGCTGCTGGTTATTTGATGAGATGTGTAGCCTGTTGGGTTTTAAGAGTTCTTTTGTTAACGAAGTGTGGTTTGGTCGTTCATGAGATTGGTTGTGTAAAAAAAAAGGAAGCCTTTCAAAAGTCATCTGGGAATAGGTGAGAGATCGATGGGTGTATTTTTTGGGATTAGAGGAAGAAAAGAGAGTATTCCTGGTTTCTGACTAATCATGTGGAATAGGTTAGAAATATATCAACTTTCACATGATTTTTTTAACAGTATTATCAAAAGATAGTTACGAGTCCTCTGCCCATCTTCAATTTAATATTCCATCAGTTATTTATTCAAATGAAACATATTCATTACTGCTCTGAAGTGAGCACGGTCTTACCACAACTTCGAATTAGTATTTTATCGGTTCGTGTGAGAGATATTGAGAAATGATCAACTGACGGAACATACATCATGATATCAAAAATATTTAGATGGTTGAACATATTTTGATACCTCTCACAGGAACTGAGATAAATTAAGTCAAAGCTGGAAGAATCTTCAGTATAGATCGCATAAAATTGGTTTTCTGTTGACAAGAAATACAAAATCAATAATAAAACTTCAAAGTCAGTCAATATAACGATAATCGACATTTTGATATCTTTCAAATATGTGCTACTTTTTATTTTCAAGTATGATAGGTAAATTTGAGCATCAACTGAATTATGAATCGTTACATTTATCACATTTCCGATTCATGAAATATACAAAAACGTATTTTTTGTTGATTTTCAGCTATTTCAACGATTTTCTGGTGTCTAGAGCTTGTACACCAAGTTTCTGATCACTTTGAAAACTTGGAGGGTTTTTTGCCTGTTTTTGTACCAAAACTGTTAAAAAACTTCTTTCTTTTGGAATCGGCCAACAGCTCAATTACTAGTAATTTTAAAATAGGTTTATAAATGCAAAGTTTTGAATTTAAGTCTGTTTACCCCTAAATTTTCCATTTGATCGCAAACTGGACAGTCGAGCTTCAGAGCCCTTAAAATGGTCATAATCGCTCAAAATCAATCAAAAAAAATTTTCTAATGATTTTCATTGACCGGTATGTGCGTGTAAATTCTACTAGGCTTGGTATGCAAGCTCTACCAGGTTTGGTAAAAGAAGGAAACAAAAGAGGCGGCATTTTGAAAACAGGAAAAAAAGAAGAACAAATCCGGTTTTCCAATCCCTGGAACACCCCATAATTTTTTCTTTTCCCTGTTTCCTTTGAACCGGAGCAAGAAAGGGTTCAAACTAGGAGATAATAAAAACTTGTGATTTCCAACAGAATCACGTGACCCAATTTCAATAAAACAACTAGGAGGAAATAAAAGGTGGGAGCATCCAAAATTCGCAAGAAGGTGCATTCATGCATCCTGATTCGTTGAACTTCAGAACTAACAAAATGCAAAAAAAAAACAAAGAGAGAAAAACCGAACTCTTCTTCCGTCTTTCTTTTTTTTTTTGAAAGAGGTCTGAAGCTCGTGAGATGGGGACAGATTAGAGACTTGATGAGCATTGAAGCACGAAAAAGCATTTTCTGCCGAGCAGCACCAAACAGAGAGCCCTGTTTGACACCATTAACTTTAAAATGGTTAGTTGAAAAAAAAGGACTTGATAGCCTTGTTTGTTTTTCTGAAAGGAAAATTTCTATGAATCGAAATCTGTTCGATTCTGAGTCTGGGAGCACAGTTGAGGAGAGAAGAATGTTTTTGATGCATTTCAAAGTAAGAGAGAACTCTTTGAAAAGTCATAAAGTTGGTATGAACTTTTGTCTTTGCTATTCATCTTGCAGAATTTTTTCGTAATTCTTTTGGGCCGCGATAAACTGAGAAAATAAGAAAATGAGACGATGAAAGATGGGATAGGGGCTCGGACACGAAATTGAAAGAGAATAAGATATTATACCCATTAAATAATCTTCGGAGGAAGACGGAATTTATATCTATATCTGCCTTTCATAGGAATTATTAAAAAAGAATTATTCTATAAATCTCCTTTCTGTGGGAAGAAAAAGAAGAGGAAATTGCAAAAGAGCAATAGGATTTTTGAAATGGCAAGGAGGATTTTATTCCAAATCTTCTTATGTGGTTTTATCAAGGCTTCTTGTATATGGAAAAAGTGGAGAAAAGGAAAATTCACTCACAGACATCACTAAAAATGATATTGCCAAATCCTCTGCGGGATTTATGGTCACAAGACAACAACCGACATCAAAACATTGCGTATAATTTTTTATAGTGTTGCTCAGAACAACCATTTGATGTCATGTAAGAAGCTACCGATCTATTTAGATCTACAATAGAAATTTGGTCCTCAAATTTGATATCTTTCACAAAAAATGAGATACATGTGCTCAAATTTTACGGGTGGCGTTCTATTAGAGTGTTTACGGTATATGAACAGATTTCCAAGACAGTTATTTTCTTACAATTTATTTCGGTTCCTATCAAAGATGAAAAGTAGTTGTCAGCTAATAAACCGTTCATCATAAGATCACCAAAATTTTATCAGTTGATACATTTTTGATTTCTCCTATAGGAGCCGAGATAAACGAATTCAAACTTGATAGTGTGAGGGCCCCTGTATTACAGGTCCTCTGGTAATGATGGATTTCAAATGCAAAAAATCTCCAAAAGTATCTATGGAAAATTTGAGAAGTTGTAAAAACGCAATTATTTTTCAGGAACAAAAAGTTTCAAGGAACACAGCTTTCTAGAAAAATTATCATTTTCAGAAGCTTAAAGGCCAAAAAATTACCAAAATGAACAAGACGAATTGATGTTAGCACCATTTTCTAGTTTTTCCAATAATGAAACCGAAAATTTATAAATTATTCAGGTACAAAGGGTCCAGAGCTGTCTAGAGAAGAAAAGTGGGTCAGGGGGGACGAAACTAAGTAACAAAGGGTTACAGGAAATCCATGACTTTTTGTCGACGTCTCTTCTTCTTTTGCTTCATCCCAGTCTTCTGTTTTTCCTCCTTTCCTCTTTTTTTGGGTTTGTCATTCGTTTTTCCTTCATCATGGAATATTATTATTCTTTCTTTTCTCACTAAGAAGCAAAAGTTGGAGGGGATATAGCAAGAGATGATGAAGAAAAATAGAGAAGCTGACTTCTTCAAAAAAGAGTAAATAGCAAAAAATTGGATTACCTCGAAATCCGATTTTGTTGGGCCTACAAATTAATCACTTTCTCTTTATTATTTTTTCCATTTTCTCTTATGACCTGCATAGGCACGTTCCTTCATGGGACAGGTGGGATTATAACATCGGCATTGAAGGAAATTTATTTATTCAAAAGCTGAACTATAATATAGAATTTGAATTACAATACAAAACTATGGGGGTTTTATTTGCTCAACAAAAAGGGAAAAAGGAATGAAAAGCATTTTTTTTTTCAGTGAATGAAGTTTAATGATGTTACACACGTTCGGTGGGGAGTTGGTCTTCAAAAGAGAACAAGTTCAAAAATAAGGCTCGTGGTCGGGTGAGGAAGAAGAAAAAGAGTGTATAGAATTGTGTTGAATAGAATTCATGGAGGAAGGAAGAAGGGTACATTATGTGAGTTAAAGCGCAGGAGTCAATTCGAAATTAGACATGAAAAAATAGCGTTGGAAGAAAAAAAAAGCAGTGGGAAAACAAGTGGGCGCCTATATAAGCTAACTAATAGGTCCAATGAGTTTAAGCGGTGTGCTCGACAAATGCAGGAGCTGGAGTGACAACATCTTGGTGTGGCTCCACATGAACATCGCCAGCGTTCGACGATTCGTCGCTGCCCGACTTGGTGCGTTCACGCTTCGGCGCCTGAAACAACATTGCATTCCAAATTAGTTTCTGCAAAATCCTCCTCTCACCTCTCCATCACTGCTGCTGCTATTTGTTTGATCCTCATCCTCTTCTTCTTCATGACAGAACGTCTCCTGGTCGTTCAACGTCTTCTTGTTCCATCCGCGAACCTGTTGTCCCACACTTTGTTGACGTTCCAGGGTGTTGGATCTGGATCTCAGGGTGGAGGCATGGTCCACAGTCAACTCGTGAGGCATGCACTTCATTGGAGCGCGGAAATAGTAGAACGATGGGTAGTGGACCAGATTGTAACAGGAGGATGCGTAGACGTCAGCGTATCTGAAAATAGAAATTTGCCATTTTCGAATAATTATATTCATGTATGTTTCTAAGCGAATTCAATGAACCGGAAACTGATATCACTGATATCATTAATTCGAATGTAGGGATTATTTTAGAAATAACATCATAGATCACCTCTCGACTTGAGCTGCGAAGAAAGTGGTTCTTCCCCCGGTTCTGAAAAGACTTCCCAAGCATCCATACTCCTCATCCATTTGGTTTGTGAGCTTCTGAAAAAAATCGCATTATCAGATTTGTCTCCAGTTTCCGTTCTCTCCCGGAAACCATGCACTCACTCTAATCTGATCAACGATATCCTTGACAACCGGCTTGTGACGGGACGCGCCATCCAAGTTCTTGTAGATATCAGCCAGTGTGCTCTCCATACGACCCATCTCGTCAAACAACGGCTTGGAGTCGGTCCATACGGTCAACTCGTTGACCAGTTCAGGGACCACGAGGAAGGTTCTCCATCCTCTGGATTTTTTGGAACGAAGCACGTCTCCGAAGATGTGGTCTCCGACGTAGAGCACTTCCTTTCCACGGCACTTCATCATTTTTTGGAAGGAATCACAGGATCCGCCAGAGTAGACAACACCCTCTCGAAGTGGTCCCGTGTGGATTCCCAACTTGTAGGCTCCAGTCTCAGTATTGACCTCTCTGAATACAGTACCCTCGGCGAACCATCTTGGCTTGCATGAATCAACCACAATGATATTGAAATAAGACTTCCAGTCATCTCCCAGAATGAATTTCATCATCACATTGGTATAGGCCCAGTCACTGTTGGTGAGAAGGAAGGTCTTCTTGCCGTGCTCACGGAGCTGGGACAAAAATTTTGGAGCACGTTCGTCACGGATGACATATTTCTCTGGATCGTCCATCACTTGCTTCTTCATCGAGCTCTCCACATGAACCCAGTCAATGACTCTTCTCAAATCTTGGAAGATGGACTTGTATGACATCATCACTTCGCCACCCTTCACTCCGGTCTTATCAGTGAGCCTGGAATTTTCCAATTTTTGCAGTTCTCCCGTCGCGCTAACTTCACTTACTGCGAATAGTTATCGTGCTTGTCGAAGAAGTCAATAAGCTGACAGATAAGATGCGTTTCTGGCATGTTGAACAACGTGTTCAGCACATAGACACGGGAGTCGGAGAGTGGAAGGTACTTGTTCGGGTACATCTCCTCGATTTCATGGCTGAAAGTGGGTTTTTGATAATTCTGTGAACTTATAAGTCATACTTCTTCAAGAAACGCAGCCCATGAATTCCACCAAGAATATTTCCAAATCCATCAACTTTGAGCAAGTTACCATATTGGAATTCAAACCAGAGACCTGAGAAAAAATTGGGAATAGTATTTTTTTAAGACGATTTGTCCACTATCTTTTCCACCCCTAATACCATCTTACACCCCGCTTACCCTCCGATTAGATGAAGATTACACACACCTCGATGAACTTTTATGCAATTTTTTCTTCGGATTAGGCTTGAAGACCGAGGTCGCCGCTTTCCCTCTCCTACCAATAAAATTCGTCGTATTCAAGTTCTATGTCAAGGAAAACCGCAAGATGTCGTTCACGATAAGATAAAGATTTACGACGACTGTTTTTAGACATATGACGGTCACACATCCCGCAGAAGTTTTTTTTTGTTTCAACCATAAAAAATTCAGATTGCAATCTTGTTCCCTAAACCAGAATACAAAAGTTTATGGCGTTTCGCATGATCTGTCATTCCATTTTAATTGGATTGGCAGACAGGTCAACTATTTCAAAATGACATGTGAGCAACAAATGGAATCTGGGCTGATGCAAAACTCACCACGAACTGGGAAAATTGGATCGTATTTGAAATTTAAGATTTCCTCTGGATATCCAGTGTCTACCAAGCGTTGAACGGCCATGTTGAATGCGAGGTACTCCATATCTGGAGTCTTGTACTCTGAAAAATAATTTTTTAAGATTTGGGAACTAAAAATGAGCAACTCACGAACTAGGGTGTAGTCCATATCGAACCCAAAATGAGTGATCTTCTCCAATCGGAGAGATCTGTTGACGAAGACTCTGGAATTTTCAGAAATTTCAGACATAGTATTAATTTTCTAATTGCTGTCAGCATGTTCTAGATGCTAGAAGCCTTGATAGCTGAGCCACACCAGGTAAATATACCTTTCATCGACATTCGAAGACCAGTTAACCATTTTTGTTCCGTGTTTGGTTAGTTCGAGTGGCGCCAGAAAAAAATTAACGATATTAATGATATATGGACCTTGAGAGAGCAAAGAAATCAAACGGCGAAAAAAGTGCAAAAGTGAATTAAACCCTGAGTCGACTCCAAGAGCCCTCAACGATAAGAAATGATAACGAGGACGACGACCCGGGTGTTGAGACACCCAGTGGCCTCTTTTGTAGTGGGCAGACCTCAAATTAAGGAACTTATCAACGCATTTTTCTCGGTTGCTGTTGCTGTCTGTAGGGCAATAAAGCCTCTGCGTCTTTGGAATCTGACAATGCAACCAAGGAGAGGGAGGAGCGGAACGATAGTTGGAAGGAGAGGAGTGAATGGAAATGGAACTATTGCATGTGAAAGAAAAAGTGACCGTGATAATTGCATATGCACTTTTTAAAATCTAAATCAGGGATGGCTCTCAAATCAAAAAAAGTTGCGAGAAAAAAATTATGCGACCTTGAATTTCCTCGATTTTCAAAATTTTCACTCGTCCGGAACGAATATCCTTTATAAGTGTCACCTCGAATTTTTCAAATGTTCCACTATAATAATTTCTGCTATACTTTCTGATTCTATTCTCTTCCTAAAACCACCTACCCAAACAAAGTTTACGCATGACAGAGCAATTTCCTAGCGAAGAAACTAACAAAAAAAAATTTGAGGTGGGAGGGATATTTCAAAATAGGGGGAAAAAAGAATGAGGTAACAAGTTCGAAGGTTTAAAGCAGAGCAAGTACCCCTCCAACTTCTTTTTTGTGCTCTCATGCTCCCGTATGAGAGCACGGACTATTGTTGAATTCGCAGTGCTCCTCTTTTCTGTTGTCTTTTTTCTTCGTCGCCTTTCCCCCTACACCCATCAATTTTGGTGCGTTCTTGAAGAGTGTACGGAACAGAGAAGAAGAAGTGACGTTCTTTTTTTTGCGATTCTACTGGTCAACACAGCTCATTGCTGGAGAACAAAAAAGAGAAAACGAACAACACAATTTTTTTCAATTAACTTTTGGTCCTTTTAACCATTTTCAGTAGTCTGGAGCTCGGCTAGTTAATTTCCGAACGCTTTGAAAGTGTTGGAAGGTATAAACAGAAAACAGACCTAGATTCAAAACTTAGGATCCACAGAATTTATCGAAAAATCCTCGTTTTTCAGCTATCGGCCGATTTCTGATGGACACCGGTTTTTCATGATTTCAGTACGAAATGGTCCAAAAAAGGCATATTTTAGATATCGGCAAAAAACTAAAAAAAAAGGAATTTTCGAAAAACTCTGTGAACGCCAAGTTCTCAGTATAGGTCTGTTTTACACCTTCAAACATTTTCAAATTGATCGGAAACTTGATAGTCATGCTTCAGGCTCTTGAAACTAGTCAAAATGGTCGAAAATCGACTGAAAAACTGTATAGGAGTCTGGAAATCTGGCAGAAAATGATCAAAATGGCCGAAAATCCGGTGAAAAATACGTTTTTCTATAAAATATCTTTTCGACTGATGCTATATACCTTTTTTTGGTATTGCCAACACTTTTTGTTCCCGCGCATTTTTATTTTCCACGAATCATAAAAGTATCACTCACCTCTCCGATGGGTTTCTTTTGTAAAACGAACGATCGACGGGCTGCATGATTGTTGTATTCTTTTCTATTCGCTCTGAAAAAAGAATGTATCATTTCTGAAACTGCAAAAAAAAAACGAAAAGAAGAGAAGGAACATGCGCGGCTTCTAAAACAAGAGCAAAACATCCCATTTTCTCCGGTTTTATTAGCACGGAAGACGAAAAAAAAAGAGAAGGAGTCACAAGAAAACCACATGCTTTTTTGAGAAAGAGGGCGAAGAGGGATCATCATTTTTTGATTATCGAAAGTGTTTTATAAACAACAAGAATCTAGAATATTATATAGACACGGCGTCATCACGTCATCTGGCGCCTTAATCAAGTTGTGTGGTCATCAGAAGAAGACTTTACTATTTTTTATTTCTTTTTCCTCTTATTTTGCTCACGTAAATGGTATAAGAAGATCTTAAGGTATTCGCAAAACTACTTAAAAGATAAAATGACGCAATAGAAGTTTCTGGAAGTTGACGCAGAGAATGCTTAGCGCAACAGAAAATCAATACTCTGCTAGTAAGAGGGAATGCACCACGTCCCCCCTTCCTGTGACCTCCCCCTCCCTCATATTTTCGCATATCGCTTTTTGCTGAACAAACGTTATGTGTCATTTAGGTATTTAAAAATTTTGGCTCGTGAAACGAGACCTTTCAAAAAAGTGCATTTCGTACAGTAGATCGTGTAATGCTTTCTTGGAAAAATGAAAAGAAAGTTTCCTTGATTCTACCTGTCAAGCAACTTTGAAGACAAAGGAATCGAAAGTGCAGTAAAATTAATATTAAAAGACATAAAATGATAAAATGGCCTCACCTAGAGATAAGAACTCCACACCAATACTAAAACTAAAAAGTGTGGAAAAGGAAAATTTAAGGGAAAGTGCAATGCATCTGAACTGTCTCTTTGTTCAATTTGTGCACACATGTGTCCCTTCATCAATCTTCGCTGCTGCAGAGAAAACGAAAATTTTCGAAATGAACTCTCTGGCAAAAAAAACCTCTATTACACTTTGTCCAGCCGACCAGCTGAAGGAGATAAACAAGAAAAGAAAAAAGAAGGAAACTTCATAAAACTAGTGTAATATCAGCGTTTTATGACCAAGGAGGTGGCAATAAAGAGGAATAAAGAGGAGGAACATTATTAAACCAACATTTTTCAAGATAGAGAAAAAAAATAAATCTAATAAGAAGGAGAAGCGGAAGTGAAGCTATGGGGTGAGAGAACAAGAACTTGTGAAAAGATTTTCGAAATGCGATATGGGGTGTGGGGCAGAGAGAGAGACAAATTTTTCTTGAGAAAATAAACCGTTTGTTAAGCTTACCGGGGAGCCCCAAGGCTCTTAGGTACATAAAACTGGAGCTATTTTTAAAGATATTAGTTGATAAATGAGAAAAAAGATCAGTTGATTTTATCAGGTCAGAAGACTCATAAAACGTTTGAGAAATGAGACAAAAAAAAATGAGAAAGACGTGTGATTTTGGAATTCGCTGGATTTTTGGGAACAGGTGATTCCAATAAATAAATCATTGTTTATCAGGCGGGACGCTGTTATGAAATATCAATTTTGGATTTTCGAACTGTGATCAGTGGTAAACAGTACAAAAAGTAACAGCTCAAATTACACAACTTCTCGGTTTGAAAACACTAAAACACAGATTTCTAAATAACAATATTCTGAAATTCGTCAGAACTTCAAAGAATAAGGACAGGATAACCCCAAGACATTCTCGAACTTTGAAAACTTACATGTTTTCAGTATTCAAACTCTCAAATTTTGACATTAAAAAAATACATTTTCATTAACCCAAGAACTTTGAAATCACAAAATCTCAAAAGTTGGGAATTCCAGAACTTTGGAATATTGACGTTTCACGACCTTAGAATCTCAAAATTACTAAATTCTTCAATTTCGGAAATTTTGAATTTCAGCATCTCCCTTTTTAAGAATATCAGAGTCTCAGAACCTGAAAATGTCGGACTCTCCAAATCTCAGAATCTCAGAATCTCAGAATCTTAGAACCTCAGAATCTCAGAATCTCATAATTTTAGAATCTTAGAATCTCAGAATCTTGAAATCTCTGGGTCTTAGAATCTTAGAATCTTCAAATCTTGGAGCCTAAGAATCTCAGAATCTCAGAATCTCAGAATCTCAGAATCTCAGATTCTCAGAATCTCAGAATCTCAGAATCTCAGAATCTCAGAATCTCAGAATCTCAGAATCTCAGAATCTCAGAATCTCAGAATCTCAGAATCACAGAATCTCAGAATCTCAGAATCTCAGAATCTCAGAATCTCAGAATCTCAGAATCTCAGAATCTCAGAATCTCAGAATCTCAGAATCTCAGAATCTCAGAATCTCAGAATCTCAGAATCTTAGAATCTGAAAATCTCAGAATCTCAGAATCTTGAAATCTCTGGGTCTTAGAATCTTAGAATCTTCAAATCTTGGAGCCTAAGAATCTCAGAATCTCAGAATCTCAGAATCTCAGAATCTCAGATTCTCAGAATCTCAGAATCTCAGAATCTCAGAATCTCAGAATCTCAGAATCTCAGAATCTCAGAATCTCAGAATCTCAGAATCTCAGAATCTCAGAATCTCAGAATCTCAGAATCTCAGAATCTCAGAATCTCAGAATCTCAGAATTTCAGAATCTCAGAATCTCAGAATTTCAGAATCTCAGAATCTCAGAATCTCAGAATCTCAGAATCTCAGAATCTCAGAATCTCAGAATCTCAGAATCTCAGAATCTCAGAATCACAGAATCTCAGAATCTCAGAATCTCAGAATCTCAGAATCTCAGAATCTCAGAATCTCAGAATCTCAGAATCTCAGAATCTCAGAATCTCAGAATCTCAGAATCTCAGAATTTTAGAATATTAGAATCTCAGAATCTCAGAATCTCAGAATCTCGGAATTTTAGAATCTTAGAATCTGAAAATCTCAGAATCTCAGAATCTTGAAATCTCTGGGTCTTAGAATCTTAGAATCTTCAAATCTTGGAGCCTAAGAATCTCAGAATCTCAGAATCTCAGAATCTCAGATTCTCAGAATCTCAGAATCTCAGAATCTCAGAATCTCAGAATCTCAGAATCTCAGAATCTCAGAATCTCAGAATCTCAGAATCTCAGAATCTCAGAATCACAGAATCTCAGAATCTCAGAATCTCAGAATCTCAGAATCTCAGAATCTCAGAATCTCAGAATCTCAGAATCTCAGAATCTCAGAATCTCAGAATCTCAGAATTTCAGAATCTCAGAATTTCAGAATCTCAGAATCTCAGAATCTCAGAATTTCAGAATCTCAGAATCTCAGAATCTCAGAATCTCAGAATCTCAGAATCTCAGAATCTCAGAATCTCAGAATCTCAGAATCTCAGAATTTCAGAATCTCAGAATCTCAGAATCTCAGAATCTCAGAATCTCAGAATCTCAGAATCTCAGAATCTCAGAATCTCAGAATCTCAGAATCTCAGAATTTCAGAATCTCAGAATTTCAGAATCTCAGAATCTCAGAATCTCAGAATTTCAGAATCTCAGAATCTCAGAATCTCAGAATCTCAGAATCTCAGAATCTCAGAATCTCAGAATCTCAGAATCTCAGAATCTCAGAATTTCAGAATCTCAGAATCTCAGAATCTCAGAATTTCAGAATCTCAGAATCTCAGAATTTCAGAATCTCAGAATCTCAGAATCTTAGAATCTCAGAATCTCAGAATCTCAGAATCCCAGAATCTCAGAATCTCAGAATTTTAGAATCTTAGAATCTCAGAATCTTAGAATCTTAAAATAGCAGACTCGTTTCTGAAACTTTGAATAGATGATGCACATCTTTGAAATGTTTGACTTCTCACTATCTTCTTCCAATGGCTTAAAAACTTCAACACTTATCAATTACGAATTTTGTTGAACTATTGATCTACAAATCGGATTATTTCAACGTGTTTCAAAATTTCAAAATTAGAGAACTCACAGTTTTGTGCTCCATATTGCAAGCTCACTGAAACAAATTGACAAAATAAAACTTTTATTTTTAAAAACAGAAAAGAAGGTCGTTTCCGGAAAAAGTGTTCACAACATTGGAAGAAAAGAATATCACGAAGACAGAAAAAACACTAGACGGTACAAGTAATGACAGTTCAAATGTGGATGCGGGGATTGACTTAGAATTTTGTGGAGTGGGAATAGGCAAAACTGGTAAATTCAGGGCGGTATACAAAAAGAAAATTACAAAGTGCTTTCGGCTCGAAAGTCGTGGGAAAAAAGCAAAAATGATACAAAAAACAAGGTAATGAGAGTTAAGTAAAAGAAAGACACTAGCGAATTGGGATCATCGGTTTCGTATCAGAGTTTGTACACGCAAAACGAAGGGTGGCTGGTGTGAATATTTTTTTTTGTTGTTTGGGATTCTGCGAGTTGTTTGAAGATGGGAGTAAAGAAACTGACATGATTCTCGATATCTTACAAAGAAAAATAGAATTGCAGATAGATTGAAGGCTGATTTGGGGGGGGGGGGGAGTTGATGAGCATATACATACAAAAAATAAGGCAGACTTGGGGAAAAGGGCTAAATGTGAGACTAAGTTTATAACTAGGAAACTTGACTAACTCTAATCGTGAGCGATGAAAAAAGTAGGGAAAAAATACACGGATTCCAAATATTTTCAAATATTTAATACTGGAAATTATTTAGCAAACACCCAAAAAATTATTTTCAAAAAAAAATTGAAACTCGTTATTTTTTACAAAATCAGTGAAGTAGTGTTTTCTCTGAAGAGTGTTGTAACTTCCTGATTGTTATAAAGGAATGATACTAAGAGGGATTTTTGAGATGGTTTTGAAACTGGTAAGACGATGGGAGGGGTGGGGGGGGGGGGGATGACTTGATCACTCGGAACTCCAATTGGGATCAATCATTCGTAGTCGGCAAATCAACTGGTCGCACAAGATTTCAGAAGTTGGAGAATCGTTGTTGATGATTGCGAATTCCACGTGAGATTTATGCTCTGGAGGTAATACGGCAACTCCGATCTCGACACCAGATGGTAGGGAGAGACGACGCATTTCGGTTACTGTAAATGAATGATTAGGATCAGTTCAGGTTTAAACTTTTAATCACGACCCCGGCCGGTCTGGTTGGGATTAGATTTTTGGGGAAAATACTGTAAAAAATCTAATAGTGACCCCTCGATTTTTTAAGCCAATTTATCTCGGCTTCTGCAAGAGATATCAAAAAGTTCTAAAATATTTGTGTTAATATGTCAAACATTTCATCCGTTGAATACTTTCGTTATCTCTTACAGAAAATTAGATTAAAAATTACTTAAGGTTGAAAGTTGAGCGGCAGTCCCTGATACGAGTGATATACACCTAGTGATAGAGTGATATACACCTAGTGATATTTTTTGTTACTTTTTGAAAAATTGAAAAACCAAAAGGTGGATCCTTATGTGATAATAACCTACTGATATTTTTTGAAAATTGAGAAAAACCAAAAGGGGGACCATTACGCGAATTTTCACCAACTGATATTTTTCGAAAAATTGCAAAACATAAGGGGGACCCTTATCTGATTTTTACACAGATTTTTCGTCGGCGAAATTTTCAGTATCAGGGCCTGGTTGAGCGGTTTATGAGAGCTGTTAGAATAAATTTAATAGAATTCTGCTCATAGATGTTTCGCCCTACGCGAAATTCAAAATTCAAGAAGAAATTTTAAACTTTCAAACAAACCTTGTGGCTCGTAAACCATTTCCTGAGTCTCTGCAAATGGGATCTTGAGAATGTTCAAACTGGATTTTAGCTCCTCCACAACTTCGGCAAATGGTAGTGTGCACACAATGCTCTGAAACATGTTTTTCAATTTTCAATACATTTTGAAATTATTTTGATTTGATTATCAATTTCAGAACGAAAACGTTGAGAAGGTATACTGTACATCACAAAGTTTGTTATATTTTGAAATTAATGAGAAGCAAGTCCTATAATTCAAGAATGAAAACTGGGAATTTCGAATTCTTAGATTCTGGGATTATGAGATTTCTAGATTTTGAAATTTCGAGATTTTGAGATTCTGACATTCTGAGATTCTGATCTTGGAAAAAAAGCTTGTTTTTTTTTTGGAAAAAAGTTGTGTTTGACATCTAATCAAGCTGAATTGTAAATATTGAGTGTTTAATGCTTAAACAAAATTAAAAAAAATTATTTTTTGCTGACCTTTTTCCGGAGGTGGGGTCGGACTGAAAATTGCATTTTTGAAGCAAAATAACATTTTTTTTTCTCAAAAACTAATATTTTGTGAAAAAAAATTGATCAAAAAAATTTTTTTTTTTGTTGAGAAGTTTCTACCGAAAAAATTCCTTTCCGGGCCGGACTTTCAACGATTTTTGCAATCATGAAAATTTTAAAGTTTTAAAATTCTGAAATTCTGAAATTCTGAAATTCTGAGATTCTACGATCCTAGATATCTGAAATTTTTAGATTCTCAGATTTTTAGATTATAAACTTCTTTGCCTTTGTTTCGAGACTTGAAAATCAATTTTTCTGGGCTTATCTGAAATTTTCAATTCCTTAATCCCTTTTCTGTTTTTGCAAAACACTCTGTATTAAATATCTACAGAAGCGTGCGGCAGCAATATTTTGTCATAACTCTCCTACTAGAAAACTAAAATTGACTAAAATTATTTCGATTATCGCTGCTAATCAAGTTGTAAGTTGTAAGAGACACTCTCCAAATGCACCTATTTATATAAACATTTTCTTTTCTGCTCAAAGACCTCTCTCCTCTATTTCTCACCCTGACTCGATCATCCATGCTTCTGGTGGTTTGCTCCGGCGTTGACATTCCCGAAAAAGAAGTCGATGAGAAGCCGATCGCCGTCGCGGGTCGTTGGCCAAAAACCACTTCTTGCGCCTGAGAAATTCAATTTATATAATCAGCAAAAGTGTTGAACTTACATTTTTTTGGAATATGCTAACCGGATCAAATGAGGAAGCGGATGGAGCAATGTTATGTTGTCGGTTGTACTCGTCGGTTATTGATATTTGTGGGCACGCCAGTGAGCTTCCCTCGTTGGTGATTCTGAAAAAAAACACTTCCTGATTGATTAAGATGGCCTGAAAATCTCCTACTGTGATTGTGCACATCCATGAGAAAGATTTTTGAACTCTTTGTGCAACCTGGAGATGTCGTTGTTTGTTTGTAAAGCATCTTTAAAGATCTTCTCAAGATGAGACTGTTGTTGTTGGGATAATGATGGTGAAGCCCAACTGCTCCTTCTCTCCGCTGGCGGCGCTTTTGCATACGGTGTTCTTTGATACCTTGGAATGGGATTTTGTACACCACCTCCAATTTGGTTCCCAAGACAATGTACAGTGTTTCTTTTGCCACCATATTTTGCAAGATACGATCTTCCTTCTTCTTCAACAGTTGGAAATGAAACTGGATTAGCGGACAGATTTGCAAGATGTTGCTGAAGATCGAAATTCGTGGGTAATAAAGTTTCTCCTGCAGACGCGCGACGTTCACTTTTGGGCACTGGAAGCATTTTGGACAGATCTGTTGTTGGAAACGCGCCAAGCGCTGGGTGTAACGATGGGAACGGGAATTCGGCAGCTTGTCCTTCAGGCATTGGTGGAAAACCAAGAGGACTCATTGTGAAGTTGTTGAGTAGAAGATTTGGAGGTGGAAACTGTCCCATCAGGTTTGGTGATAGCAGTTGCTCACTAGCACAGAGTGTGTGGCGTCTGAAAATGTTATTATTGAGATGAGAATGTAGGAAAATCATGGCGGTTACAAAAATTTTGTTGTCATTGGGGTGCAAAATGATTCAGTGATAAAGTATCCTGAATTCGGGCGCAAAAAATACCTGAGAATTTTGAATTTTGTACCCGCGAATAGTGGATTTTGTGATTTCAAATCACTTTATACCCCCTAGTATCTCCGAAATATTGTACCCTCCGATTTGTGTGTCGAGGTTGTAAGTTGAATTTTATCCAAAGTTTTAGAAATGAGAAAATAAAGTTTGCAAAAAATGCGCATTTTTGAGTCGATTTTGCCCAATTTTAAGAGAATGGAGCTCGACGGACAAGTTTCCAATCACTTAGAAATTTTTGAGCAAGTAAAACAATCCTAGATTGCAGACTTTGCATTCACAGAATTTTTTTAAAATTTCCTAGTTTTGCAACTATTTGCCGAATTCTAAAAAACGCCTATTTTCTTCTGTTTTCAATACAAAAACGAGCCAAATCAGATGTATTTCAGCAATCGGCAAAAAGCTTAAAAGTTAGGATTTTTTGAAAATTTCTGTGATTACAAATTTTTAAACTAGGTCAGTTTTACACTCTCTGAAATGTTCAAAACAGTCCAAAACTTGACAACAGAGCTCAAGATTCCTGAAGATGGCCGAAATTCAACAGTAATACATATTTTGTATGCATGTCTTATTGACCGGTACTGTATACTCTTACCGATTTTCAAATCTATTTCCCATTAGATCCAATCCCCTTGGTAACGTAAACTGCTTATGATTTGGTTCCAGTGAGCTCAATGGAGATTCATCGCACAGATCAGAGTTCGATGAGTCATCGGAATCCTGAAAATCAAATAACTATTTCTATCCCCAACGTTTTTTTTTTTCACATACACAATCCGGACTCGACAAATTCAGCTGTGCCAGCTGATGAGCCGATATAGTTGGTGTTAGTGGTTGCTCATCGACGTTTGCCCGACCACTCAGAATTGATCCCCGCGAACCTCTTCTTGGATACTCTTCACCTGTACCTTAAAACCATAACGTTTCGCCATTATTCATCTTTTATTTTTTCTTGATCAAACCTTCAAGAGACCCGATTTTGACCTTATCAGCCAACAATTCGTATGTTGCGAAAATCGGGCTTTCAAAGTTGCGTCCCAAGACGGCCTGAAAAAAGAGAGGGGTTTATTCTTATCACTTTGACCATCTTTTTATGTGTTTGCATCTAATTTTTTCTATTTTCTACATCATGTCCTATTTATAGAACACCTATTTCTGATATCTATTGTGTGATATGTCCTTTTTTCTCCTAAAAATGCTTTCTGGTTCTTTTCGTCCGTTTCAAAGCACACTATCTGCAACATATATGCTTTTGATAATGACACAAAGTGTCTAGTGGTCGATGAAACCTGATAAACAGGTTCAAAGTCGGAAATGATTATATGTGTTTTAGAAATGTTGATATATTTTTTGATGGTGATCAATCCCCGATGTTATAAACATGTGCTCCTTTGAAATGCTCCAATAAAAGAGCTGAACAGAGAGTACAGAGCCATTCAACCGGATAAACTATTGAAAAGCGGAAGAGCAGAACGAAGTATAAATAGAATGAAAAAAGTGCTTAAAATCTCCCACTCACATCAATAATTTGCTCTTCGGTCCACTTGCCATGCTGTTGCATGAACATCATAATCGTTGGATTCAGCTTACTGGGCGTTGGTCGGATGGATGATTCAAGATTCTGCACCTGCTTCTTTACATCATTCCTAATGTGCATCCATCTATGTGCGAGAACGTTCTGGATTGTCATTCGTTTCGTGGGATTCAACACGAGCATTTTCCGAATGAAATCAGCACATTCTGAAAAGAAGGGAAAGAACGATTACGTCATCTGTCTTCCGGTCTGCCACCACCCCGAGAAGTGTCACACTCACCAACAGAAACCCAATACGGAATCTTAACGACGCCAGAGAGAACGGATCTCTTGAGATCGTTTACTGATTCACTGCCGAAAGGAAATCCGCCAGTCACGAGAATGTATAACAACACACCCATGGACCAGATATCAGCTTTCATGCCGTCGTACGAGTTACCTGCAAAAGGTTATGCATTTTTTTTTCTTGTTTCCTAGAAGTGAGGTACCTAATAACAATTCCGGTGCCGCATAGGGAGGTGAACCGCACCATGTGTTCAGCAGTTGATCGGGAGTTTGAAAATTTGAAAACCCAAAATCTGAAATTTTTAAGATTAGCAACAACCAAAGTAAAATACCCCATCTAAAAGAAGCCTACGCTTAAGCTCAATTATCTCGGTTTCTATAAAAGCTATCAAGAATCTCTCAACTAACAAAATATGAGTGATATCATGATAAATAATCTACTAATTGAAAATTAGTCGATGTCTCTTGAATAAACTGTGATAATTGAGCTCAAAGTGCAAGCGGGCTTCCATTAGATAAAATATGATACGAGGCTCACCAATCAATTTGATTTTCGAATCTTTGCCTAATAAAATGTTCTCCGTTTTCAAATCCCGATGCACTATTCCTTTATTGTGAAGATAGGACACTGCAGCTGCCGTTTCAGTAAACCATTTTCGAGCAATATCCTCTGTCACACGACCTTTTCCCATCAGAGTAGCTGAAAATTTTTCCAAATCAATTTTGCATTTTTCAGCTTAATTCCTACCATATAACTCTCCCGTGCTACAGTATTCGCTTACAATGTATAACATGTTGTCAACCCTCATGATCTGAAAATATGAACTTCAGCCTATTTTTCTGATCCAGATTACGGTACCTCATAACATTTGACAATGTGCGGATGGTCGATCATTGTGACTATCTTCACCTCCCTTTCCAGCTTTATCAGGTTCTCTTTATCCAGTTTTGATACATCAATACTTTTCACTGCCACCTGAAAATCCTCAAGGATTATAAAGTCTTTTGTAATACTTCTTCGTAAGGATTGAAAATCAGAATGAAGGTCAAAAATAGTACACTGAACATCTGGGATTAAGAGGGATTTCAAGAACACTTTTTCTCTATTTGGCTGAAAAAACTACAGTAATCTAGATTTGTTCTCAATGAATCATAAATTAAAAATCATAATTTTTATGCAACCAAAAAAGCAGCTGCTCTAATTCTATGATTTATGTTAAACAACGAACCTTGGTCTTTGCAATCCTGTGCCGTGCTATCCGAACCGTCGCGAAATTCCCCTTTCCAATCGCACGACCAACATCATACAGACCTATCTGAAACATAATAGAGTTCATGACTGAAAACAAACTGTCAGTTCGCTTTTTTTCCTTCCGCCTGTTTTCCCGCGCTCCCTCTGTTGACTATATTAGCAATATTTGTTTTGTGGAATGGAATCGTTCCACCCGCTCTTAACTCCATATGTGGTTTGTAGCAGCACGGAGCGGCGCGTGCAGAAGAATTCAATTATTATAAAATGGATGATACTTTCATCATCATTAGATGCCCTTTTTCTAGGCGATAGAAAAAAAATAAAAAATTCATAATACAAGTTTGACAAACTCTGATCACACAAACAGTGTCAAATTTGTGTAATACACTACCTTCTGCATTGAATAAGAAGGCCTCAAAGGAGAAGACTGAATCGAATCCACATGGTTGACAACGGTTGGGAAGCAGAAAGAAAGTTTATGGGATTTTTTGAAGGAGTTTATGCCAGGCGCCATGGGAAACTTCTGAATGTCAGACTTTCTTTCCCTCTCGCGGTAAAGATCAAGAAGAGAAAGACAAAAGGAAAACTAATCGACTTTTTGCTGCTCTTTCCTTTTTCTAATGAGATCTACAACATCTGAGAGAGGAGAATTGTGCCAATAAAAATGCTAAAATGCACGAGGAGAGGGTGTGTGTGTCAGAATAGCCAGTAAATTTTCTATGCAACAAGTAAGTACATAATCGCATCGGAAGCCGAGTTCCTTGGAAGAAGAGGAGGCAGAAAAAAATTTCGAGGCGAAAATCACGCAGTCCAACAAAAACTGAAAACACATGAGGTTTTAATCGCGGCAAAGCGATTGATCACTCAGGCATAAATAATCGTTTAAGAAACGTTTGGCATCTGTTTCCTCAAACTAAGCGACGGAAAATTAAATTGCCACCAACTAGTATATGTAGTCTCCACTCTCAAACTCTTGATCTCAAAAATGCTCTCTTCTGCTTCTAAAACTTTTTTTCCCAAACTTCAATTTCAAATATTCTCTGGATAAAGAGAAAGAGGGAGTGAGAGAAGGAGCGGGGTGAGGAAGAGGTAATCGAAAACTCTCAGAAAAATGGGAAAATGGATGAGAAAAAAAGGAGGAAGCTGGCGAAAAAATTCCTGAACGGACGGAAAAGAGCAAAAAAACGAACTCTTCTCAAGCATCCCACAAGTGTCCCGCCGGCTTGATTTATCGGGACGTATCCCCAGAAAAGATTTCTAATCTAAGATGAAACGGGTTCCCATGAAAGTCTCAAAAGTGTTCTTTAAATTTTACAATGTACTCAAAAAGTACCAAGTCTCAAAGCTCATTTCTTCTAAGCAATCCCATTAAACCAAATGAGTCATCTAATTAGAGCGGCAATGCTGCAGAATCAGAGCCCCCAAGAGTAGAAAGATTGATGAGAGAGAAGGAGCACGAAGAGAAGGACAACAACAACAACAACAAGAAAAAAAACAGAACACCCACCTTTTCAAGGCCCATACGCCGCTTTGGCGCAGCCGCAGCCATTGCAGAGTTGGTGTGGCGCCTGAATGCGACAAGATAGTGTCGTAAGTTAAAACAGAGAGTGCATAGAGTTTTACCACCAGACGCACATATACATACATACACGCGCTCTCAGACACTCTCACTCTAACGCTCGTCGCTTATTGGACCTCCTCCTCTCCCTACTTTTTCCCGCGCTCCGACTTTCTCTCTCTCTTCTTTCTTCTCTTTCTCTCTCTCTCGATCTCACGCACCTCACTCACGCTCACCATCAAGCCAAAGGCGTCTCGCACACATACATATACACATCACACACTTCTTTTCTTGCCCGTGTCTTTCGCCTTTTTTCTTTATCGCACTGTGTCTTCTCGATTCGCCCCTTTTTTCCCTATCCGCCTCTTGCTATCACGCTCTTCCTCCACACTCGCTCTCACACTTAGGCCTTCGGCATCCACATACAAATACACAGGGAAAAAAACGCACACACGTCTCTCTCTCTCTCTCTCTCTCTTCCCTTTCTCTCTCTCTCTCTCTCTCTCTCTCTCTCTCTCTCTCTCTCTCTCTCTCTCTCTTTCTTTCTGAGGTCCCTGCTGGTTCCGAACTCTCTCTTCCTGACTCACACAATGCATTTTTTTTCAAAAAAAAAAGAGAGAATGCTCCGGTTGCGTGAGCAAGTTCAAAAAAACTTCTCACTTACCTCCATGGTTCATTGAATCACACATGCGTGCCCCCGCTTCTTCCCAGGGGCAATTTTTTTTTGTATACAGCTGCGGTGTGATTGTGGTCATGTACGATTTATTGCTTTCTAGTCGCTCTCTCGTGATAAAGATTCTCATGGGAACAATGATGATGTCCATCATCTTCATTTTACCCTAAAATGATTTATTGCCTGAAATATCAACCTAGGTAGCCGTTTTAAGAGAAACAGTAGGCAGGAAAATTGATATAAAGTGGAAATGATGATTGGGACAAGAAATGATCGGATAGAGGGGAGTAAATGAGAAATCTGGTGAAAAATGCAGAGAATGAAATAGGAATGGGTACAAAGAGAACAAGAGTGGGGATGCCCCTTGACGATGAAAAGAATACGGGATGCGGCCTTATCTAATAAAATGAAATTGAAGAGCATGGAAGAGCAAAGGGGAGCAAAGGGAAGGCGTGGTAGGAGCATCGGCTATTTCCGAAAAAGGAAGCAGCTGTGGTGACGTATCACTCGCCTTTGAAGAGCATCCACAAGCGAGGAGACTCGATGTACGCTGGAACAAAAATTGTTTTTCATTTTAAAAATCACTACACATCTCTCCTCACTGGATTCCAAAAGGTTTGGTCAGAAATTGCGTCCCAGCGGTTTTGTCCGGTTTAAAATTATACGGGACGCGATTTCTTACCAAGCTTTTTGAAACCCTGTCGCCCTTACAAATTGAATCTTTTGATGCTAGATATCCTGTGTTTTGAAGACGTGGCCACTCATATCACCCTGAATCATTGTCTTGTGCTGGCAAATTGGGCAGACGTAACCGTGCTCATTGAGATTATGCTCCTGGAATGAAAAAACAAAAGTTCAGTGACTTTAATGAATGTCATGGGATGGAAAGAATAATCTCATTGTGACTCCCCGACTTCCCCAATTCGCGTAATAACATTGATTTATATTGTTATTCTCTACTTTTTGTCACTAATCTCCGTGACGATAACATTTAGCCCACACATGATGATCCTTTTATCAAAGATATTCATTTGAAAATGGTGTATTGGCACACTTAAGGGGTCCTGGATTTGACCAATAGGAGCGGTCAACAGAATATGCAGAAACTTGTTTTCGACGGTTTTCGAATATTTTGATCATTTTCAGAAGACAGGAGCTCGGCTGTCAGGTTTCCGATCATTTTAAAAGTAGTAAAGGGTGTAAAAAAGTCTAGATTAAACACTTTTACAGAATGGTTGTCCATTCGTTTTGGGCCCGTTTTTGTACTGAAAACTAAAAAAAACAAGTTCTTCAGAAAGCGGCAATTTACTCAGAAACTGAAAGTTTTCTAGAAATTTTGTGAATGCAAAGTTTTAAACTTAGCTCTGAGTGTTTGGTAACTTAAGAGTTGAGTTCAGACTCCTGAAAATGGTTCAATCACTGAAAAATATTTTTTTATATCTCAATGACCGGTACAGTACCTCCATGTCACTATATCTATTAGCACGATAATCGCAGATTTGACATTCGAACTTGATAATTCCCGTGTGAATTCTCTCGTGGGTATAACGCTGAAAAATGTTCATTAGTGAGAAAAAAATGAAATTTTTCTCACCGCAGTTTCATTAATGAAAAGCTCATCGCAAAAATGACACTGATATGTGGTTGTGAAGACATGAGACATTTTCATATGCTTCCGAAGTTTTCGTGGTGTCAAAAATCGTTTTAGGCATTCTTTGCAGGAGAATCCTGAATTCGCACCACGATGGAATTTGCTACGATGTTTGAAGAGGCGTTGTTCGGTGACCATGTTTTTAACAGGAGTGCAGTCAAAACAGACATAGGTCTGAAAATTGGATTTTTGAATACCTATGTATCTAGTTTGATCATCGTTCATTGGAATCTCGAAGTGACTTTTGAGTCAGAAGCACCACATGATTGACCTATAATCTAAGAAATTGTAGTTTCTGACTAGGTCCTTTTGAGGCAAAATGTCTTTTTGAAAGAATTCATGAGGATGTTTCTACCAAAGGAAAAATTGAAAAAAATGGAATTCTGGATTTCTATAAAATTCGTAAAACTCTTGACTTAAAAAGCCGGAAGTAAGTCTAGAACTTGGAAGATACTAAAAATAGTTATTGACCTGAATTTTTCGTTAGATCTGTGGAAGCCCATATACTCGATTTTGCCTGATTACGGTATTTGTTCTAATAGTCCCCCATCACTTACACTTCCGGCTTGATTATCTCCATTCCCATTAGATATATCAAAAATATGTCAACTGATAAAATAGTGGCGGTATCATGATAAATAAATCATCGGTTGGCAATTATTCGATATCCCTTACAGCAATTAAGATAATTAAGCGTCAAGTGAACTTATTGGGTGGGATTTTATTGAAGAAATGAGGTTATAAAAATTCCGACTTTGTTTCATTTTTTTTTAACATTTCGATATGAAAAATCATTCTTTTTTTATCAGATCAATTATAGAACAAGGTTGTATTTTTTATAAAAGATGGGCGGTTGAACTGGAGATTCACGTATGTTGTAAACATTTTAATACAAGCTCCCTAACCGCCCATTTGATCAAATTTATCTCAGTACCTGGACAAGATTTAAAAAGTGGTGAACTAACAAAGGTTTACCATAATATCAGAAAAAATTTGCCAGTTGATCACTTTTCGATATTTTCAACCGGCACCAAGCGAAACTTATTCATACTAGGGGCGTTCTGATAGAGCATTAGAGTTCTTGTGTCTTCTCAACGATTTGAAACTTTCATGTCTCGAAAATACTAAAAAATCTCACTAGCTCGCAGTGGTGAGTGTCCATATCCAATTCCGGAACACAGTGAAACATTTCAGACATCGTTTGAAGTCTCCAATAACAGGATGCTTCTTCACAAAATGTCTCTTTAACGAAATCTCATATCTGAAACGCATGTCACAAAATGGGGACTGTGGTGACACCTTCTTGATACTAGGTCGCTTCAATTGTCTGATTCTATTTTGCAGAGTGTTCTCCCATGGCTTTGGTTTCCCCTCTCCCGGAAGCGGAATACTGTAATCTTGATCATCTTTATTTTTATTAACTGAAACTTACTAATTAGGGTTGCCAAGCAACTCGACAACAGCATCTTCTGGTGGAATGAATGACCCAGTTTTCATCTCATCAAAAAGTTGGTGATCCCTTTCTGCCTGTTTTTGAGCTTCACATTCTTCACTCTGCTGCTCGATGAACAAATCGTAGAGCTTGGGATGTTTGTCTCGAAGATGTCGCTTATAGAGATTCTTCTCAAGGAAACGAGTTTTGCACTTCTTGCATCGGATCATCTTCTGGCGAATCATCTTTCTCGCTACACGAATATCAGCAGGCATTTCCATTTCCGGAAGCTCCTCTCCGTCACGTGCGATCAACTTGGTCTGCACTTCATGCATACGGCTAATCGGGAATTTGAAAGGATCTCGATAGCGTAAGCCAAGGCCATCAAGAACGATGTGCTCTTTCGGTGATGGCCGATGCTGCATGCGGAGATCCTCGAGAATCTGACCCACTCCAGAGAGCTGGCTCTGTCCTTTTTTTTGGTGTCTCTTCTTTGATAGGTTGCTCAGCTAAAGTATCCAAATAATCATCTGAAAAAAATAACTATTGCCTAGTAAATTAGAGAACTTATCAAACATACCGAACTGTTTCTTTTTCTCGTCTTTGCTGTAGTCGATGTTCTTCTCGAATAAGTCCCAGCGTTTAAAAAGGGTGTTGTGCATACTGCGAATAGTGTCAGGCTGTCCAAATTTCGTTTTGTTCCGGGACTTACTGATCAAGTTTACTGTAATAATATAATTTTTTCAAATTCAATAATCAATAAATTACTCATCGACTGTTGGTCCGATATCGTTTTCAACATATTCGAGCTTCATCTTGGCATTGTGCGTCTTCTGGAATTTCAAACAAGTTGGTTGGAAGCTCAAAATGAGCAGTTTTATCTGTTGAGGGTTAGAACTTTGATTAAGAAGTTCAGTTTTTATGGCGACCGGGAGGATGGAATAGACCATTTACCCTGAAAACGTATTATACAAAAATAAGAGGAAAAAATCCTAGAAATTTGTTTCATCTAGAGATTTCCAAGTTATCATGAGCCTAGAATTGTTGTGGAAACATTGAAATTACTGTATAATACTTTCAAATCGAGAAAACCTAGTTTGGCCTAAAATCGCACCTATCATGACTCTCATATGCTCTATCCGGCTCTATTCAGAACCAAAACTACCCTAAACAACTGTGAACATTAATTTTTTTAGCTTTTTTTGATAACAAAATCCTGTTTTTCTAGCCAAAATTTGTCAATAAATGAGAGCATTACGCAAAAAACTAGAATCACAATAGGCCCAAAATTCATGCACACATTACGAACACCCAGGAGTTTTCTCGTCCCTCAAGGCCACCGTCAAAACAATTTCCCTGTGGAGACGCAGACATGTACGGTTTGAAAGTGCACGATTTCGCAATCGCTTTTTTTTGGATTTGTGACCAGATTATACAGTTTCAAAAAGAAAACTTTATTTGAACATTTGTTTTTGAAATACATATAACCGGGCAGTTTGAGACAAGAACACCACTTTACACGTGGCGATGGAGAGAAAAAATTTATAAGTAGAAGATCTTTAGTTTTTGGTAACTATCCATGTGCCACCGCCATACGGTAGGAGAGATGCCGATACCTGGAAAAAGTGTATTATCAAAAATACTGTATTTGCTCTGATAAAAGCCCGCCTTGTAGTCAACTTTGAGCTCAATTATCTCGGTTCCTATGATAGATATTAAAAAACCGTCAACTGATAAAATCTTGGATAAATTATGATGAATGATTTATCAGTTGAAATTTTTTAATCTCCAGAAGGAATCAAGATATTTGAGCTCAAAGTGCTTGTACAAAGTGTACCACTATTTGAGCAACTACAGTGTATTACTATTTTAGCAACTAGTTATTAGATTTTTAAAAATCATAGAAAAAATCAAGATCAAATGATCGACAACTGTGTTTTGCTCTTGTTAAAAAAAATAAGAAGAAAAAAGTTGTTTTCAACTTACCCTAGGGTCTTGTTTGATGCGTATGTTCATGTTTCGAATGACCCTGTCATCGTTGGTCATGTGATCGATTGAAGACATCACTCCACCGCTATTAAGTGCCTGAAACAAAAAGAAATGGGTAACAACTTTCTGACATCGAGGGACCTGGTTGATGATTAGCAATCCTCCACTTCGAATAAGCCTGATCGCATGCTCGTAGTCATCCAAATAATTTTCTCTTTTGAAATCGTCCAAAAATACAAAATCAAACGTGTTGGGCTCATTAGTGGCCAATCTGGGTAGAGATTTTTCAATACTTTCAGAAGTTCGCATTTGGATTCTGGACATTTGAGTCGCAGTTAGTCTTCTGGCGTGTTTCTGGCCGACTTTGTCCCAGAAAACTGCGTAGGCAGGATGTTCAAGAGCAACGACGATTCCTCGTGAATCAACTCGTTCAGCGACGCCAAGAAGTCCAAGACCAGTAAACACACCTGAAAGTTTTTTTTTCAGGATCTTTGACGTTTCCAAGAAATGATACTTACCTATGACTAGACACCTCGAAGGTCTATACAACGACATCAGAGTCTGAACCAATTGAACCACTTCTGGTGTCACTGAACTATGCCATGAAATGTGTTGGGGAAGTGATGTGGCGGTTTGGGTATCCTGAATCTCAATTTATTTTTTGAAAATTGTGTATTCGCTTGTACCCTGAGCAAGTCTTGAATTGAATTATCAATCATTGTTGAATGACTGTAACAGTACTGGAATAGTGGATCCGAAGTTTCGAAACTCTTCAGTTTGATCGAGCATCGCTGGTCGGGGACTGAAACAGGGACTATTTTTCAAAGCATTGTTTCTAGCATGCTCACCACAAGTATCATATTTATGAATTTGTGGCAATGATGTGACCGCAATTTTCTCACTAATTGGAGGCCGTGTGAACTTTCGGGCCTGAAAAGTCGACATTTTAATCCGAATAACAATCTGATATCATACCTTGATGATGTACGGAATTCCAGCTGTGGAGCTATACACAAATGGGACCTCCGTAGGGGATATTGGGTAGGTTACTGTAGTTGTTACCGGTTCTTCAGTAGTTGTAGCTTCCGTTGTCATGGAGTGGTGAAGAAAACCGATGTAGTGTATTCTGGAGTCACAGCCGGCGTCACCTTTTTCCAAACATTGTTACGGATGATAGAAGATGGACGGATGAAAGACTCACAGGAGCTGAGAAAAAAGAAATTTTGTTATTTTAGCTTTTCAAGAAAATTGTAGAACCTCTGATAGGAATATACTTGCACCATGAACTCCATTTTCTCAATTTGTTTAAAAGATAACAACAATTGGGCAACAAATAAAATGTTTGTCATGATATCGCCAACATTTTGTCAGTTGACATAATTTTTATAATTTGTTTAAAAATTGAGAGAATTAAGCTCTGAGTGCAATTATGGGGCGGCCTTCTTTTAGAGTGTTTACAGTAGTTACCTAATTATTGGCTTAGCAACTTGGATGAATGGTCTGGTGGTGGTAGGCCAGATTTGGTACTGTGGCAACGCTTTTGAAGTTTCTGGTGTAGTTGTGGATACTG
>NC_013491.2:3920878-3928758 GCF_000004555.2 Caenorhabditis briggsae | reverse complement strand
AACCTCTGATAGGAATATACTTGCACCATGAACTCCATTTTCTCAATTTGTTTAAAAGATAACAACAATTGGGCAACAAATAAAATGTTTGTCATGATATCGCCAACATTTTGTCAGTTGACATAATTTTTATAATTTGTTTAGAAATTGAGAGAATTAAGCTCTGAGTGCAATTATGGGGCGGCCTTCTTTTAGAGTGTTTACAGTAGTTACCTAATTATTGGCTTAGCAGTTTGGATGATGGTCTGGTGGTGGTAGGCCAGATTTGGTACTGTGGCAACGCTTTTGAAGTTTCTGGTGTAGTTGTGGTTACTGTAGTTGTTGTTCTTGTAGTTGTAGTTGTTGGTGTAGTTGTGGTATATGGTGTAGTTGTTGTAGTCGTATGAAGTTCAGTAGTTGTGGTTGGAGCTTCTGTGGTTGTGGTAGTCACCGGAACGTTTGGAGAAAACGTGGCAAAACGGACTCGTTGAGTGGTAGTAGTGAATCTTATGATATCTGAAAGAATACGTCGTACATAAAAATTAGTGATCGAGCCGCTCAAAATACCGTACTTCTAAATGAAAGCTTGTTAGCAAGCCGTCAACTTTGAGATGAATTGACTTGATTCCTGTCGAAGACAGGAAAAATGTGTCAACTGGTAAATTAATTCTAGTATCGCGAATATTTTATCAGCTGACAACTCTTTGATATCTTTCACAGGAATCAAGATCATTGTGATCAAAATTGACGGTTTTTGTGGGCTCATGGACTTCTACTGTATCAGAGGAACTACGATAATTCAGAATTTCTAGCTTACCATCTTCCGTTGTCTCCATCTCCTCAGTTGTCGTACTTGGCGCTTTTGTGGTTTTCACAAATTTTATGATCGCTGGCTCAGTTGTGGTTGTATACCGAAATCGGGGTCGTGGATCATAAGTTATTGGAATTTCAGGAGCTGGAGTGCTTGTTGTGAACTGTGGTGTGGTGTAGGGAAACGTGAACACTGTGGGCATTGGTTGGGGTATTGTAGTGGTTTCAGGCTTGTCTACTGGGATGATCTTTGGACGAAACCGCTTTGGAGTTTTTGGAGCTACTGTAGTGGTTGTTAAATTGAAAAGCTCTCTTAAGTTTGACGCGATTTTCATTTTATCATCATTCCCAATGGCCGATGTAAGATATTGACCAATGTTGTTGAACAAGTCTTTTCCTGAACCTGATAGATTAAAAAAGAAATTCATGAATAAGTGTAGAAGTACCAAATTCTAGAAAAGAGTATTGGGAATCAGGCTCATTGAAATCCAATTTCTCATGGAAAGCAGTCTGCTTCAATGTTTCAAACATGGACCCAAGATTCGCCTGGAAAAATATTTGTCAGAGTTTCAAAATGAAAACCCGGACCGGCCGGCCCGGCCCGGCCCTGCCTGTAACAAATATGATATTGCCATTTTCATGTTACTTAAAAATTGAATACTTACAAACGGTAGCCATATGAATCCATGAACTGGCCTTGTTGATATAATAGTTAATAAAATTATTGGAATTATTGGTCGCATTGTGTGCACCTTCGTTTTTGAAATGAACCTAATCTAGCAAACTGTGTGTGTCTACCAAGAGAAGAGCTTGTCAAAAAATTAGCTCTTCCCGAGTCTCATCGTGTCTTTTTCACCCCTACCACCGCCCCATTTTGACAGCTCGTCGTTCTCCGTGACATGCGAAGAAAAACGGAAATGTGTTCGGTGTGTGGGGCAACGAGTGACCCGTGTCCACACGCGCACTGGGAAAAGCAAACCGTCGCGGATATCCATCCCCTGGCGCCTAAACCAAAAGTGAGAAGATGGGGGGGATCAAGTTACAAAATTTTTCTTGCACTTTTCCCATGAAGATCGCTCTAGAATAGGTTTCATTCAGATACCGGTCTATCAGTTTTTTTTCCCGACGGGAGACAAAAAATAATCAATCAGTGTGTAAACCTGTTCAGAAGGATAAAGATAAGAAGATTTGCTTCCGTTCCGCATGATAATTATCACGGCTTTTTGATTGAATATCACACTTGTATTGATAAATAGGATGGGAGAAAAGATAAAAAATGATTGTTTCTTTCAAAGAACAAACCTGGAACAATTATTATTGTTTCGTAGAAGCCCACCTAAACTGTTGACTTGGACCTCGATTATTTCCATTACCGTGATATATATTTGAATTATGTCAACGGATAAAATATTGGTGATATTGTGATAAATAATTTATTGGTTGACAAGTTTTTCAAATCTTTCCCAGGAACAAAAGTTTCAACATATGAAATGAGATAATTGAGCTGAAAGAAACGAGATAATTGAGCTGAAAGAAGACGATTCTGGGTATGCTTGTATTAATGGAAATACGGTAGGTTATCAGAGATCGGAAGCTGACCTTTAATATTGTTTCCTAGTTTTGGAACTGAAAATAAATTCAGTAAGTTTCACTTTAGCAAGTTCATACATAAATACAATTTTCGTATTCCAATCGCCATTTTTTAGAAATGTACTTTTGTAAATTGTCTAATAAGACGTCATCCTAAACTTCCACTTTTGCACCTACCCGTAACAGATTGGCATACTCTCAAACTGGACCCACGGCTCCTATGCTTGGCGATATTATTGCGAACATTTCATATGTTGAAACTTTTTCGATTTCATTCAGACTACCCGAGATAATAGAACTCAAAGTATACTTATAGGGTAAGTTTCTATTATAGCAAACACGGTAGATCAAATTCGAGAAGCTTGGATATTGAAATTTTGCTTTCAGCTCCAGTCTACTCTAAAAATGTTTTCCAATAATTGATCTATGGTGATTCCCCTCCATAATTCTCCCAATCAATGGCGACATCTTGTCACTGATAGGTGTTAACCAACAACCTAGTATCCCTTTAACATTTTTCCTCTTTCGCTGACTTCCATTTGTCTACTAATATCCAATGAAGGACATGAAATTAGACGAGGAGGACGTCAAGAAACAAATTTTTGAGCGTGCCTACCTGACGGAGAAAAACGGAGAAGCGCCACGCCCGCGATACCGACGTCTTCATTCACGTCGTCTTTTTCTTCTTCTTCATTGGTCGTGAGTCAGTCTCCCAAAACTCTCTCTCCCCACACCCAAATTTTTCCTCTAGGGGTAGAAGACGATTCGATTTTTTTTTGTTCTGGGCGGCACGCGAGACACGCCGCATTTTTCTCCCAAACTACCCCGATCTGAACGACCGACTTATTTTGTGTGTGGGAAAAAAGGCGATATATCCATCACTGTTAGGCCGCCTACAAAAACAAATCGGTTCATCATCATCGCTATTCTCTCCGTATCCTCCTAGCGGCCAGCGATGAATTACGATCGTCGCTTCTCGCCTGGGGCGAACCCCGATTACTCAAATCGAACCATGAATTACCGCGACTCACGGTCCCAACAAATCACGCCACGTGGCGGCATCGAGTCCAGAGCCAATGCCTATGGAAGAGAGTATCCACCACTACGGTCCAGATCTCAAACCAATATGGATCAGGACTACGGGGATCGATTCTCTCAACAACAGCCATTCTATGACAACAGAGGGCTTGATACCAAGTCAAGGTAAGACTCTTTTTTCTGGTTATTGTATTTTTACCTAAATGCTGACTCCTAATCACTTCTTTCTAGACCAAAGTATATCGTGTAGTCAATTTCATTTTTCAGAAGCAAATCCCTTGACAACCGAGAGTTCCGCGGTGGAGGCTATGACGATGGTTTCTACCGTAACGAGTACTCAAACCAAGAGGGAGGAGTCGTGATTCCAATCCGCCGGGACATTGGCCGTGACGCCCAGTACGATTATCGATCTTCTCCACAAACACGTCATAGAGAAGTTGAGCCGTATGGTATTGATGATCGCCGTCCCCCAGTTGGCCAAGAAGTTCACATTCCATATAATCGCGATATCCGGGAAGGTCCACCGATGAGCAGGGAGCCTATGAGAGAACCCATCGAGCCCCTTCCAAAATACTTCCCACCCCGAAGATCGTTCGATGGAAGAATGGGAGACAGTCCAAAATCCTACTCCTCTCGTTTCAAGGAGCACTCTACTCGAAGAGATTTTGGAAGAGGTCCAGGATTTGGAGATGATTTCGAGAGAGAAGACTATGGAGCTGTTCAACCATACCGTGGTCCACCAGTGGTTGCCTCTGGTGGAGGTGGTGGAGGTGGCTATCGATCCAGCAGCTATCATAGATCCCATCACGAGTCCTACGGTGGTGGAGGTGGAGGGCACGAGTTTGGAACTTCACGCGGTGCAATCACTCAACAACCCGGAGTGTTCCACCAGGATATGCGACCAGTTCGACCGATTCAACACCATCGAGTGCAGTGCTGCTGTTTCAAGTTTGTTTGGCCACCATGGAGCTATGAGAATGCGCCACCACCACAGCCGATTTATCGGAACATCTAAAATAATCCTCAAATAAGCCCTTTTTGAACCTTGACACTTTTTTCTTATTTCTTTAAAACTTTCTGTTCAATTTAGGCTTCAATTGTTTTTCCATAACTCGTGATTCCCTTCTCAAGTTCACTCGCTGCCAAGTTTTCAAGTTTTCAAATTTTTCTTAATTCTCAAAAATAAATGTAATCAGTTTCCTGCGTTTCAATTAATCAGGCTAGGGTCATCGATACTGATAACAAGCGAAGTTTGTTGATGGCGCCAAATTTCTGAGTGTATGTGTGTTTCTCTCTAATTCCGATGGCCTTGTTTTTCGACGGCGGGGTTGCACGCGATCGATTCTATCTCTTGTCAAATCAAGTTGTTAGTGGTTTTTACCGTGCAAATAAAATTAGGCGGAAGAAAACGAGAAAAGGACAAAAAATTATTTATTTCAAGTAAATACGAAAACATCTCGGTATACAGTGAGCCGGTAAAATAGTCTACCTTGTCAAAAAATCCTATAATTGAGCAATTATGTTTTAATCAAATTATGATAATCAGTTACAAATGATAAGTAGCTTCGCGGGTTTTATGCTGAGGACTCTGGTCGGCTTCGTAGTCATACAGGTAGTCAAACTGGCTCAGAGCGTTTCGAACGTCTTCTCCTGCAAAAACCCGTATTTAGAAGCAACAGTACCAGTCAAGGAAATGTACAAGAACACATTTTTCACTTGCTTTTTGGAATCTGTAGGAGTCTGCAGTTTGGATGTCAAGTTTCTTATTACTTTGAAAGTTTTGTAGGTGTGAAAAATGAATCTAGATAAAAAACTTTTGATTCAAAGAATTTTCTGAAAAATTCTAGTTTTTCAGCTATTTGCATTATTCTGAGAGACACGTATTTCTCACGTTTTCAGCGGAAAAACGGCCAAAAAGGGTTGTCTTTCAAAAACGGCAAATAACAGAAAAACTAGGAATTACAGAAGTTCTGTGAATGCAAAGTTGCCAATCTAGGTCTGCTTTACACCCTCCAAAGTTTTCAAAGTGGGCGGACACCTGAACATAGCCAATAATCAACTGAAAAATGAATATTTGTATATCTTATTGACTAGTACTGTATATAGAAACAACAACGTTACCATTAATGCTTGGGCTTCTAAGTTTGGCACGACTATTGCTCCTAGAGTCATTGGGAGTGTACTCGAATCTGAAAATGCTCTTTAAAAACTAATTAAAATCCAGCAAACTCACTTAGAAGTCTTGCTCATCCTTCTAGGCCCAGCACCCATACCACCTTCAATATTAATCGGAACATACACCACTTGCCCATTCTCATTGCTATATGCAACGGGTAAATCGAAATCTTGTTGAGTTCCAGACATGGAATTCTGAATTTCCAGCGGAGACAGTGGTCGGCTTGTTCCTTCGTGATGTCCAGCAGTGGCATACAGAGGTGCAGAGACAGGACGGTTTAAGGTGGACGACTGCAATACCGATAATTAAAATTAATTCAAAACGAAAAGAAGCATACTGAAGAATCTCTAGGTTCTGGAGACATTAGCTTCTTGTTGTACACCGAACAAACAACTGGCTGCTGTGGGAACAGATAAGAAAAGCCAGCATGTGGCTGTTGAGCTTCTACAATTGGTGGATCTGCAAACCGGGCTCGTGGAGAAAGTGCGCTAGACAATCTCCTGGATGGAATATCAGAGTCTTGCTTTATAATTGGAGACACTGGTGTAGGAGACACTGCTCGGTATGGTGTACGAGATGCGGATGAGGGTGGTCTAGCAGATACTGGACGGAGTAGAGTTCCTGGATCATCATCTCGGATAGCCAGGTCGTGCACACTCCTTGACAAGGTTTTTACTTGTTGAATGGGGTGATAGTGGACTTGTTCTTTCTGGCTGTTGTTTCCGAAGCGTTTCAAACCTTTTGGTGCCATTTCAGGAGAGTCATTTTCAAATTCTTCTCTACTGAAAAAAGAAGACATGTGCTATCAATTCATAACTCCAAAAATATGCCTACTTTTCTCTGAAAACCATTGCACTTTCACTCTTTGCTCGCCTCATGGCACCAAATGGTTCACGTCGCTCCGTTGCGTAGCCGATTCTGGACGGAGGTAGTGGTGAGGATGGTTCTTAAAAATACATTTATCAAAATAACGAAACAAAACTTTTCAAGAAAAACTAAACTTACCCGCATAAGAACCATGCGAGAGTGTTTGCGATCGTCTGTCATAAGTCAAGCGTGGACCAGCGCCGCCATCGAAATAGTAGTTACTGCCGGCAGCGCGGCCGCCGGATCCGGCACCTTGCTTTCGGAAGCGTTGGCGTTCCACGTTTTTGACCACAGAGGTGACAGGCTGGAAAAAAAGCAAATTATAATTGAAAATGTTTGAGATTTCAGTAGAAAATTTATTCCCTTTATGCACCCCTATACAAGCACTTTAAGCTCAATCATCTTCGTTCCTATGAGTGATAACAGAAATTTGTCAACTGGTGAAGGTGTTATTATGATAAAAATGTATCAGTTGAATATTGTTTGATATCTTATGAAATAATCGACATAATTTTGCTCAAAGTGGAAGTACGTGCTAGCGTCCAATTTCTTGCATTTACGAATTAGGATTTCCAAAAATGACGATTCTTCCGAAGGAACCGAGATAATAGAACTCAAAAATTACGTATAGAGTTGAACCTTGGAAAACATCTACAGTATCTCTAATGCAAAACCAAGAGTCGATTTTTATATTCTTTAAAACTTTTTTACCGTCCTCTTTGACTTTTTTTTCGATTTCTGTAAAAATGTTTGATAGTGGTTCACTGAGACAACGTTCATCATAGTATGAAATGCAAACTTGCAACGGGCCGGGCAGGGCCGGGCTTTTTTCCGAATTTTGGAGGCCCGGCCCGGCAAGCCTGTCATTCTATAAGTTTTGAAATTTCAAAAAACACATAAGGGGGGACCCTATGTGATTTTTTTCGATCAAAAACTTTTTTCGAGTTTTTTAAAAAATATTTTTTGATCAAACAGACAAACAATCCAAAAAGCACAAAAAATAGAAAATTGTATTGAGAGCTCAAAATTCGGTTCAAAATGACAAAATCTTTGCTACCGGGCCTTCCGGGAAAAGTAATCAACTGATAAATTGTGTGTCATAACATTACCAATGCTTCATCAGTTACCAAATTTTTTATATCTTTCACAGGAATCGAGATACTTACCGTTGATACTCTAATAGACCGTCACCCTAATCATGAAATTTGAGCCTGTGTATCTCATTTTCTGTGAGAGATCTCAAAAAGTGGTCAACAAAAAAATTTTGCTGATATCATGATAAACATTTTATTAGTTGACATCTTTTTGACATCTTTCAAAAGAAGTGAGATATATATTAATTGAAAGGAAAATTGTTGTCCAAAATGTTATTTTTCTCAAACAGTTGCTCCAAGTTAATTTCGAAAATTTCTGGAATAAA
>NC_013491.2:3891917-3920406 GCF_000004555.2 Caenorhabditis briggsae | reverse complement strand
CAAAATCAAGCAACCGGGCCTTCCGGGCCGGGCCCGGGCCTTGAAATTTTCCGCAGGCCCGGCCCGGCCCGGAATTTTACAAGTATGATGAAATGTGTTTTGTTAGTTGCACATTTTCCGATACATCTTAACGGAACTGAAATAAATTATGTCAAAGTGGTCGGCAAGAGGCTTATCCCTTCAAAAAACTCATTTACCATCATTTTCGAGTTTGGCGTGTGCCTCCTGCTTCTTTCTGAAATGCTACTTCCATCCACTTCCGACGTTCCGTAGATATGATTGTGTTCGACACTGCCAGACCCCCCAACATATTGATTCAACGATTTCCACGCGTTCAACTCGTCAATCAACGTGTCCATGCCGCCGTAGGAGGAATTCGGGTAGCCAATGAGCTGGAACAAAGTTGCGTTTTGTATAACATGCATAACCGTTGTAGTAAAGTACTTTCTCCACAAAATCGGGATTATACTGCGCTAACGACACTTCCGATTTCACCAAAGCTCTATGAACAGGTGTTGGCGCGCTTGCAATCAGCTTGTTGAATAGGCGAGCGACCAGAATCTGAATTTTTTTTTGAAGGAGTTACTGACTAGAGGTGTCTCCAACCTGGATGTGTAGTTTCTTAGTATGTAGACCATGTTTCAATTGGGCTACAAAAATGGAAAACCTCAAGTAATCCCGATTCCTTGCTGCCAACACTGTCAATGCCCTCAACAAAATCACAAATCCCTGTGGTTGTTCGAGAAGAAGAAGGAGAATCTGAAGTTAGAAAGATGGCATTTTGTCAAACAAATGGGTGGAAAGAACCTCCAATGAGTAGCACTTGGAGTCAAGCTGTGGCGAATGAATAGAATACATTATGGCATCCAGTCCAGTTGAAGTTTCGAGAAATGACTTCCATGAGGATTCCTGTATGAAAAATTGTAAATCGAAGGTTGGACAGAAACATTTCTAAACTTACAGATTTCTCCAACAACAATTTAATACTCTCTATACAGTCAGCTTCAGCTACAGCCGCTTTTCGCTTGCGGTTTGCATTTGTAGAGTTTCGATTCAACAGATACGATATTTTGGATCCCGACCCTTCCACACTATTCACAATCCCTTGCAGTACAATAACCACTTTTCCAAGCAGCTCGATTCCATTAATTGGTTTTGAAACAAATTCATGGGAAAAGTGTTGAGCTCTGAAAAAAGAAACAAAAAGATTCCAATGTCATGTCTATCGGGAAGCACAAACGTCAGACAGAAGCAAATATTGTGGGCTCCCACCCAGTCAGCTATCAGTGAAGAAGGGAGTTTCTAGAACCGGTCAGTGTTGTATTTACTTCTCAGTCGGAGTTAAATAATGGCCTAGGGTTGAACAAAAGTTGAGCGCAGAAATTAGTGCCGGAAACTGAATAAGATGGTCGCGTTGAAACTATAGAGAATTTGAAGAATGAAATTTGAACTGTCGGAGAAGGAAAAAAAAAAGAAAAGATCAATTATCAAGAGGGCTCTCAAAAGAACTAACATTTTTCGACAAGAAAAAACGTTTGAAAAAGTGGTTCACAAATTAGAAACTCGAGTGTTAATAACTATTTATTCCAATTTTCCAAATTGAATAATTACAGAAAACTGATTTATTCCAGAAATTTTCGAAATTAACTTGGAGCTACTGTTTGAGAAAAATAACATTTTGGAAAACAATTTTCCTTTCAATTAATATATATCTCACTTCTTTTGAAAGATGTCAAAAAGATGTCAACTAATAAAATGTTTATCATGATATCAGCAAAATTTTTTTGTTGACCACTTTTTGAGATCTCTCACAGAAAATGAGATACACAGGCTCAAATTTGATGATTAGGGTGACGGTCTATTAGAGTATCTACGGTAAGTATCTCGATTCCTGTGAAAGATATAAAAAATTTGGTAACTGATGAAGCATTGGTAATGTTATGATACACAATTTATAGTTGATTACTTTTTGATATCTTTAACAGGAAACGAGATAATTGAGCTCAAAGTTGACGGTTTGTGTCTGTTTAAAAAAACATTCTTTGGTTTATTAACGCTTTTTTCACACTAGACTGTTTGTTCCAAATTTTCCAATCTCTCAATTTTTTCAAATCTTTAAAATCAACTTTGAATGTCACACTTATCAAATTAAAACTCACTTTATTGAGTCAGCAAGAATTTGGTCTTTCAGTGATAACAGCACAAATCCTGCGTCTGATAGTGAAATTCCGCTCCCTAAAATGATGGAATAACAATTCAATTTTCCCAACTATAGCTTTTCAATATTTACCTGATGGGGTCGAGTCTGGATTCTGAATGAACCTCCGTAATTGGTCGGCAAGTACGCGTGGCGAGTTGCCATTACGATCCATTCTTTAGTAAATACTTTATTGTATTACTCGTCCGATGAACATGAGGTTGAGCCAAATGTGTCGAGTCAAGTTCTGAGAGAGAAAGAGAGGGGGGAGGAAGGCTAAGTGGTGGTTAGCAATCAGGCAAGCTTTGTAGTGAATGCTGCTGTTGCTGCTGGCTGCGGCGGGGCGCGATCCGATGGATGTGTGTGGTGGTGGTGTGCCAGTTGAAAGCAAACAGTACCTCTCCCTCGGTTGATGGCTTGAAGACTCCCAGCAGCCGCTGCTGCTGTTTCTGCGGGAGGATTTCCTAACCTGCAACCCTACCGATGAGCGGAAAAAGAAGTCGAGAGTTTGCCAAGAAACACTGTGAGACACATCGTGAACGCAAACGAGAGGGTAAACACAATGTGTGGCGGAGCCGGACGGGAGGTTAAGCAACTTACTGACACACGGATCGGAGTACTAACAACCGGTAATGAGATTTTGAAAAGTTTTAATGGGAGATGAGGAAAAATTGTTGTTTTAAAAAGAGGCTATTTGCTGCAAGAATGTTCCGTCAACTTTCAGGGGCTGCACTGTTCTGTATATTCTAAACACTCTAGTGGATTGCCCCAAAACCTTTAAATTTGAGACACTGCACCTTATTTTGCGTATTAGATATCAAAAATCAGTCAACTAACAAAATGCTCATCATAATATCAGAAACATTTTATTAGTTGAAAAAATTGTGTTGTCTTTTATAGAAAACGAGATGAATAAACTCATAGTTGAAGGTTAGTGGTCATCTTGATAAAGTGTTACGGTACATTATGAATGCTGTAAAATCAGTAAAATCAAAAATAAAAATTTATGATAAATCTCGTTACCTTTGTCAGATTGAATATTTTTGAATAATCCCAAAGGTCGAAAATTCGCCAAAACACTTTTCAAACTTTGTAGAATACATAGATTATCCATTTATAACCATTTTATTATGATGGTTCTGCAAAAACGTTTATTTTCAGGATTATTTTTAATTATGATCCGTATCTGGTTTTTTAGTTTGACCATTTTTGGAAGAACATTATTCAAACGTTCGTGCATGTTGTAAACATATATAACCTTTAATGGTTTTCATGTGGAACATCCGCTTAGTTTTTTTTTCTTTTTGTCCTTTGAAGTCCTTCATAATTCTTTTCTGGATTATATTCTCAAATTATACTTTTATTCTGAAAATCCCAAAGTTCTGGTTACATCCTTATAATAATTGGTGTAATAAAACGAAGAACGTTTTTATTTCTGAAATTTTTCTAAATTACACTTCCAAGGTTTTCAGTTCAAAATGCTATTGTAATTTAACGAAAAAAAAACACAAAGAAAATGATGATCCTTGCTGTAAAACGTCCCTAACTACGCTGTAAAAAAATCTTTTAAAGTATGATGATCTTTTAGATAAGCGCATTGAAAACCTAGTTATTATATGATACAATTTTTAAAAAAATTGATTGTCACCGAGGAAGGAATAGCAGAATGCCCGGATTAAATCAACATTTTAATTCTAACAATGAGCAATTGAAATTTTCAAAATCTACAGAAAATTATCTTTTGTTTGAATGTCAAAGCTTTCAAAAAGTTGTAAACTGATAAAATGTTTATCATAATTTAAGAAGTGTTTGTCCGTTGGTACATTTTTGATATCTTGCATAGGAATAGAGATAATTAAGCTAAAACCTATAAGTATGGAGTCTCTTCTATCGCAAGTTTCAGACAAAATTTTTTATTTGACCGGACTTCTTGGCTTTTCAGAATGAATGCCAAATTTTGTATAAATCAATAAAATCTTTATTGAAATATATAACTGAACAAGAAATTATTTGATATGAACTGTTTTGGTATTTCACAACTGAAGACAAAGAATAAAAACTGAAAAAAAGATGTGAGTTAACTGAAAACTGAGGTGTGACTTATTCGAGTATCGGAGGATATCTTTTAAACTTTGAATTCACACAATGTTTGCTGAATTTATCAATACAAATTGAATGAAAACAAAGATGGCGTCGTGAAAAGACAAGTGGGGGTGATAGAAGCACCAAAATCAGTCAAAAACGGGCGTGTCTTCCACTCATACTCGTGATTTTCAAACTAAAAGGTTTTACTGGAACGGCAGCAGATGGGGAAATGGGCAGAAGACATGAGTTATATTTTTGAAATGCCAAATTTTCAAAAAAAAAAAGAGGAAAAAGTAAGTAAGTAGGAACTGTGACAACTGTGAAGAACACGGCAACGATTTAGAGTTGGCAAGTGAGAAAAAAGTTAATAAAATGTTTTTGGGAGAAGAACAATTTTGTGATTATAGGAGGACCTCGTCGTTTGTGATTTTAAAAGGGAATCATATAAAGAGCTTCTTATCATAGCAAGAAGATAACACTTTTTTAGCGTCCATAGGTCATGTATCCGTAGTATCCAGCGGTATTGTACTGATTGTAGTATGGATAGTTACCGTATCCAGCGTAGGTGTTGTAGTTATATGGTACAATGGCTCCGGCGCCGGCTCCCTTGTCGTAGTAGTTTGGCATCATGTACGCTCCGTGCTTGGCAGTCAACGCCTCATCTTCCTCTTTCTGGAAACATCAAGTTATTACTCATTACAAACGGTTTCTTTCTTCTCAATCTTCAAAGGCGCCGTCCTCCTCCGAATTTGACCCAATTTTGCAACGAATTAACGAATATCTAGTGCCAGGCGGGGGTACATTTACTATTTTGTCGATCCTAATTGATGATACAACATCTCTCCACCCGCAAACAAATAGAAAGATGTTGTTTGATAATTGAGATGTTATTTCTATTCTCATCATCCCTCACTACGATTTAGGAGGATTCAACAATAATTTTGAACTTTGTTTCCGCACTAGAGATTGTCAAAAGATTCCCCTGTTTTCTTGTTTTCCACTATTGTCATGCACGATGCCCGCCACCGCCGGAATGCTATGTCTGTTTTCGGAATATATCGTAATAATTCTCATCCCCACCTCCCCAAAACAGTTAAAAAGAAGCGAAAACGGTTTGTCTTCTTCTCCTTCCGCCCAAGGACAACACCCTGATATTAAGGAGGACGATATATCCGAACATTCCAAAGATTTATCCGAGAAAATCCAGAGATAAGGCATTCTTTTGGGTGGCGGGGAGAATTTTGCATATATGTACTAACCTTTACTGCCGCATACGCAAAGAAATAGAATGCACTGGCAATGACGATGCATCCGATTCCAATCCATGATACGATGTACGACCATCCGTAGTTGTGACGAGATGTCAGTTTGAGGACCTGGAAATATGGTAGAAATTAAATTTTCGGGATTGCGAAGGAAAAATGAAAAGACTAGTAGTGTTTTTAGGATGAAAACTATCAGGTTGATTGGTTCCGCATATTTTTTATAGTATTTGAAATAAAAATTGTGGATAATCAAATTCCTATTACTGTAATGAGAACTTCAGACTGCTAAAAAAGCAGTATTCATTATTTTGACTACGATTACCGGAAAATTACAATGTTCAAATTTCAAAAAAGTTGAAAAGTTTCATGTTTGTTGCTTTACCGTATTTACTCTAATAAAAGCCCACCTCATGCACTTTGGGCTCAATTATCTTTGTTCCTTCAATAGATATCAAGAATTAGTTAACTGAAAAATTATTTATCATAATTTGACCTATATTTCATCAGTAATAGATTTTTGATATCTTTTCCAGGAATTGTAATAATTAAGCCTAAAATTGATGGTTCCGGTGAGCTCCAACTATAGGAAATACGGTAGCTTCATATATTTAAAAATTTTAAGGTTCAATATCTGAGTTCTGATAGATTAGACGGAAAGGATTTGATCTACAAATTGTCGAAAAATCTTATATCTATTTCAGAATTTCCAACACCTCACATCTCAATTTTGATATAATTTTTAGCCTTGAAAACATGAAAATTTTGAATATAAATTTTCCGCATCTCCTAGGATCATAATTTTTTTCGAGAATTTTTTACTGATTTCCGGAATTAGGTTCTTTGAGATCAATTATCCTGATTCCTGTGAAAGATAGCAAAATTTTGTCGATTGATAGAATGTTGGTTATGTAACGATAAATAATTCAACTGTTAAAAAATTATTGATATCTCTTACATTGATCGAGATATTTGGGCTCAAAGTCGACGGTTTGAGTTGGCTTCTATCAGAGGAAAATCTTGATCATGCTTCCGATCCTATAACATTCCACCCAATCCATTCAAAACTTTCCCTGCATTTCAATTTCTTCCGGGTGCCCTTCACTCTCAACAAAATGGAAATTTTTGAAAAAGTAGCCAATCCCAGCTGATTGTGTTGCCGGACTTTCACTCATCTTTCAACACTTGATGAGAAGTGTCTGACATGATGCGGAAAAAAAAGCAGAGAGTCCAGCTTTGTAAACACCCATCGGCAGAGAAACTCAAGTGATTTTCTACGCTCATCATGTAGGCGGCCTACTGCTGCCATGCCTACGTAATTTCAAGACAATTCAAAAACTATTGAGGGCAGTTTCAAGTGTTTTTGCAGATTATTTGAATTAGAAAACCCTCCAGAAACAATTTAAAGAAACTCACGGGTTCCCAAGACTTGTAGTATGGCTCCATATCCAAAGTATATCTTTCGCTGTATGCCACGTAGTGCCAAAGAAGCATGGCAACCGACATGAAGAGTCCTAAATATTAAAATCAAACCAATTTTATCTTTTTCCAGGTGTTCTCTACCTGCGAGAATGAGCATGATTCCAGTGCCCACGACGAACTTCTTCGATCTGTTCCAACATCCGATGAGTCCCATAATAAAGCTCAACACGACGAAAACAATACCTGAACAAATCAAAAATTGGTTGCATTAATGTCAATATTTGGTCAACACGGCCGATCGTGACACCTCGTTTTGTACTCTATTATGTATAGGTTATTTAGTACAAGCTCAGTATTATAATACAGTCATATTGATGGCTTATAATGCATTGTTAGGAATAGGAGGAATAGACATACCAACAACATATGCGACAATGGTTGCCTTGGCAGCATAATGACGGTAGAGCTCGTTGGTTGTGAAGTGCTCCTTCTTGGAATCTGGCACCATGAATTCATTATTCCAGATACAGATTGAGCCAACTTTGTTGAAGCTTCCAATATCTGGAAAGTTAATTTTTGATTTTTTTGAATTCAGTTCCTGAGATTTAATTTCTGCCAATTCGTGACACCTTGTATGCGACAATCAATTTTATTGGTTTCGACCTTGGCTTGTTACTTTTGGTAACTGGTAACCCAAACTTGACACAAAGGCACTTCATTCTTCTTGTTTTGGATTGAGACTGGTAAGGTCGCCAAAGACGATTAGCACTTTTTTGGTCGACAAACTTTTTGATTTTATGTACAAGGGCGGCGAAAATTAGGCGAAATTAGGCAAAATCAAAAGTTTACATAGGTTTACAACCACCAACCTTGTGGAACGGTATCCGGGAAGCAAAGGTTGAAAAGACCGAAATTGCGCGAGAAGTAGATGAGGTTGTGTCCGAAGGCGTTTTGAAGACGTAAACTCAATTCAGGCTCCCGTTTGAATGAATTGATGATTTCTCTCCGATTCACCTGTAATGACAAATTGGATTGTAAAAAGGAAGGCATCATGTCCCTTCCATAATACTTTCTTTTCTAATACGAATGCGGATTCGTCATGTACTTCGTTTTCGTATTCTCATTCAAAGTCACTCGGCAGCAGCACAAAAAACTTCCTTCCGAACGTCTACATCCTGACGAAGAATGATGCATCCCCATTTTATTGTTACTTGCCCTATTCCTATTCTCATTACGCGCGTTTTCTGACCTTGTCCTTTCTTTGAAAATGCCTCAACGAATCCTTAATGGGAGGTAAAGAGACGGAACAGGGAGAGCAAAGGGACCAAAAGGTTTGGCTGTCTTCGAATGGCATATGTACAATTAATCCCTCTATCGCAATTTCGGTCGAAAGAGGACCCCGGGGTGACGCGGCCGGTTTCCTTTTGAAGCTCTCGAGCATCGCACCGGTGTTGTGTTGTCAACAAATAAAAGAATTGAGGATGCGATGGATAGATAGGGGAAGCGACAGAATCGGGGAAGTGAAGAGGAGCCACAAAACCACCAGGACCCAACCCAAAATTCATTTTCGAGGAGGGCTTAGCTCCATTGCTTTTTTTGTTTTTGTTTCTGAAGTGTGAATTGAAGTTTTTCTTGTCATGTTACCGCGGTTTCGAGATGCGCAAAAAAGGGAAAGTGTCTCTGTTTGTCGAAAAAAAAACACACCAAGGGGGGCGCGAATTGAAAACAGACAAACTAAGAGGGGAGGTAGTGGAAAATGTTGAAATTCGTGTTAGAATTCCAATTTAACGGGCAAAAAATTGACGGAATGATTGGAAGTTACAGAAAACAGGAATTTCGAGGGAGGCAGAAAAAAGGCAGATGAATTTAAGGGAAAATATGTTCATGGACAACTAGCAATCTCAATAGTTGTTGTGTACTTGGGAATTATAAGAAATAATAAGGAAGGAGAGATCCAGGAAAGTAGCTATAGTTAATAAGATGTTGTTAGGATTTTGTGAAGAAGCGCTAATTAAACACAGAACATCGATTTTTGTCAATTTTCATATATGGAGCTTGTAATTATCTTCCAAAAACCCTGAATAATCAAAAAGCTAGCTCTGAAATCTAGGCACAAAAATCTAGCTTGGAATTATCTACCCAAAATTCTGAATATTCAAAAAACAAGCTCTGAAATTTAGTCACAAAAATCTAGCCCGAAATTTAAGCTAAAACCCAGAGAATAAGAATTTCCAGGATTTTTTTATAAAATTGAAATGAACCAAGATGGATAATTCAAATTAAACCCTAACTGCTTTAATTCTCCATGTCCCCGACTATCAAAACTAATTTTTTTGGATATTGTGACTCATATTTTGGACTCAAATTTTCATGTTCAAAAAATTGCTAATTATCCTATATCATGAAAAAAAACACCCACCTGAACTTCCACCCAGTTATCCGTGACAACTGCCAAGCACACAAGTCCCAGTCCTATTAAGGAGAAAACGGACGCCAATGAAAGGTACAGCGGTGATGAAAACATCGGTGGACCCTGGAAAAAAAATGGTACGATGGATACTGATAACTTTTGCCATGAGATTGGCGAAATACGGCGGAAGAGAAGGGCACAAACACACACACACACAGGTATAGGAGGTGTACTCAAACGAACAACACGCACACAGTCCGCAACGCGCGGAAGGACTGGGGCGGGGTCAGCGGCGCTCTCTTTCTTACCGCTCTTCCATCCCTCTTTCTCTCCTTCTCTCTCTATCTTGCTACCTTGCATACTCGGACCGTACGCGGGGTCCCGGCAAGATCGCATTATTCTTCATCGTCTCCACACCGGCTGGACTGTACGCACGGATGCCTAAAACATACAAGGTCATCAGATATGACCCCTTGTATCTCCCCCCCACGCGCTCTCTCCTCTCTTTCCTGTATCCACACATCTTCTGAAGATTTTTGGGCTTGCAAGTTATCGCTCGCATATCTCCGGTGGTCCCCGCCTTCACTCTTGGATCTACGTTGATGATATGACCTTCTCGAATGTGATGGATAGCTCGGATAGAGAAAAAGAGAAGAAGGATGAAACCGCAAACATGTTGCAAGATATGGTGTTGTTGAGAAGTGATTAGAAGTGATAGAGTGGAAAAGGGATCAAGGGTGTGGTTTCAAAATGGATGTCGAGAAGGAAGAAGAAAAACTCGAGAAATTATAGAATTCATTTGAAAGGAATAAAACCAGCAAATTCTGAAAACATAAAACAGCTTGTAATTAGCAGATGAGACAATATAAAAAGCTCCTGTTACCATGAAACCTGTAGTAGAAGGGTCCCCTAATTCAAAAATGTGAGCCGATTTTTCTTGGTTGCTTTGAAAGATTTCAGAAAACTATAAACTAATGAAACATTGGTGATATTATGATGGATAGTTTATCAATTAAAAAGAAGGGTCCCCTAAACAACAATTTTGACCGAATTTAGTTCTAGTGAGAGGTATAAAATATTTTTCACCTGATTGAATAATTTCCATTTTATGATGAGTATTCAGTTTATAATTTTCGATTTCAGTGTACCGTATTTCCTATAATAGAAGCCCATGGACATCTATTTTTCAACCTCTCTCTCTCTCTCAGGGTGGGCTTCAATTAGAGGGTGGGCTTCTATTTTTCAATGATTAATTTTCAAAAAAAATTTGTTCAAAAGATCAGAAATTTGGCAATTCGGAAGTTAAGAATTCTGAACTTCGAGGTTTTCTTTCGAATTCGAAGTTTTCATTCTGCAATTTTAAACTCCGAAATTCGGAATTGATGAAATTCTGAGATTCCAGAATCTCAAAATACAAAATTCAGGGATTTTGTATATCAGAAATTGAGAAATTTTCAAGTTCTAAAATACCAGTTCCAAAAATTCTGAAATTTTTAATCATCGAATTTTCTCTAATAGACGCCCATGAGCTTCTATTAGAGGGTGGGCTTCTATTTTTCGAAGCACCTTGCGGGGTGGGCTTCTATTAGAGGTGGGCTTCTATTAGAAGAAATACGGTATTTGTATATTTTTGAATATTAAAAATTAAGACCAGTTGTGAATTTAATTACGGTCATGTGAAAAGCGCATATAAAAGTGCAAAAGAATTTAAAGGCGCAAGAATTACCGTATTTTTAAGCATATATCGCATATCGTATTCATTTTTGATAATTTTTGTTCGATGCGAATCGGAAAAATTGATTTAAAATAATGAAAATTCAAAAAATGAAAAAATAGAGGAACGGTTACGGTAGTTTGCTGTTTACATGCGCCTGACGAGTCCTTAGTTTGTAATTTGTACTCATTACGGACACGGGTGATAGAGCGAATTTTGGTTTTACAAAACTCCCGAAATTAAAAACTGTGTTCAAAAAAAAATTCTCACGAATTTGTAGACAGTTTGTGTTTGAAAAACAATTAATACTTGAATAAGCTTTTCAAAAATCACAATTTTCAAATTGGTTATCAATTTGCGAAAATTCTAGTAAATGGTTGAGTTTCAAAATTAATACACCTAAACGTTTTAATTTTGGAGAATCAAAATCAGGACTGTAATTTAGAACTACACGTTTACCTGAGCGATTTGAAAAACAATTACTTTTAAAAATGAGATTCTCTCCTACAAATACTACAATTGACTTCTAAAGTGATTAAGGATCAACACAAACGTTGTTCAACACGAAACAACTCCGAAATGTTATTGCCTCGTTTCCCCTAATAAAGAAACGAATTCACTTGACATCATACAAGTACCGAAGACATAGCTTACCGAACAACACAACATTTGTTTCGACCCCCCAATTTGAAAACTGGTTCAGTATATGATGTGAAGAAAAGAAAAGAGATCCATAAAAGTGTAACGGAGTGCTTTTTTTCATAGGCATGAGGAATTCAAAAGGACATTCTGAGGCCAAGCCGACCATAAAATACCAGGTGTTAGGGGTCACCACCACAAGCATTGCTCTCAGAAGTCGTCATTCATCCGTTCATACGGAGTCTGCACGTTATTGATCTATTGAAGTCCTATATTTCATATTCATATAAAACCAATTTCCAAACCCGTTCAGTTTTATCCGATAGATCGAGGTCATGTTATTTTCTTCGGATGAAAAATGGCTGTACTTTTTTTCTTTTCAACAATCCTTCCCGATTCTTCCAAATCGGCCTCTTAAAGATTTTATCTTCAATCGTACATTTCCACAGGTCTCTCTCCTCCCGCTTTCGTCAACTTTATTGACCCTAACTATTAACCTTATCTTTATCACATCTTCGTCCGAAACTTATCATCTGTACTCGTAAAATGCCGACGGGGACTATTTACTCAGGGGACCAACCACTGGTCCCTTGATAACCTTATGCGTGGTATAACATTAAGTTGAATGAGGGAATGAACAATGTTGGGCGAGTATTTGCATGCAACAAAGGGTGTGGGAACAATGAGTTTCCGTTTTCTTTTGGCTACCGTACACATTTTTTTATTTAGTAAATGAATGTTCATGTCCTATTCATGGTTGCATACTCCCTCTCAATGTTTATCTTCATGCTCCGATTGAGTCTGCGGTATTTCAAATTTATGTGTTTAGAACACTCCCCCATTCCCCGTAATCAATTCTCACGGTATCGGTGTCATTTAGTATTGAACACTTTAATGTAATCGAATACTGAAAAGCTATAGTAGTCGGTTTGAAATGTTTAGAGAATCAGAAATTAAACCATAGTGCTCTGAAGGTCGGAGCTGTTTGGAGCTCTCTACTCACAAATTTGCATAAATTGAGCATGTCGTACTGTATTTCATTGCATTTCATTTGGAGCGAAGATGAGTACTTTCTGGGTTATTTCTCTGGTATTCGTTCTGTAACTAATTTTTATTTATCCAGATGATCCATGTTTTTGGGTTAGTTGGTCCGCAATATTCTGTCTTCGAGTTAGGTTACTAGTTTTGGGTATTCTTTGTAGTGGTTGTTTTAAAGAAAAAACAAAAAAAACCTTGTTAAATGAAAAAAATGGACTGCAAATAGAAAAACAAGCTTGATTCATAATTTAACCCATAACTAAATATCGTTGAAAACATTTTCGTCACTAATAAATCGGTTATTTCATAACGCTCCAACATTAAGATTACGGTACCTTTTTCTCGTAATAGTTGTCGCATGTCCATTGTCCGTGGCAGACCATATTTTGCAATTTGTCAGGTTTTAAAACGACAGATGATCTTTATTATCACACGCTGTTCATTCAAAATACTATTTTCTTTCAATGTACGGACACCCAGTTCGTCAACTTTGAGCCAATAAATCTCATTTTCTGTAGAGATTATCAAATAGATTTCAACGTACGAAATATTTATGATAATTATAAAATTTAATAAATCCAAAGTTAATTGACCCAGAACTAAAATTAAAGGGGAGGGTCATCCTTGTAGTGTTACGGTAACAACATTTACTGTTTTTCTTTTCAAGGTTACTAGCAGAGAGTATTCTAAACTTCTTTACTAATTTCAAACATAATTTTCAATCTTCGTGGTCTATCAAAATATTCTTGGTGAGTACTTTACTGTAGTTTCAGATGTTTCAAGTTCTAATTAAGGCTAAAATCATAACGAATAGTATTCAAATCAGATCTAAAATCTTTTGTTCACAGTTCATTTTTTACTGCAGTTGCTGTTATATTATTAATAGAAATTCAATAATTTCGTAAAATTTATGCAGTAGTATAACAAAAACGTATTCGGTGTTTGTAAAAGTTTTGAGAAGATAGTCGAAATGTTCTTCAGATATTTTTGATCAATTTCTGAAATTGAACAGCCATTATCGTGAGTAAAAAGTCATACAAATGAAAATCATAACGGTGTTCCTCGAAATGGCAGTTATCCAATTCGACTGACAGTTAAATTTCGAATCCTTGAGAAAAACGAAAATTGTAAGGACAGAGGATTCTATTGTTTCAAAGTACCCCGGAAGGGTCTTATACGGGAAACCCTTTATTAGAAAAGCTTTTCTAACAGGTTATACAGCAATACAGTTTTTATTATGCTTTAAAATTTATCAAAGTAAACTATAATTATATTTGAATAATGAGCGTTCATGTAATACTGCGTTCCCGTAATAATATAACTCGTTTTTACTGTGAAAATGCAATAAACTTTGATTCCTTGACTTTTTTTTAAATAGATTCTTGGAAGATAGTTTTTACAATAAGATATAAAAAATACTTTTTTTCAGTCGATTTTCGGCTATTTTGATCATTTTCAAAAGTCTGGAACTCGGTGGACAAGTTTTCGATCACTTTGCCATTGCTCGCTTTTGTACTGTAAACACGAAAAAACTGTTTTTCGGAAATAGGCAAACAGCTGAAAAACCAGGAATTTTCAAAGCATTATGAAAATGCACAGACTGCGATCTCGTAGATAATCTGAATCGTTAATGATTTCGATTTTCAAGTCCTCGAAACTTCTAAAAAACATTTCTAGTTGCTCGTTTAATGTTTTTTTCTTCTATGTGAAATGGAAATCTCCACCACCTGTCATTGCGTAGTCTAGTCCAACAAGCGATTACCACTACCATTGATTTTTTCCCATTTCCACATTGATTTTTATTAGCCTTCCCACAGGACACGTCGTCTTATAAATGGTGTGAAAACTGCAACAGTGCTCTATTGAGATACAATAGTTACGCCATCACCCCCGTCTCGCTCACACACACTGCATACCTTTTCCTTGCCACCCCACATCACCTTTCTCACCATTTGCACCCACTCATCTTTGTCATTGTGCGTCTTATTTCTACTTAGGCCACCTCTCTTGCATCCCCTCTTTTGATTTCTTAACGGATTAATGCTAATTTTATTGTTTCTTTTCTTCTTAGCTTTTCTATACCCCAACGCCGACTTGTCTGGTTTACGCCTCTTTGAATTTTGTTTGCTATAGATACCCAAAGTGTTAGTGTGGTTTTTTTTCAAAGTTTTATGTCTTCCCATGTTTTACAGTGTGGGCAATTTGTCAGCTCGAGATGTTTCTCAGCTGGCGAGCCCATTTCCAAAAGACAAAAGTCTTTTTTGAAATCTTTGGAAATCACCAATAAGTGTGTGGATGTAAGAGTGTGTCCTCTTGGTGTAATTGACGACCATTGGGAGGAGATGGACAACTCTGGGAAGAGCTCCTCGTCTGGTTTTTCGAAAAATACGCCCGCATCTGGTGGGGGGGGGTCCAGATCGGCCCGACGCGACACTCACGCTCTCATCCCTGCCAGTCGTCGTTGTCCACCATCCTCCCATTCACCCTACGTCTTTTGACCACGCCACTCATACGCACACACAGAACGAATGGGCTGTGTTTGGGGCAAGCAGTCAAAGAAGACGACGACGAGGACGATGCATAATGTGTTAGAGGTTATTTTCTTTTCGGGGTCCCTCTCTCTTCTTCCCTCCCCTCGGTTTGCCGCTGTCCACTCGTTTGTCATTGATCGTGGATGGATCGTTTACTTGTGGTTAGGGTGTGTGCTTGGGGCCCGAAAATGTTATGACGTCGGCGTGTCCGGCCCCTCCCTCGAGCTCATTTTATACATCTCATTCATTTTGGTCCTTCCGACATCCGATTTCTTCGATATTTTCCGTTTTTGTTGATTGCTTCTATTTTAAAATTTTCCAAAATTCCCAAATTTTTAGGTAGAATGTCCTACCTGGACGGCAGCAGAAAACTCCCCAAGGACACCAGAAGTTGTGTTGGAGGATTTCGATATGAGGGGCACAAAAAGCAGCTACGACCAAGATACGCACAATCGGAAATTGGAGAGCCGTTCATACCGAAATTCTCAGCGATTGCCAGTGAGGTAATTATTATTATTTGGATTTTTAAAAATTAGTTAGAGAGAAATGGGTTTTCCTATCTTATCAAACTTCGTTTGAGTCTCAAACGGAGTTCCAAACCTCTATCTTATCCCTTACAAACATACAAGTGCTACGGTAAATTCAGAAACACCTGGTTCCTTATCTTATCGTACCTCATAGGACCAACCCTTAGTAAAATAGCGTAACAATAGAGAACAACCAACTCATTCTCTCATTTCAGGGTCAGAAGATAGCTCCACCGAACGAGGACTGGGCTGATAACACCACAGTACTAACTGGTATGACCACCGACTCTTACACAATGGAAGAGAAGGTTTTGTACGCGCCACCGATGAGTCGAGTTGTTGGAAGAAAGTGAGTCATTTACAGTACCGCGTTTTTCACTCGATTTTCAGCAATTCGGCTATTTTCAAGATTCTGGAGCTCGGCTCTCAAGTTTCCGATTATTTTGAAAACTTCAGAGGCTGTGAAACAGACCTAGGTTGAACATTTTGAATTTACAGGATTTTTTATAAATTTCTAGTTTTTGAGCTATTTTCCGATTTTTGAAGGATACCTGTTTTTTCCTGTTTTTATACTGAAACGCCCAAAAAAGATGTCTTCAGAAATTAGCAAAAATATGAAAAACTGAAAATTTTTAAAAAATTCTGTGAACACAAAGTTTTCAAGGCTCCTGAAAATGTTAAAAATGACCTGAAATCAACTGAAATCCACTGGAAAATTGTGATTTTTCATAATTTTTTGACCACTACTGTATTTAAAATCCTTCAAATCTATAAATTCGTTCATTTCAGATGCTCTCGTTTTGTATGGCTCCTTGCATCCACTCTCCTATGCATTATATCCGTGGTCAGCGCGCCGATAATGTCCTCGCTGCCAATTATCGCTCCACAGTTTGGCTTCAGCATGCCGGCAATTCAATGTGACGTGAGTAGTAGTGCCAATTTCAATTGAAGCGAATTAATCGTGATGGATTGCAGGTCGATTGTGAAGGTCTTTTATTTTTAATGGCTATTAAAACGATTTTCCTGGTGATTGCAATTGGAGTGCTCTACTGGAGGAAGGCCATGGCGGATATGCCAAGATTGTATTTCGTGAGAGCAGCTTTGACTTTTTTGGTCATGTTCATTTTGTTCGCTTTTTGGCTATTCTACATTGTCAGAATAATGTTTGAAAGATACGACAACTACAAGTATATCGTGAGTTTTCATCATTTGAAATGGTGTCAGGATTCCCACGGTTTCAGGTTTCCTACTCCACATCTCTCTTGGATGCTCTCCTTTGGACACATTACCTCTCAGTGGTGCTTCTGGAGCTCCGTAGACTCCGTTCTCAGTTCATCGTTACAATTGTTCGTGACCCAGATGGTGAGATGCACACACTCAACATCGGAGCCGGATCGATTCAAGAAGCAGCAACAGAAATCTTGAGATTCTACACAACCAGATTCTCTTCATTCAACATTCACCTGGACAACGCACGACAGACAGCTGTGGCTAAACAATCTGGAATGCAGGGGGGAACTGCTGGATTCAAAATGTACAATATTGAGCAGTTCGGAGGACAAGAGACCGTTAGTGAGGTTAACACTCGGGCGTTGATGGAAGCAGCGGCTCGGAGAAGGATTGGAGGGTACAATGAGGTTATGCAAGAGGAACTTGATTTTGAGAAGAGAGTCAAGAAGAGAAAGTGAGTTTTTTTTTAATATTTGAATATCACTTAGAAAATTTTTGGCTTAAAAACACCGATCCACACAAAAGATGTTTCCAGGTACCGCTTGATGGCTGCCACAGAAGACGCATTTGCTCATGTCCAAAATAGTGCCGATGGCAACGGACAGAAAACAGGAATGAACAATCAAATGGACTCGCTCACCGCTGCTCAAAACGTCTTCACTTGGATCGTCCGACCACTGACAAAGTACTTGAAAACGACACGTCTCCAGTCGAGACACCCATCAGCTGAAGTCACCAGACACATTGAGAGGTACCTAAATTTCAAACAGAGGCCCATAATTTAAAGCTATTTTTCCAGATGCCTCACTCTGAAACTCTCTCATCGAACCTTCCTTCAACGGTTCTTCAGCGACCGCATCCCACATCGAGAAACCATCACAGAGTCGAAATGGTCGGTGATTTGTGACGAGTCAGTGAGCTCGGGTGTGCAGCATGGAACGTATCTGGTGCTCAAGTCGCATAATTCGGTTAGTGGTTTTTTTACTTTGAAGTTCGTGAATTCGAATTCACAGAAGATTCTGGGCAGTGGAATTCGTGATATTTGAAATAGTTTTAGTAATGTTTCAGTATCAGAATTGTAAAAATACTGCATAATTTCTAATATTCGGTCAAGCTTAGAAACTTTAAATAATTCTGAATATCAGAAAATTTTCAAAATAGGTTTTTGGTATTTTTGGAATTCTCATAGTTCATTGCTGGTTGACACCAATTGTTTTTGGAACCTGAACCTATTCCGATTCGGTTTTTCGGACACAAGAATACTGTCAAGCTTCCGTTAGGGTGATAATTTTGACTTTGTATCAAAATAAACTTCCTTCAACTATTAGAAAGATCCTTCTGACTGAATTTCTTAAAAAAAGACAAACCTGACGTTTCAGTCAAAATTTATAAATTTGAACAAAGAAAAATTAAAATTCAGTGAATCTTTTAAAAATTTCCACATCAAATATATAAAGTCCAAGGCTCATGAATGTGATTTCTTTTATAAGAAATATGCCACTTTCCAAAATTGGAACTTTCAAAAATTAATAATATATATATTCAGGATGTCGACTATGGAGTACAACTTGTCTGCACAATCACAAGCATTCCATTCTTCAACCTAACGGAACAAGCCAAATCGGGAAGCGAGAAGTTTTCGCTGAAGATTAGCAACGAGTCGGCTGTCTAAATCGAAATCTAACAATTTTGAACCCCCCTATACCTGTCTATTTCATACTGTCATTATCAATGTCTTCTCACACTCTTATCCACTGCCTTTTGTAATTAATTGTCCTCTTCACCCTTGATGTTACTGTATACGGGTTCCATCTGACCGAAAAAAAACTTTCTGACATTTTTTTTTGCTGAAATCACGTCTTTGTTCTTTATGTACATCTTTAGTTTGATTTATGGTCTGTGTGTTTTATTCTGCTTTATTTTTTTTTCAAATCTTTAATTTTTCAATTTCTGGTTAATAATGAAATGTGATTATTTATTAAGACATGGATCAAAAGCATCGTTTTGAGATCGGAAAGTTTGGAATAATTTGTTTGGGTGACTTAGCATGGGGATAGATGTACATCGAGAAATACCCGTAACACATCACTAAGAAGAGAACATGTCAAATCGAGAGTATGGTGTAAAGAAGAAAAAGTTAAAATTGATAAGACGATACGATGAAAAAAAAACGGCGGCTGAAGACTTCAGATGAAAAGTCTTGGGAAGATGAGACTTCTCTTCTTTCTGCCGAATCTGCTGTTTGTGATTCTCTGACTGTTGAAAAACGTGGAAATTCTGTCGTTGATGGTTGGATCCATATCGTAGACGATACCATTCTCGTCCATGAACTGGTTTGGCGAGAAGTTGTCGTTGATCTGTTTTTGCTTTAAAAAAAATACGAAAATTGATTCCAAAATAGCCTAAGTTGCTTACCCAATCGTCTTCCCCGCGTAAATGAAGAATCGGACGGAAATCGGTGTTCTGCATGCCTAACCGACGGCGTGTTAGCTTCTCGGATCTGTAGGCATCGAGAAGACTCATCGATGAGACGATTGTGACGATCAGGTTGAAGAAAAGGATCTGACGGAATATCTGTGACAGCATGACGAACTTTTGAAGATTGGGCTGAATACGGAAGTTGAGACAAGAGAGAAGGGGGAGGTGGAGATGATAGTTTACAACTGACAGATGCGCCGGTTTAAATAGAAAGATATGATAATAGAGGATCGAAAGAAAAACACAAAACGACGAAATAGAATTAGGTGAGGGACACACGACGACTTCTTCTCTTTTTACACTATCAGAAAAGGGTGGTATCATACTGTCACACGAGGCGACGACACATAACAGAGACGAGAAGGCAGAGAAGTGAAGATGTTTGAACTTTGGGCTTTGTCATCTCTCCGATAAAACCTATTACGACCATTTGATTCAAAAAATGATGCAAATTGTTTGGTTTCGGTTTTTTCCAGCTTTGTTTTGGAATACGAAAAAAAAGGAAGCAAATGATGTGGAGTAGTAAACAAAATAAACCTGAATTCGATTGTTATTGAAATAATAATTTTCCAATAGTTGGAAAATGTGTTATTTTTAAATTAAATTTGTCTCTGAACTTTTAAAGATTAACACAAACAGTTCATAATTAGTGTAGAACAGAAATTTGTTTTTCAGATCATCCAAAAATAAATTCTGTTCTATTGGGTAAATTTCCAGTAGGAAGAACATTTGCAATTTGATCTACAGTATTCCCCTTATTAAGAATTTTCCCGAAGTGTCAATTTGGAGCTCAACAATAAGTCGGTTCATAAGAAACACGAAACGTATATGATTTTCGTACATTTTGACAAGTTTCAGGATCTTGGAGTTCGGCTGTCAAGTTTCCGAACAATTTGAAAACTTCGGCGGGTCTAAAACAGACCTAGATCGAAAACTCTGCATTCATAGAACTTTTTGAAAATTTCTAGATTTTCAGTTATTTGCCATTTACTCAACGACACCCTTTTTAAAAAGAAATTTAAATACAATATTGTCAATCTAGAGTTGTTTATACGCTCTGAAATTTTCAAGGTGATTGAAAATTCGTAAGCCGAGCTTCTAAAAACGTTCAAAACGGCAGGAAATCTATTTTATATTCAGGAGGCAAGCTTATCTTCTAAGCCAAAACTTTCCAAAGCTTAAGTTTTGATCCATTCTCTTACCAAAGAACATTTTCAGAAATGACACCATTACCTTGAAAAACGAAAACTTGAAATTAGAAAAAATTTATTGCAAAAAATACCTATTTGAAAAAATCTGAAAGTGTAATAAAGACCAGTTGAAAATTTGGTGAGATTTTGTAATTTGTGGAGTACAAAACGAAATACATATGTCAATTATTATATCAATTTGTTTTCTTAGTTGACTTTTTGAGAAGAACAAGAGCTAGTATCCCAAAAGACACTACTGCAACTACAGTGACCAGTATGAGCCACATGGTGCAGTAGAAATCGCATTCCGGTGGTCCCCAAGTTTGTTTATTGATTGTCCCCGCGGTGTCTCCCAGAAATCTGAATTGTTTTGCATCTGACGCCACTTGATGTAACACCATCCATGTGCAATCCTCGATCACGCCTGATGATGTATCACATTTCCAGCATTCGGGCGTCTCAGCGCATTTTTCCACCCTGGAAATCGTACACTATTTTACGACGTCACACACGACCGTGTTTTTCGTTTTTCGTCGGGTGTCAAAAGACAGTCGTTCAAGAAATCATTAGATCGGACGACGACGACGACTTTTGAAAACAAAGTGTTAGAAAAGAAGACACTAAAATGTTCAATGGAACTTTGTAATCTCTATGCAATAAGGCTCTGATAAGAGGGGAATCCTGATCGTTCTCTGAGTTGTCTTACCATCTGATCAGACTTATAGCATCATTCTTCAATAAAACGGCCATCGGGAAGTGAGGCATCAACGAACTGGAGGGGAAGTACGGACGATAGCCTATAATGTATGTGTCTTTTTCATGATCGCCCAAAGAACAATCAGTTCCCTACCAGAAGACGTGACTTTTCGACGTTTATCATGTGAAATGTATGTGATCGCGTATTTGGACGATCGTCTGAACGGTCCGGCTTGCATCAGTTTGGTATTCAGAATTTCCAAGTCATGAGTCAACCACAGTACGTTTGAGTGATGAGTAAGGATCTCCTGGAAATGAGAAAAACCATTGAAACAGAAGAATCCCATCTGCGAACAACGTTTCTGATCTACAATAAACTTGTGACGTAGTATCGTTCGTTTCTGACTAGCACCCTAGATCACTGTGCTAGTGACGTTTCGAAGTGGTCTTGAACCCATTGGATCTCTGGGAATGGCTTAGTTCAAAAAGTTTTGTCATCATAATACAATCATTTCTTGTTTTGAATAAATCATCATCTCGGAGAGATATGCTGATTTAAGATTTATTGTTTTAGCTAAAAGTGATATCATTTCGGATCAAAAATGTCTAGATGAACTTTTTCAAAAATCAAAACATTGATCTAAAATTAGTAAAATGGTTCTAAAAATGACAGTTTTCATGATGCGTGTTTTTTAACTTCAAGCATTTTTTGAAAGTGTGGCAATTGTTTGTGTTACAAACTTTGAAGATGGTTTTGGTTTGAAAAACATGTTGAACTGGAAATTATGAAATGCTGTAAGTCAACTTTGACAAATCTTCCGTATTTTTCCGTACCTTTACCCGTAAATTTGTGATTTTCCCGATTTTTTTGACCGGACGTTTCAGAACTATCGAATTTCCTAACTGTTACAAAACCGTGAAGTTTCATTTTAGAACCGTGAATTCTTAGAAGCTTGATGTTTCAGAACCGCGAGGTTTCATAGCCTTGACGTTTCAAAACCAGGACGTTACAGAACCATGAATTTTCAGAACCGGTTTTTTTGGAACCGCAATGTTTTAGAAGGGTGATGTTTCAGAACAGTGACGTTTTAGAACGACGACGTTGCAAAACTGACTGTTACAAAACGATTGGCAAATAGCCGTTCTGAAACGTCGTGGTTCTACAGCGCCGAGGCTAAAAAACGTTGTGGTTGTGAAACATCACGCTTCTGCAACATTGTGGTTCTAAAAGGACCGGTTCTGAAAAAGTCAAAAAACCAGCATAATAGGAAAAATAATTAGAAAAATACATTCGTGTAGTCCTCGTGGACAAAAGTGTTTACCAGAAAATTTCGGTAAATTTTAACCTGTCAAATCTATCATCATATAATTATCAGTAAAACTACCGAAAAAGAGTTTTCTCGATCTTTATGATGTTCTGTTGCCTTCATCAATAGTTCCACCTCACCTTCAAATAAAATGGTGTGCTCGCCGCTTTCCCATTTCCCCTATTTTTGAAATTCACCACTTCCACATTTCTAATACTGATTAATTGACTCTCCAGCGCGGTCTGAAATAAAGTATAACTTCTGATGATTTTTGCCTTACGATGTTTGATTCACAAAAACTGTCTTTTTCTTTACTTTGTACTGTTCATATCTTGTTTTCCTTTTCAACTGATTGTCAATGTTTCTTTTTCATAACTTAACATCAGTTTTGTTTAGTTGCAAGCCTTGTTGGTATCATATGAGAATTTTCCTACCATCTTTCTTTTCTCATCAACACATACACGGTAGATCAAGAAAATTAACTGGGTTTGATGGGTTTTTTTTTCCCTGACAAAGAATGACCTCGACGTGATAAAAACCGTCGGACACGAAAATACAGATACTGAACGAACCCCGTTGGCATGATCAAAGATAATCAACTTTGTCGTTGGGAAGTTTCGATGGATCGAAGCGATGAGCACCAGAAGCCGGTTGACATCATTCATAGAGGCAGACAGCCCAAACACAAGGTCATCGGACCTGCAATCGTATTTGTATTATTTTTAATGATGAATTGTGTGTTATTGAAAACTATAGTTTTTGATCGAGGAAGAGTTGTGACTAAAAGGCGAATTCGAAAGATCACTCCTATCAATCTGGGTGATCTCTGTTATAACTGAACCGACACATTTGGCGTGCTACCTTGATCGAAACGTGCAATATCATTTTCATTCTGTGTTAACGTTCACAGATGGTTTTAGGGGTTACAAACTAGAGATACGGGGACTTTCCGAAAATATATATTTTTTGTCATGTGACCGGAAAAGATGATAGATCAGAAGTCTAAATATTTGCAGGCGGTGATGATGGATCATAAGCAAAACTGTCGGGTACAAGTTTTGGGGGTGATGAAAAAAGGAAAGCGTAGGGACAAGAATCAAACGTATCAAAGTGCCAAATTTAGGACAAAGTTAAAAGGGGAAACACATTTGGAAATAAAATTTTGTTATGTGTATGAATTAGGAGATACAGTACGGGTGAATAAGATATACAAAAACTCATTTTTCAGTTGATATCCCGGTCAATTTGACAGATTAGCAAGGGGCTGGGGCTGGGTTGTCAAGTTTCCGATCAGTTTGAAACTTTTCGGGAGTTTAAAATATAACTAGATTGGAAGTTTTGCATCACACAGGGACAAAAGGGGTATCTTTCAAAAATCGGCAAATAAAAACTCTGAGAATGCAAAGTTTTTAATATAGGTCTGTTGCACATCTTTCATAGATTTCAAAGTAATGGGAAACTTGACAGTCATGCTCCGGACATCTAAAAATGATCAAAACATCGGAACCGGACTACCGCAAATCGTCAAAATGGCCGGAATGCCAACTGAAAACATTTTTTTTCTGTAAATTATTGAAAAATCCTGAGTCAAGGAAAAAATGAAAACTTCAAGTTCATTTTACATATATTGGAAACCGAAAAAATAAACTCATGTTATACGAGATACCATCCAAATTGACAGAATATGTGAGAAATCGATCACAATTTTGAATGGAAAGCAGATTTTGAATTTTTTTCATTTAATGAAATATTTTGGATCTTCAAAAAATCCAAAAAAATACTCAAACTTTGAATTTAAGGGGGTTTGTTTTCAGAAAAATCATTAATTAGAAAGACTTCAATATTAGGTTGGAAGGAAAGTGAATGTCCATTTTTTTAATTCGTGAATAACACAAAAATCAGAATTATCCACGATTGACAGTATGCACCGTTGTGGTCCACGACATGCTCACAACATTTAGGTATCTTGTGAATGACATCCTTCAAAAAGCCAGCTGACCGCGAATCAAAGTATGTCTTCAGTGCCGTATTTATCTCATGGACCGTGCAAAATCAATTTCCTTCCAGATGACGTTGCATATCTCAATAATTAATAATAAAAGGGTCAAGTCTGGAGTTTAAGAAACGTGGACAGCCGTCCATTCAAAGCGGCTTAGGACTGAATTGTCTTTCCTTGAATGACGCGATATCCTATGTTCCACGGAAAGTCAAGTAAGATCTGAGCCGCTTCAGCTGGGCGGTTCTTCTTTACGCCCTCTCAAACTCTTGGTTTGGGTCTTTTATTTTTAATAATTAGGAGATATGCGTCATTTGGAGGGAAATAGTTCAACACTGTAGATGAGATAAAATCTGGACTGAAAAAAATACTTTGAGTCGCGACCAGCTGGCTTTAGGAGGTATGGTATCCACAAGTTATCTGAATGTTGTCAACATGTCCTGGACCATACTGCTAATCTTGGATAATTCTTGTTTTTGTGTTATTCACGAATTAAAAAATGGACAGTTACTTTCCTTCCAACCAGAGATCCACGGACAGACCACTCAAACACTTTCGGACAACGGGAAATGTCCGAAGTTGACAACTGTTATTAGGAGATATGCAACATCATCTGGAGGGAAATAGTTCAAGACTGTAAATGACATAAAATCTGCACTAAAAAAATACTTTGAGTCGCAACCAGCTGGCTTTTGGAGGGATGGTTACTTGAGTATTGTCAGCATGTCCTGCACCACGACGGTGCGTACTGTCAATATTAGATAATTCTTGTTCTTGTGTTAATCACAAATGAAAAATGGGATGTTACTTTCCTTCCAACCAGAGTTCCACGGACAAGCCACTCGGACACTTTCGGACAACGGGACATGTCCGAAATTGACAACTGTCCGAATGTGTACGAGTGTGCTGTCCGTGCACCTCTGCATCCAACCTAATACAAGGAACCTACATCATTTCTCAAGACAGCGTTATTTCGCAATAAGGCGTATTGTTTCGAGAAAAACATTATTTTATGATGGAGCCAAGACTACGACAGATATAGATAAAGATTTTAAGTAAACTAGTTACGAAAATTCCTTAATCTCAAACTATTCAATATCGAATACCTTTTTAAAGCCGTTTTGCTACAAAACTCAACTTTCCTACTGGTTTCAAAATTTTCAAAATATCTTGAATGTTTTAATTTTTAAAACATTATTTTTTCGAAGTTTGATCCGGGCCGCCACACCGGAAAACTTTAGATTCTGTCCGAAGCGGCGAAATTCATGTGTTACTAGCAAAAATTAAAAAATTAAACGAGCAAACTTTTATAGGCAACTGATTTTCTATAATTTTTACTAAATGGGATTTTATTCGTTTCTAGTCTTCTACAAACCTCCGGATCCATCCATCATAAATCCAATTTTCTAACCAATTCTTTTTTTACAATGACTTTTTCAATGTTTGCAAGGTTTTCTAGGGTCAGTTGGCGTCCAAATAGCAAACGAAAAGAGATGAGAGCAGGTGGCGACATCCCCGTTGTCTCATCAATGTTTCAAACAAAATTGAAAATTAAAGAGTGGTCTTCACCGTCAAGGTCAGTTCGACTTTAAGTTCTTTTTTTGGAATCTTTGATTTTTTTTTCAAAATCTTTCCCAAATGGTCCCTTACAATAGAGAAATCTAACCTCGTTTGCTCTTCTTTTTCCATCAATTCTGGACATGTTACGAAACATTTGCCGCACAATTGTGAGTCATCCGGATGTGGATAACAATTCCTTGTTTTCCCGCCATCACAACTGCATTCTTGCGAAACATTCAACCAGAAAGGATTGCCATATGCTTGAAATTGTACAAATTCTGCGACTTCTTCGTAGAAAACCTGCGATGATTTTTAAATTTTATTTACCGGAAAATGTGAAGTGACTTACTGTTATACAAGTGATGAAAAACCCGATGCAAACGATTTTGAAAAATAAGGATTCCATATCCGACTTCTATTGACTTTAAGTGTTGTGAGGAGAGTAGTGAAAAAGGAGAAGAGGATCTGTTCTTGGCAAAAATCAATGCGCAGCCGACGACGATGAGCTTATTCTCTGGAGAAGCGCACAGTGAGAGTGTGAAGACGCAGACGGCGCGTTCGTTTGCTCGAGGGGCCATTGGAAGGAGAAGAAGAAGATCTTGATGCACCCGTCACTTGTTACCCCCGGTCATTTCTCATGAATTTCTTTTGTCAATTGAGCGCAGCGCAGCAATTGGGTCTTTTCTCACTTAATTCATCATTTGGAAAAGATGCGGAATTTTCGCTTTTCTCATAAAATGTGTGATGTGCCCAGTTTGTCATTTCGAAACATTTTTTCAGATATCATGTTTTTGATTATCTTTCTCGAAGATATCTGGCTTGAAAAATTAATACATGGTCACACTCAATTTTTGCTAAAAAACAAAAACCCAATATTTGACTGTATCCCGGTTTTTCAAAATTTTCCATACTTAAGAATCAGTTCGCGGATTTTTTCCAGTTTGTCCCGAAATTTTTTCCTAGCAAAAAATTTTGGGATACCAATGCCGAGCAATTCTGAAAGGGGTCTCAACCTGGTTCAAAAGAAAGATAGCGATACAGTACTGCTTTCGCACTTTCACTTTTATAAGTTCGATGCAATTTTCAGAGCCCAGCTGTTTTCCGAATATACTCTCTAAGTTTCTAAGATTATAATTTTGCAGTCTAATTTTTACAGTTTGATTTTTGGAGAATTCTCATTTTGCGTAATTCAAAATTTCCTATTATCTGATAACAAACCAATTCAACACTATGGTCTAAAATCCAAAAAATCCTGCAGTCTTGCGTGTATGTCAGCCGTCGGGGCTTGAACTTTTAAGATCATGGCAGGCTGCATATCGTAACTCCAGAAAAATTCCGAAAAATGTCCCATCTCTTCTCTTCTAAACGGATCTCTCATCTATCTCCCAACCCTGAAACTTCCACTAAGAACCACGATTTTGAATGGGAGTTTTCTATTTTCCATGGTCTCTTCTCTCCAAACATCTCACATTTTTCCGCTTCCCTTCACCCCCATTCACTTTTTTTTCTCTGAGCAATTTATCACTCTTTTTAGTGCCACCCGTGGTCAGTCCCTTCCCAGTTTTTTCCGCTTTTTTCCAAGTTCGGTTCTTCCCCATTTGGTCGCCGTTAAAGAAAAACTTTCCTATGCTTTTGTTTTTTCATTCCCCTTTTTGGGCATTTTTTTCTCTTCGCTTTTCTTTTGAGAATCATGATTTGATTTCTATATTTTCTATTGGTTCTTTTTTCGGCTCTTTTCTGAATCATTGCGAAACATACAACATGAAACATCATCACGATTCCTTTTTTGCGAATCTGGACGCGGGGCAAATGTTTTCATAATGATTCACCTTGGATCAAAAATCGAGGGCAGGTGTAGAGGATTTTTTTTGAGGTGTTATGTTTGAAAAACTCGAAAAAGTTTGAAATAGAAAAATCGAAAAATTGACGGTTCAGAAAACATGAGAGCATTGAAAACAAGTTATAAAGAGTACAGTGTCTTCTCTGCTAGAAGCCTGTTAACTTGAGCTTAATTGTCTTGAAACCTGTGAAAGATATCAAACATATGTCAACTGATAAATTACTTATCATAATATTACCAATATGTGTCAGTCAACTGTTCACCAAATTTTGCTATCTTTTATAGAAGAGATACCGAAAAAACCTCTAATAGAACGACACCCGGATGTTGCCGGGGGAGGGGAGTGAATAATGGAAGACAGGGGAAA
>NC_013491.2:3801571-3891783 GCF_000004555.2 Caenorhabditis briggsae | reverse complement strand
AGAATCTAAAGTTTTCCGGTGTGGCGGCCCGGATCAAACTTCGGAAAAAATAATGTTTTAAAAATTAAAACATTCAAGATATGTTGAAAATTTTGAACCCAGTAGGAAAGTTGAGTTTTGTAGCAAACCGGCTTTAAAAAGGTATTCGATATTGAATAGTTTGAGATTAAGGAATTTTCGTAACTAGTTTACTTAAAATCTTTATCTATATCTGTCGTAGTCTTGGCTCCATCATAAAATAATGTTTTTCTCGAAACAATACGCCTTATTGCGAAATAACGCTGTCTTGAGAAATGATGTAGGTTCCTTGTATTAGGTTGGATGCAGAGGTGCACGGACAGCACACTCGTACACATTCGGACAGTTGTCAATTTCGGACATGTCCCGTTGTCCGAAAGTTGTCTAGAGAGGCCACGTCCGTGATACCTTTCAAAAGAAGTGAGATATATAGGCTCAAAGTGGACGTTCCGGGTGTCGTTCTATTAGAGGTTTTACGGTAATTGTGTTTGAAAAAAACTTCCTTCTCTCCATAATTATGATATTTTTCTCTTGGTTTTGAGCTCATATATCTCGGTTCCTATCAAATATAACAATTAACGGTCAATTGAAAAAATGTTTGTCATAATGTTATAAACGCTTTATTAGTTGGCAAATTCTTAATATCTTTCATAGGAACCGAGATAATTGAGCTCGAAAAAACTCACCTCTCTCCAAAATCATCTTTTTGGTTGTTTGGTTTTGAGCTGATATATCTCGGTTTCTATTCAATATATCAATTAACTGTCAACTGATAAAATGTTTGTCATAATGTCATAAACATTTTATCAGTTGACAAATTCTTGATATTTCTTTTAGGAACCGAGATAATTCAGCTCCAAGTGACGGTTTGGGTAAACACAAATAAAAGAAAATAATGTATTTGAGGTGAAGTCCAGAAAAATCGATAGATCAAAATTTTGAAGACTAATGGAGTTGAGAAATAAAAAACCAGTTCATTAAAAAAAATGCAATTTTAGCAGAATTTAATCTAATTCTAGATAATCTAAAAAATTAAAAATTTTCGATTTTGAATAAATTCTACCAATAGATATTAGGTTGCTAATAATAAACTCCAATTTTTGAGCTCAGTCCAGACTTTCTGGTTCTTGAATTTCAATTTAAAATAATCAGAAGTACAGCATCAATTGTGAAAATGTCTGATTTCATGTTTGAAAAAACTTCAAAAAATTATTTCAGGTCTTTTTTTTTAACGAATTCAACACGTCTTACGAATTGTTTAAAAATTTAAGATGTTTTTAGATTCTTAAATTGGACCCCAATTCCTTTAAAATCGGAAATGGATTTTTGTAAGATTTTGGAACAAAAAAATCGAGAAAAAATATTTTTGTTAGTTCAAAAATGTTTTATCTCTAGAACAACAGCTTTGAAAATCACCTTGAGTTGGTAGCCCCATCAGTCCATCTTTATTAATGAGATGACGTGACTGCCAACAATCTCAGTAATCCTCACAAAATCCATCACCAGCAACAGGTGGTGGACACCCAACAGAAAAAGAAGGTTGCGAAGTCAATATTCGTGTTTCACTCTCATAGTGCTGTTTATGGTGTTGGCCCCGTTATCGCCTCGATATATTCCATCAAATTGAGGGGCTAGTGCGCGATCGGAGGCCGGTCAGCCGCCGTTGCGGGTTGCTGCACACACCTATTTGAACAAGCACACACACACATATACACAAAAACCTTCCGCTGTGTTCGTTCCATAGCCCCCCTCCCGGCCCGAGCAGAGCAATTTCCTCTTCTGCGCACTATTCGTGGTGGGGCCTTCTCTTTCTGTTGATGCGGTCACCTCCTCTTTCCTAACAGCAGATCGGCTACAAACGGTTGGCCCTCCCAAACAGTCGCGTACTCTCATCGTTCCTCTCACCTCCTACGTCTCCTGGCATCTGTTGTGTCTCGTGTCACCTCTTTTTCCTCAACATTCCCAAACAAGGAATCCCTCTAGTTTCCGTGGCCCACCAGGTTGGGCTCGTCTGTTCAGAGTCGATTATTTTCATGTTTGCCTATATTTTAACCCACTTCTATGTTAGTTCTTTTTCTTTTTCTCACTTTTTTTTCTTCGGCTCGCTTTCTTGTGTAATTGAGACACTATTTGACACGATTGCTTTCTTTCTTACTATTTTTTCGACACAGCTTTGCTAGAAAAGTGCCGGTTACAGTACCCATTTTGAACAGTTCAGTATTAATGTTGACAGTTGGTAATCCGATAAACCATTTACAAAATTTTCAATCGCATTATGGAAATAATACAAAATCGCCGTTGATACAGTTATGTTTTGTTTGTCAGCGTCAAAATATTTTTTGTTGAAAACATGATAACGTCATGTTGATTCGGAATTTTTGGAATTTTCGAAATTTTTGACTCTAAAAGTTCTTGAAATCCAAATTTCGTGAATAAAATAGTCGATTTGCTCTAAGACCTTCAGATGACATTTCTGAGAAATTCTTCACAATTTTACTTTTTTTGAAATTCTTATGATTACCGTTCAGCCAATAATTTGTAATAAATTCACTCATAATTGGTTTTTTTGGGGTTTCGAAATGATTGTTGAGTGAATAAGAACAATTTTCGAATTTTCAGATCAATTCACCTATTCAAACATTTTGTATTCCACTAAGGTAAAGTACAGTACCAGTCAATAAGAATCACAACAACGTACTTTTTTTAGTTAATTTTCCACCATTTTGATAGTTTTAAGAAATCTGGAGCTCGGCCGTCAGGTTTCTGATCGTTTCGAACACATTGAAAAGCGTAAAGCAGACCTATATTCTGAACTATGGCCCGCCCGTTTTGGTGCTAAAAATATGAAAAAAGTGTTTTCCGAAAATCGGCGTATAGCTGAAAAATTAGGAAGTTTGAAGAAATTCTTTAAATGCAAAGTTTTCCATCTAGGGCTAATTTACACGCTCCAAGATTTTCAAAGTGATCGGAAACTGTTCAGCCAAGCTCCAGACTTTTGAAAACAGTCGAAATGACCAAAATTTAACTGAAAACTACGTTTTTGTATATCTTATAGACTGGTACTACAGATGTTTCAAAATTTTTCTAGATTCTGGAAATTTAGGAACCTTAGTTTCTGATAGTCCATTTGAGTTCCTATATATTCTCTAATATTTTCCCCTTTTCAAAAACTCGATCCAATCTCCCATGACCCAGATATAAATTCCACGGTTCATTCTGCGGAATGCGAATCATTTTATCTGAAAATTTATATCGCCCTCTTGTCTCTTTTCCCCTGTCTTCCATTATTCACTCCCCTCCCCCGGCAACCTCTTCATGTTCTCCACACCGTGTTGTTAGAAGATTGTAGATCGTATCATTCCCGAGAAGAGGTCGCGCTTCACTGTTGTTCTTCAGTTCTTGCGTTTTCCGCGCTCGGTATCTTCTGAAGATCTGCGTTGCATAGTTGAGAACCGCCTCCCACGCATACTTTTATCAGACCACTACTCACTTTTGGTAGTGTGTAAATATTCAAATTTTCTTCCAAATTTTACAATTATGTATTAGAAAACAATTTTCAATACTCTATGACTCTCCACGTCCTCGTCATAATTACCTTTTCCGCTCTGGTCATTTGTTATCAGTTTTTTTCTCTGTTGCTCCAAATCGCAAACACCCGAGAACGGACAAAAAGGCAGCAGCTCCTCTCTCTCTCTCTCTCTCTCCAAACTTATTGTTTTAGTGTTATTTTCAAACAGTGCGTTTCTCTGAGAGGTTTGTATGTTTTTCATTTTTTCTGTTCTTGTCAGTGGTTGAGATGATGACCACTGCAGAAAACGAAACATAAACCTTTATCCATTCCCTCCAAATATCCTTTTCTTTTTTTCTTCCAACACTCATTTCTGTTCGTTTCTTCATCAAGAGAAAATGTCCTCTATCTCAAAACTAATGCTTCATGATGGGTGGGGATGAGAGGGGAGGAGATGACGGCCTCACATTCAGAACGGGAACCAAAACGTGATGAATGAGTTAGAAAGGGAGGGAGAATCAAGTTTACCCATGACAGGAGAGACTTTGGTTATGATTCATGATTAGTCAGTATGCGATTAGTCAGAATAAGAGAATTTAGTGAACTTTTATGGGTGTAGAAAAGAAGAAGAGAATTTCAGTAGCTTTTACAATAGATAATTAGAGCTGAGTAGATGATAAGAACGATATACAATTAAAGCTAGACTTAGAAATTTATTTTTTTATTACTGATAAGCCAACTATTCGTATTTCCTTCATAGAAGCTCATACAATCTGTCAATTTTGAGCTCAATCATTTCAATTTCTGTGCGAGATATCAGGATCTTGTTAACTGCAAAATTATTCATTAATTTATCAACAACATTTTATTAATCAACATATTTCTTCTATTTCTCACATAAATCGAGATAATTGAGCTCAATGTTGACGACTTGGAGGAGCTTTTTTCAGAGAAAATACCGTAATTGCCGAGAAACGGAAAAAGTTTCGGCATTTCGAACCTTTCATTTTGTCAAGCTTTTAAATTCTTTCAATTTTCTCTATTAATTCATTTCTAAGAAAAACTGAAAATCCAAAAAAGATCCCATCTTGAAAACCCTTTTTAAAAAACTTGAAAAATCGAAAAAAGTCAGAAAAACACATTTTTCCTAGAATTCGACATTGAAATTTTAAAAATAAGTTCCAAAATTGATTGGTTAAAATAACAACAATTGCAGAACTTTTTATAATTTTCATTTATTTTTGCTGAAAATTGTTGTTTCTATTATAGAATAACCAGATTCCCTATTTTCGACCACTGCTTCTTGTTTAATTGCTCCTGATTCCCAGTTTTAACGAAACCAAGAACAAATGCGAAAATTCATTTTCGGTTTCTTCATTCTGAAATTGTCAATAAATCCAACTTTTGACATGAAAAATGTTCCTGCTTTTTTCTCCATCCATTCATTCCTTCTTTTTCATGAAGGTCATTTTCCGGATGTGCCACCGCCATCACACACACACAGTGCGTCGGCGAACAACAAACCCAGGTGGTCTAGACTTTCGGCGCGTGGCAACACACCAATTTCTTCCCCTTCTTCGATTTCTTCCTCTTCTCCCAACAACCACCATTTCCTTACATTCACTTTTCGGCCCCTGTCACTTTTTCTATTCATTCACCGAACTCTTCTTTTCATGTACTTCGATGAAGAACGCTCATCTAGGGTGTCTTGGAGTTTTTTGATCTATTTTTTTCCATTTCGTTCGATACGTTTTGGGAGGTTGCCTGTGTCACCTGTTTGTTTTTGATGCCCAAAACATTCCATTTCGACACTATTCACACCGATTGTTGATTCAGTAAATGTTGAATACTGTAAAACCTACATAGAGATACCAAAACATTTTAGCAAATTTTTGCTCTTCTTTTGAATATTTTTTACATAAATTGCATATTTTATCACATCTCCTGGGAACATTTTAAAGTATATAAATGCTTTATGAATTCGAGCTTCTCCCAAAACGCCCTGTGTCGTCAGAAGAAGCTGCGTAATAATTTCTGGTGTCGGGGCCTGCTGATCATCCTGTTCAGACATGATTGTTCGGCAATGCTTATGTGGGAGGCAGAGGAGAGAAGGTCTCCCGCGTCGGATAGTAGGCTGGTATGGGCTTGAAAAGAGAATTATAACATAAATCGTGAGGGTAAACATCATCATGGAGAGAAGAAGCGCTCCGCTAGCCGCCCTTTTCGACTTTTTCCGAGTACTGTCGTTCAATTGATCGCTTTTTTCTGGTCAGTTTCGTTCTGCCTCAAATGTTTTTGTCGTCGGTTTGTTCCAACGTGTCAGTTGTTGGTAACTTCCTCTCACTTTAACGATGACTCATAAAATATGCCAATATTTCTGGCCGATAAGCAGGGCGGGCGGAGTCATCGATTAGCACCAACTGATAGTGTAACCGTGGGACGGGGAAGAATCATAGTTTTCCATTTTAATGATTCATAGAGTTTCTATATCTAATTTTTTTGAGATTTGAAGCATTCTGTGAAAAATATTTAGGCTTCATAGTTCATTGTAAAGTTTGTCGTATTTTCTTTGTTAGAGTATTTTCGAACCGTTCACTTTGAGCTCCATTATCTCAATACCTGTGGAAGATATCGGAAATCTGTCAACCGATAAAACATTGGTAATTTTATGATAAATAATTTATTGATTGACACATTTTTGATATCTCTCACACAAGTCGAGATAATTGAGCTTAAGGTTGACTTGACAGTTGGGTAGGTTTCTATCGTATCCAATACGGTAGTCTGTAAATCCTAAAAAATTGAATTCTTCACCTAAACTTCAGGCTTTAATTTATTTTGAATCATGATTTTTACCTTTTTTGCTACACTTTTTCTAGATTTTCACTAGATTTTTTGACTTTTCTAGCGATTTTCGTTTCTAGCCTTCCCATTTCCGCCAATTCCTATCAGCAGAACTATCAATCCACTGTAATTATATGATCCTTCAGTCCCTTTTCCTCCTTTCCCAAACCAATTTCTATCTTTAACTAGCCTGTTCTCAAGCGATAAAACTTAATCGAACGCAAGTTCCCTCCTCCCCTTCTTCCTTTCGTTGTTATCAACCATTTGACACCTCATTTATATATCTGATTGCCGAATTTGTTCATTTCTGAAGACGTCGATCGTCTTGTCGGACGCTCGGCGATTGCAATCGCTTCTATGTTCTGCATATCCATATCCGAAAAGTACACGCATCATACGGGTCATCTATACGCAACACAACACGAAACCCGAGGATAGGTGACAAATAGTTTCTTCTTCTTCTTCGTTGTGTCTCTCTTTTTCTATCTATTTCTCTCTGTGTGTGTGTGTGTGTGAAAGGTGAAAAAGTCAGATGTGCTTAGAGACGGCGAGACGAAGATTGTGGATCGAACACGACGGGTTGGGGATGGGGTTGGCGCGCCCGAATCAAGGACATCAATTCTTCCATACCAATCCTGACACACACGCCTGAATCCCCCTCTCTCCGACCAACCTCTACCGCGCGCTTCTTTTGACTACCTGACTGAGACGAAGACGACGCGGACGGATGGACGCAACCAGGGTCCTTCTTCGTCTTCTACTTGTTCGAATGTTCACTTTCACCATCATCATCATCATCGTCGTCCTGGACGTTTGCGCGATTTAACTCCTTTCTCCCCCCGGTCTAGTACCACATAACAGCCGCCTGAAGAACAACTGGACACCTTGTCTATGCCCCGTACTTTCCACCCTCTCACTTAAAAACCGCCTTTTGTTCATCATCTTACACAGCCAACAGCACTTTTATTTATAATCCAGTAATTTGTCGTCATTGAGAAGGGAGAAGAGAAAAAATCCAAATCCGTTACATTCCTTGACCTCGATTCCGTCGTTCCACATTGTTCCCCCCACTAATCCATCTTAGTCAGCATTTTTTTCTTTGTTTCAATCAGCACTTTCTGTTGTTACCACTACTTTTTTAGAAATTTTGACACTTTTTCTGTCATGTAGACCTAAAATATGATTTCGCTTCGAAAACTTTTTCTCGCTGTGCTCTCCCCGACATATGTAAACAATGTCTAGATTTTTGAGTTGTTTGCGACGAGCATCTATTCCCGTGTATGGTAAATCTTCTCACAAGTCGTTGCTGCTCCGCACAGCGCGCTCACTGCTTGACCGTTTGGTGTTTTGTTCACGCTTGTATGAAACTCTATTTTTTTTTCGTCATCTCGTTTTGGACCGTATTCTATATACTGTACAGATTTTGAAGAGAAGCCATAGGAGGAAGGGGGAAAATGTTTATTAAATTTGAATCGCTCAGAATCGTATAGATGATTCATTGGGGGGCTTTCTATACGTATTGTTTTTTGTGTATGTGCGTGGTGCCTCCTTCCTCCCGCCCATCCAGAATCTCCGCCCTCTTTTCATGCTCTTTGTTTCTTGTTTCTGAAAATATTGTTTCATTTCTCAGACTTTACGACGTCGTTCGTGCGGTTTCTGGAAAAGTTTCTGGTTGATAAAATCTAAGGATTTTTTCAAAGGAACTGTGAGTTTGATATTAATACGGTATTTTCTCTGTTAGAGCCCAACCTACACTTAGAGCTTACCGTAAACACTCTAATAGAACGCCATCCGGACCGTCCACTTTGAGTCTAATATCTCACTTATTTCGAAAAATATCAAAAATTTGTCAACTAATAAAATGTTCATCATAATATCAGCAACATTTCATAAGTGAACAACTGTTTGATATCTTTCACAGAAAATGAGATACATAGGCTCAAATTTGACGATCCGGGTGGCTAGGACTTCTATTAGATGAAATACAGTACTTCTCAGCCTTCGATAATTTTGAATTTCAAATTGAAATGCTAAATTACTAGTACAGTTTGCCCTGTTTGAGTTCTTCAAAGTCAAAAGAAAAAAATTCTAGTTTTCAACATTATGAACATTAATTTTCATCAAATTGCCCTTCAATTGTACGTGTGACTCATCCACATCCGCATTCTCATACTCTTCCATTTTCCCATCGGCGTTCTTTTTCGTTTCAGTCACCTCCTTCTCTTTTTTCTCAACATTTTTTTGCCATTTCCAAATACACATTCTCCTTTTTTATTTCAGTTTCTTTTCGATATTGCCAATTCAAAACAATTTCCCAAATTTGCAATTTTGCAGATATTTCGAAGTTAACCAACAATGGGTGACCTGCAGTATCTGCAGGTACAACGGGCTGCCGTTGCCGATCCTGCCACACTTGCCGCGTGGGCTCAACGAAAACTGTGTTGGGTGCCCGATCAGAACGAGGGATTCCTTTTTGGATCCATCAAGTTAGCAATTTCGAATGTTCTTCTCTAACAAAAACTAATTTCCAGGAAAGAATCCAACGATGAGTTCCTCGTGGAGCTTTGCGATTCCGGACGACAAGTCACAATCAGTAGAGATGACGTCCAGAAAGCGAATCCTCCAAAATTCGACAAAATCGAAGATATGTCCGAACTCACTTATCTAAACGAAGCATCAGTTTTGAATAACCTGAAAGAACGATATTATAGCAGTTTAATTTATGTAAGATTGTCAGCATCTGAGCTACAGTAACCCGAATCTTTTAGACATATTCCGGACTCTTCTGTGTCGTTATCAATCCCTACAAAAAGCTTCCGATATATTCAGAAGACCTGATTGAGGAGTTTAAAGGAAAAAAGAGACATGAAATGCCACCACACATTTTCGCCATCGCTGATACAGCATACAGAAGTATGCTTCAAGGTAAATAGAAGATATTTGAAATTGTTATTTTGAAGAAAAAACAAATTCCAGAGCGAGAAGATCAATCGATCCTGTGTACCGGAGAGTCTGGTGCCGGTAAAACTGAGAACACCAAAAAAGTGATTCAGTACCTTGCACACGTCGCCGGAGCCACGAGAAACAAGGGCATGAGTGCAGCGGTTGCTCAAAATATTGTTCAGAAGGTGAGTCATTGGAATGATAGGTGACAATTGAGTTCAGATGAGGAAGTTATTTCTAAAAATTATTTTTAGCCGGATACCCGAAACCCAATCGTAAGTTTTACATCATGTAGATCTTGTTGTGACTTGCTGTCGTGACAGTGTCGTGATTCTTTTTTTTTGTATAATTTTGTGATGAGTTTCTTGTCTCATTCCTTTCTAAAGTACTGGTCAATAAGATATACAAACGGTATTTTTTAGTTGATTTTCGGCATTTTCTAGGAGTCTGGAAATGAGCTGTCAAGTTTCCAATCACTTTGAAAATTACAATAGGTATAAAATAGACTTCGGTTAAAAATGTTTCATTCCGAGAGTTTTTTTTAAGTTTCTAGTTTTTTTTTTGTTGATATTTGCCAAGTTCTAAATGACACCCATTTTGACCCATTTTTGTAATGAAAACATTTAAAAACGTGTATTTTAGAAACCAGCAAGTAGCTGAAAATCTAAGATAGGTCTGTTTCACACTTACTATGAGTTTCGATTAGAAACTTGACAGGCAAGCTCTAGCCTTCTGAAAATGGTCAAAATGAGTGAAAATCAACTGAAAAATGCATTTTTATACATCGTATTGAACAGTATTGTATTACTTGTTTCAAATTCACAACACATCAATTACGTAAAGCTTCATGTCTCATTATACCATTCTAATATGTCGAATCAAACGCTTTGATTCAAACCCAAATGTTGTTAACACTAATATTGTCAAATTCGCTCAAAATCTGAAAATTGCAAAACAAACCCACCAAAAAAACCCTTTGCAAAAATAAAAATACAAATTGGCTTTAATTACTCATTTGATCTATCTAAATTGTAACTGAGTTGTATAAGCTTTTATCCAGCCTCTGGTCCTTTTTCACTGATGTGTAACCGAGTAGCTAGCTTCTTGTTCCCCAAATAACCTGCTTTATTTTCAGGGAGAGCTGGAAAATCAACTTCTTCAAGCGAATCCGATTCTCGAAGCTTTCGGTAACTCGAAAACTGTGAAAAATGACAATTCTTCGAGATTCGTGAGTTTCTCACCTACCCCCCGCCTTCTCATTCTTCTATTTCCAGGGAAAATTCATTCGCATCAATTTCGATATGAGCGGATACATCAGTGGAGCCAATATCGAATTCTATTTGCTCGAAAAATCCAGAGTTCTCCGTCAATCGCCAGACGAACGCAGTTTCCACATCTTCTACCAGATTCTCAGAGGATGCAGCGCCAAAGAGAAAAGTAGGTTGAGTCATAAAACTGAATTATTTGTTGTTGATTTGCGCGGGCCTTGGCGGCCAAGGATATTCAACAAAAAAGACGGCTTTCAATGGTAGACATTGCCTTTTTTGGTTGGTGATTCATTTTTTTGTGATTCAACTATAAATACAAAACCCCGAAAAAAGTAGGAGGACTTTGAATTATAAGAAAAAAATGTTCCAGGTGAATATCTTCTGGAGACAGTGGACAACTACAGATTCTTGGTGAACCATGGAATCACTTTACCAAATGTGGACGACGTTCAGGAATTCCATAGCACGCTGAACTCCATGAAAATCATGGGATTCGCTGATGAGGAGATTTCTTGTAAGAATTTCTACACCATTCCATTGTACCTATTCAATTTTGAATTTTTTTCTTTCAGCAATTCTTCGAGTTGTCTCTGCAATCCTTCTTCTTGGAAACTTGGAATTCACTCAAGAGAAGAAGAGTGACCAAGCCATGCTTCAAGATGATAGAGTTATCCAGAAAGTGTGTCATCTTCTTGGCCTTCCTGTCATTGAACTCCAAAAAGCATTCCTTCGGCCACGCATCAAGGTTGGAAGAGAATTTGTCAATAAGGCTCAAAACCAGGAACAAGCTGAGTTCGCTGTTGAAGCTATTGCCAAAGCTTGCTATGAAAGACTCTTCAAATGGCTCGTGAACAGAATCAACAAGTCTCTGGACAGAACTCACCGTCAAGGAGCTTCATTCATCGGAATTCTTGATATTGCCGGTTTTGAAATCTTCCAGACCAACTCATTTGAACAGTTCTGCATCAATTACACCAATGAAAAACTTCAACAGCTTTTCAACAACACAATGTTCATCCTGGAGCAAGAGGAGTATCAGAGAGAGGGAATCGAGTGGGATTTTATCGATTTTGGGCTTGATCTTCAACCAACTATTGACCTTATTGAGAAGCCAATGGGAGTACTTGCCCTTCTTGATGAGGAGTGCCTCTTCCCAAAGGCCAATGACAAAACTTTTGTTGAGAAGCTCCAGAAGACTCACATTAAACATCCAAAATTCATCCCTGCCGAGCTTCGCAACCGCACTGGAGACTTTGCTGTGGTCCATTATGCTGGACGCGTTGACTATTCTGCTGACCAGTGGCTCATGAAAAACATGGATCCACTTAATGAAAATGTTGTTGGTCTCATGCAAAACTCTACTGATTCATTTGTGGCCGGCATCTGGAAGGACGCCGAATTCGCTGGAATCTGTGCCGCTGAGATGAACGAGACCGCGTTTGGAATGAGATCTCGTAAAGGAATGTTCCGTACTGTATCCCAATTGCACAAAGAGCAGCTTACCAAACTGATGACCACTCTTCGCAACACTTCACCACATTTCGTTCGTTGTATTATTCCAAATCATGAGAAAAAATCTGGAAAGATCAACTCCAACTTGGTACTCGATCAATTGAGATGTAACGGAGTGTTGGAAGGAATCAGAATTTGTCGACAAGGATTCCCGAACAGAGTGCCATTCCAAGAATTCCGTCATCGTTACGAAATCCTCACCCCTGATGTGATTCCAAAGAATTTCATCGATGGAAAGGAATCGGTTCGCAAGATGATCACTGCACTTGACATCGACTCCAACCTCTACAGAATTGGACAATCCAAAGTGTTCTTCAGAACTGGAGTTCTTGCTCATCTCGAAGAGGAGAGAGATTTGAAGCTGACAGCTCTTATTCAAAACTTCCAAGCTCAATGCAGAGGATTCCTCTCCAGAAGACTCTACACGAGACGTCAACAGCAATCCAGCGCTATCAGAATCATTCAACGCAACGGTCTGGCTTATCTCAAGCTTCGCAACTGGCAGTGGTGGCGTTTGTTCACCAAAGTCAAGCCACTCCTTCAAGTTACTCGTACCGACGATGAGATTCGTGCCAAGGATGATGAGTTGAGAGCCACCAAGGAGCGTCTGCTGAAGATGGAACATGATTTCCGCGAGAATGAGAAGAAATTGGATCAGGTGAGTGTTTGATTTTCTCACGACTCGGTTTTTATCTCTTTGTTGTGTTCAGGTGATCGTCGAGCGTGCTGTGATTCAAGAGCAACTCCAACAGGAATCTGATAACAGTGCCGAGTTGGAAGATATTCGTAGTCGCCTCCAGACTCGCAACCAAGAGCTTGAATATATTGTCAACGATATGCGAGATCGTCTGTCCGAGGAGGAACAACAGAATGAGAAGAATAATGAAGAGAGAAGAAAGCAGATGGTAATTTTCCTTTAAAATATTTCCTTAAATGATCGTTAATTTTTTCAGGAAACTGTCCGTGATTTGGAAGAGCAGCTCGAGCAGGAAGAACAAGCAAGACAAAAGCTTCTTCTCGATAAGACAAATGTTGACCAGAGGCTCCGTAACCTTGAGGAACGACTCGTCGAGCTCCAAGACGCCTACGACAAACTCCTCAAAGAGAAGAAGCTTCTGGAAGAGAAGGTCGAAGCCTTGACCACCCAACTTTTGGACCATGAGGAAAGAGCTAAGCATGGCATCAAAGCCAAGGGACGTCTCGAGAACCAATTGCATGAATTGGAGCAAGATCTTAATCGTGAGCGTCAATTCAAGTCGGAAATTGAGCAGCAGAAAAGAAAACTGTTGGCTGAGTTGGAGGATAGCAAGGATCATCTTGTCGAGAAGATGGGCAAGGTCGAAGAGTTGAATAATCAGCTGATAAAACGCGATGAGGAGCTTCAATTGCAATTGACCAAATACGATGAAGAATCGGCAGCTGTTGCGGTGATGCAGAAGCAGATGAGAGATATGCAGACGACTATCGACGAGCTTCGAGAGGATATTGAGACCGAGAGAAATGCTCGCAATAAGGCCGAGATGACAAGACGGTACGGTATTTGCATATGAAAATATTTACCCACCCTTTCTGACACCTAGTTATTGATTCGATAGTATTCCTACTAATGCCTGCATTTCTTATTATCCCGAAGTTTCTTTTCAGAGAAGTTGTTGCGCAACTCGAGAAGGTCAAAGGAGATGTTCTCGATAAGGTTGACGAAGCTACTATGCTTCAAGACTTGATGGCCCGAAAGGATGAAGAAGTCAATGCTACAAAGGTATGTTTATATTATTCTCTTTATTATTTTTATTCATTCTTTTTGTTCAGCGAACCATCGAACAAATCCAACATGCAATGGAAGCCAAGATCGAGGATCAGAAGCAAAAGTTCAGTCATCAAATTGAAGGCCTTCACGAACAAATCGAGCAGCATAAGAAGCAACGCAACCAACTAGAGAAACAACAGAACTTGGCTGACCAGGAACGTGCGGATATGGCTCAAGAGATTGCGCTGCTCCAGGCTAGTCGAGCGGAAATTGATAAGAAGAGAAAAATCCATGAGGCTCATTTGATGGAGATCCAAGCCAACTTGTCAGAAAGCGATGAGCACAAGAGAACGCTTATTGATCAGTTGGAGAGAGTAAGTCACAATTTGATCCATTCAAGTTTTATTTTTTTTTAATTTCAGAGCCGCGACGAGCTGGATCACTTGAATCGTGTCCGTGAAGAGGAGGAACACGCTTTTGCCAACATGCAACGCCGCCTGGCAGCCGCTGAAGGCACGATCCAAGAGCTAAATGAGCAAATCCAAGAAGAAACTCGACTAAAGATTGCCAACATCAATAGAGCTCGTCAACTAGAAGATGAGAAGAACGCCCTTCTTGACGAGAAAGAAGAAGCCGAAGGACTTCGTGCTCACCTTGAAAAGGAGATTCATGCCGCTCGTCAAGGTGCTGGAGACGCCCGCAGAAAGGCCGAGGAAGCTGTCAACCAACAACTCGAGGAGCTTCGCAAGAAGAACTTGAGAGACGTGGAACACCTGCAACAGCAACTCGAGGAGAGTGAAGCTGTCAAGGAGCGTATCCTTCAGAGTAAGAAGAAAATCCAACAAGAGTTTGAGGATGTCGCTATGGAGCTTGACAACGTTCGCGCTTCCCATAGAGATTCCGAGAAGAGACAGAAGAAGTTTGAAACTCAAATGGCTGAGGAGAGAGCTGCAGTGCAGAAGGCGCTTCTAGATCGGGATTCAATGAGTCAGGAGTTGAGAGATAGAGAAACCAGAGTGCTTTCTCTTATGAACGAGGTTGATTTGATGAAGGAGCAGCTCGAGGAATCAGATAGAATCAGAAGGTCCCTTCAGCAAGAGCTTCAAGACTCGGTAAGGCTGTAGATATCATTTAGAGGAGCAAAAAAACCAAAATTTGCAGATTTCCAACAAGGATGATTTCGGAAAGAATGTTCACGAATTGGAGAAGGCAAAACGATCACTTGAAGCCGAGTTGGCTGACATGCGAGCACAGATGGAGGAACTGGAGGATAATCTTCAAATGGCTGAGGATGCTCGCCTCCGTCTCGAAGTCACCAACCAAGCTTTGAAGTCAGAAAGTGACCGTGCCATCAGCAATAAGGACGTTGAAGCTGAGGAGAAGCGACGTGGTCTTCTGAAACAAATTCGAGATTTGGAGAATGAACTTGAGAATGAGAAACGTGGAAAGTCGGGAGCTGTGAGTCACAGAAAGAAGATCGAGAACCAAATCGGGGAACTCGAGCAACAATTGGAAGTGGCAAACAGGCTGAAGGAAGAATACAACAAACAGCTCAAGAAGAATCAACAAATCATCAAGGAGTACCAAATCGAATGCGAAGAGGCTCGTCAAGCCAAGGAAGACATTGCCGCTCAGCTGAGAGAAGCCGACAGAAAGTTCAGAGCAGTCGAGGCTGAGAGAGAACAACTCAGAGAAGCCAACGAGGGACTCATGCAAGCCAGAAAACTTTTGGAGCTTGAAAACGATGAACTCGAAGAACTCAGAGCGAAGGGAGGTGGTATCAGCTCCGAAGAGAAGCGACGTCTTGAAGCCAAGATTTCCCAACTCGAAGAGGAACTTGAAGAGGAGCAGAGCAACTGTGAACTGGCTATCGATAAGCAAAGAAAGGCCCAAGTCCAGCTAGAACAAGTCACCACCGATCTATCCATGGAACGAACGCTCAACCAGAAAACAGATGCCGAGAAGCAAAGTCTGGAACGAACATGCAGAGACTACAAGGCCAAGATCACCGAGTTGGAGAGTGGTGCTCAATCCAGAGCGCGCGCTCAAATGGCTGCTCTTGAAGCCAAAATTCAATATCTGGAGGATCAGCTGAATGCTGAAGGACAAGAGAAGACTGCTGCCAATAGAGCTGCTAGACGACTCGAGAAGCGGTTGAATGATATTACACAGCAATTCGAAGATGAGAAGAGAGCCAATGAACAAGCTAAGGAATTGGTAAGTCTTTAAAAAAAGAATCTGAAACCTAACAAATAATTTCAGCTCGAGAAGTCCAACCTCAAGAACCGAAACCTTCGCCGGCAACTCGACGAGACCGAAGATGAGATTTCTCGCGAACGAACGAAGCATCGCAATGTTCAACGAGAGGCTGATGACCTTCTAGATGCCAATGAACAACTCACACGGGAATTGATGAATCTGAGGTATACTAGAATTCCTTTTCCAGTGCGAATACCATTTTTTTTTTCAGAGGAAACAACCGTCGACGAGCTGATATGCGCCTTCGACGAGGATTCGATGTGCCCGGCTCAAACGACAACCTGGCTCGTGAAGACGAGAACGAATCAAATGGTAGAATATTGATATTTGATTGAATGATTAATCAACAAAATGATGTTAGATTTTTCAGTGTCCGGATCTGAACACGGAATGTCGGTGAACTAATTTCTTCTGCTCATGTCATGTTATAAATGCAACCCGATAATCAAAACGTCACAATGCCACTTCTTCTTCTTCTTCTTTTCTTCTAATCAAGACAACAACGCTATGCGTAATAATTTGTTTCTCAATTTTTCTCAATAATTCCCATTTTGCTCCTTCTGTATGATGATGATGTCTGCATATCCATTCTTCCCTAAAATGCTTGTTTTCACGAGAGAGACCACACACAATTAATTTATTCTCAAATTGCTTTCAGCTTCCCAAAAAATTAATTTATAATACAAAAAATGTTCCCCCAGCCTTACGTAATGTGTACTCTTTTATGTGTAAGTTTCTTTATGAATTGCTTATATCACTTTTTATGAAAAGGATTTGAACATTTATATACCTTTATGGGCTTCACTTTTCAAATTATAATTTTTTCTGTCATTGATAAAACTTGCTTCCTTCTCCCAGCCCACTACATTCAGAAGCAGATTCAAGCCACGGTTGTGAAAGTCTGTTGATTTTTTAAAACTATCTGAGTGATTGTATTTTTCTTAATAAAAAATTGAAAAAAAATGATGTTACAGATTTTTTTTTGTAAAAAAAATGTGTTCGCTGGAGCGCTGTTGTAGCCGAACTATCAGCTAAACTTTTCGTTGGAAAAAACATTTTTTCGATAGGCTGAAAAACATACCTAAAGGGAAAACCAGCCAATTTGGAAAACAAATGACGGTGGAGATCGGGATCTCACGATTTTTCAAGAACCGGAAATTTCCCAATATTTATGGGAACGTTGTTTTCAAGCATTTTAAATTTTGAGTTGCTGAAGCCCTCGGCCGATTGAGGAAATGAATCTTTTTTTGAAGTTATTAAATATTTGCCTTTGTCTTATTTTTTGATAGAACTGCCTATTTTCACATTTAAAATTTGTTTCAGATCAAAAAATGTAACAACTTAAAAGTTTAGCAATTTATGTAGAAAATCGCTGGACAACAAAAAGCGCTGAAGGTTCTTCAAAACACGAAAAGCGCGCCAAGGTACGGAAGTTGGGTCAGGGCACTGCAATTGCGTCAAGGCACAAAAAAGTTTAATGTTTGTCAGTCTAATGAACAATTGAATGATACTTGAAATTGAAATTTTCCGTTTGAAATTGTAAGCTGGTGTATTGGGTAGTGCTAAAATTTCGAAATTTCGAATTACCTGAAAATGTCATTGGATCACAACCATTGTGATTTCCATTATGTGCTGATATTTTTTAAAGAATGCTGATAAATGAATTTACTAATGAAATTTTACAACAAAAAAGAGAGATTCATTGAAAACGACGTTTTCCTCCAATCGTGTACTTGTCTTCTTCGCCTTTTTCAGTAATATCGACGTTGTAGTTGTTCAAGACGAAATATCTGGAAAAGGAACATATTAAGTGAGGTAATATCGCGAAATTTTTGTAAAACTCTGATTCTTAAATAATAGATAATCTAAACTTGGGATTTCATGGGCTGACTCACCTTCTAAGTTTCTTGGCATCTCCGAGTGGGATCTCGATGGTGAGGGCTTTCGGGCTGTCCGGATTGCGGCAAGTGTGAATGATTCTCAAATATGGTTCGTATTCGGTCTGAAATTGAAAGTATTAAAATTTAACTGCTTGCGGAACTTCGCAGTTGGCGAGTTCTTCAAATTCAACAGTGCTTACACCAACGTCGTCCGTCTGGTCTCCGACAAGAGAGAATGTAGCAGTTTCCCGCGCAGGTTGTATGTTGAGCTGCGATCACGGAGTCACTACTGAGAATAAACACTTTTCACAGAATAGTAGAAAAATCAACTCATCCGATGTCGTCATCTTCCATTAGAATGTCGTGGACGCGGAAGTCTTTGCCAGTGGCACAGGTGACTGTTCCATTGACTTTGAATGTGGTTTGTGATTCCACGAGGGGACCACTGACGGTCAAGAGTAGGAGAAGCACTTGGAAGCGACGAATAGTGAGATATGGAGAAGGAAGTGAATGATTTTCTTCTGATCAGGGGTTCCTTTTATGTGATTTTTTGGTGTCGGAACTGCCATCTCACAGATGGGAACGAGTGAGTAGTTCTCAGAGACGTTCTGAGAACTCTTTCAGATTTTTGGGCCAACCAAAATGTCGGCACGGCTTCTTTTTCGAAAATGGGAACGGGGGTATAGTTCTCAGAGTTTTGCAGAGAACTCTTTCAGATTTTGATGAAGAGTCAGAAACCAATGAATAATGAAATTGAATAACAATTAAAAAGGATAAGTTCGATTGATAATTCGGTTACGAATCATTTTGTGATAGGATTGGGAACAAGGAAATGAGATTAAAGAAATAAAATTTGGAAAAACGCTGAGAAAAATAAAATTTTTGAGGTTACGGTGGTGTAGGAACGCACATTGGGAGAGGTAAGTCCGTAATCATCCAAATGGACAAATAAATATCAGTTGCTCTAGTGCAAAAAATTGGAGCTGTGGAGAAGAAACGCCGGTGGCCGTGTCCGAAGGACCCACCACGATTAGAGATTGTGGCAACTTTCGCCACAGTCACCGACTCTCCCAGAGCTCCGATCTTCTCGTTTTTAGCTCGTCAGGAGAGTTTTTGATGATTTGATGGTGGGCATTCCTGGCGAACAAAAAAGAAAAAAATTTTTCAACGGAATAATGTTAGTTAATTTTCAGAGAAAGCATCAATTTTCCGATCTGAGCAACTCTGAAAAAAGCTGGTTTAGAATTACCACAATTTGAGACGTTGAGGTTTTCAAACTCGATAGTTAATCAATCAAAACTTTTTTGAAAAATCGCATTCATATCCTTCACATCTCCAAATATAAATCGAAATCGGGCAAAAATTAGATAAATTAAACGTTTATTTCTTGAAAAACGAATTATGCAATAAAAAACCCGCAAACTAATACCAAAACAATCGAGAATTTTCTAACAGGAACAACACAGAACAGGGCAAGGAGATGAGACAACAGACTAGCTATAAAATACATTTTTCGAAAATAAATGGAGAATTAAATTTCACCAATCGAACCAGTGATTCACCAGTTGGTAAAACTTTTTATTCTCCGGACCATAGAATTCCTTCAATGCCCTCATGACAGAAGGCTCGACGTCTGGGTGGTGCCTTCCTTTGGTTTTCCCCAAACAGTGCAGTTTTCCATCGTCGTTTTTGAGGCAAGGAAATTTTTTGATTGGATCCACGCCGAAGTTTTCTGGTTTGGCGACTGAAAATTGATTTTAGTGAAGTTTAACTCCATTTTTTTCAGGATTTACCTGGTGACAATCCTAAAAACTTCTCGGTGGCGCTAATCTCATCAGCTGGATTTGATATCAGTTTCTCTCCATCTACTATATGGATATTCTGACTTGGGAAATGATCCAACCACCGTTTCATGTGCTTGTGGTAGACACCGATTCGGATTGCTCCCCAACCAGCATTGACTCCTCTTGTTTTAGTGGTACAGTTGGCTCGGAGCCAATTCGCACAATCTCCAACAGCCATTGTCTCGAAACTTGGCATAAGACCAACTCGTTTTCTTTTGCTTGACGATTGAGTGTAGTCTGAAAAGGGGAAAATCAAGAATAGATAATCCAGAATAAATCTGGTACCTGATATAGCTCTCGTCACTGGATCTCTAACCACAATGATGATTTTGGTATTTGGATTCAGCGATTTTATCCTCTCCGGTGCCATTTTGCTATGAAAATATGCTGGACTCTTCTCAATCGTCACTTCGCCAATTCTCGTTTCCGGCATTTGTTCCCTATAAATTATACACTCACTCAATATATTTTATTATTTGCCACCCGCTCATCTAATCTAGAAAATCGGAACCACGTTGCCCTTTTTCTTTTGGTCTTTTCCCGCTATCTTCAATGAACGGTTGCGCAACTCCCGACCCAGTCTCGGTTTCAAGGTACGGTGTGATATGGGGAAAAAAGGTAAAGAGTTTCGTTTGTAGGAAGAAAAATAATATCTGGAATCGGTTCCACCAAAAGTCAATCCAATCACATTACTGCTCCTTGTCGAAAGAGTTTTACGAGCTGCTCCACATCCAATAAACCCAAGTGGCTGCTTATCGGTGAAAGATCAAAACGGATCGACAATGCAATTTACGCGCAGTCGTAAAAATCCTGCTAGGATTGTCTCAGCCACCTGTTCTCCAGGAAGTCCTCTAAAACTAGGTGTCAAGTCACCAATTACGGATCAAGATCATATCTCGGGAGACCACCCGGTGAGTGAGGAGTGCCTATCCTAGATTTATGGGTTAACTGACTGTATTGCGCCAGTTCATTTATCTTTATTTACCCCCCTCTCCTCCCGCGAATGTGCGACCGAGATTGATGCACCCCATCCGTTCTTATCTCGTCTAATAATTATGAAAATGAAAGTCGATGGAAGCGTCAACAACATGGATGAGTCTCGTCAAGAGCCTAACCATCTCATCATAGTCTAATTATAATCCCGTTTTCGTGTCAGCTCCAATCTGCCGTTCGTCTCTGGAGATGCTGCTCGAAAAAGAATCAGATATCTTATTTCTCTTTGTCTCTAATTATCCCAGTAATTGGCAGTGACAGTGGTCGACTTAGGGACTTCCGACCTGTTACGCCATAGCGTCAAATTTACAACCGGTGGTGCACAAAAAAAAAGACCGCCGAGCAGATCAAAGAGACTTGTCAGAATATGTAACTCTTCAAGACCCCCAAGGACGGCAAAAAATGACACAAAAACTTGATCGTTTTTGACAAGCGCCATCTGTCAAGAGTTTTTGGACAACTCACTTTTGAGAAAAAGCTTCTTAAATGAAGCTAGGAAGCATATCCATCATCACTCTGGATATATTTTCTATCAGTCAGTCAAATTGAATGAGATTGACACCTCCCCATTGTTTCGCGCACTGTACAACGTTCCTTCAGTCGCAGAAGACGTCCCTTCTATCCATCAAAGTGACGCGGGAATAGAGCAGCATTGAAAAAAGTCTTCTACCATGCATAATATATTAATACCAGCCTCCTCATCCCTAACAAACATACTTCCGTTACGTAATTGGGTACGAAAGGGACAAGATGTTCTTAGCTTCCTAAAAATAGGGACCGCGCTAATCCACAATCTGGTAGTTTTCGGGTGTTTTTTTTTCGGGAAAAGGGGGAAGCTTTTGTAGGCTTCATTAGGCGGAAAGGCATAATAGAAACACGGAGATAATTAATTCTTAGATGAGTGGCCGGGTTTTTCAAGAAATAATATTATTAGAGGAGCATATCCGGTCCCGAAAACTCAATTATGAAATGTAATTCGTTTTTGGATTGGATCCGGGTTTTGGAATTCCAAGGGCAACTTCCAAAGGCAATATCGGCATATTCCCTTTGAGAAGGTCAGAAAATAATTAATAACGAAAACTTCTGATGTGTGTTCCTAAACCTCATCTGGTGGAGGGTTTCCGCTCTTTTACTCCAAAACAACAGACGCATTCCCTCCAATTTGTCGTATGCACAAGATAAATGAGTGGGGCTGCTGGGGGAAGGTATCTGGCACCAAGGGACCACGGGATGCCCACCAACAAACCTCCTACATTAGTGATTAATTTATCCAGACGCCGCGTCTCTAGTTACCATTGTTCCCCATTCTTCCTTCCTAGTTTACATAAGAATACATGTCCTTGTGCCTCTTGATTCCTATTAGAAATTGATTAACAACACCGTATTTGTCCAGGAGGCCCTGAAATCACCTGCTTCTAATATACGATACGGACTTCCCGCTAAGAAACAGCTTGGAATCCAAGGGCACCTGTTGTTTGTGCATGTGCTCTCCGGCGAGCTTGTTTATGAACTGTCTTCCGATAAATGATGAATAACTCAATAAATACAGTATGACTCAAATCTCAAGGTTTCCTTCAAGTTGGCAAAGGCAAAGAAGGAATTTCTAATTAGGGGCCTCCCCTTAGGAGGAAAAACTGTCAACTGTCATTCACACTCGTCTCCTGGCGCCATAAGGTCTCTGTTTTCATTTCCATATATTCCTCAAATGACTGTTTTTTATGCTGCATGCTTTATGGGGTTTATGCAGGTGGTGGTGGTCGTGGAGAATTTTATGGTCGAAACTGAATTATCGCCTTGTACTTAATAGGATAGAATTCTGGAGGGAACAGAACAAAGACACGATTGGCTCCCAGCGACGACTAAGCGGATTTTCGATTTTCTCAGCTTTCTCGCTGACATATCTAACGCCCTTAATTCAATTTTAGGGTTTTCTAAAGAATCGACATCTGCGTGAGACCTCTCCTGATATTTGGGCATGTTACCTAACAAGGAAGGTAATGGCGCAATCAGCTTAAGAGGGTATGAACAGAGAAGGAGGGCACTTGAAAATGGTGCACACGTAATTAATCCCAGTCAAAACAGAAGCTATCAGAACTCACCTATACCATTCCAATCCTTTATTGAAATTTTTGTCAAAAAAATGCACTTCAGGACCGGGCGCCTTGATGAGTGGGTTGATCCTGAGAAACTCTAGAAGAGCTCTGGTCCCGGATTTTTTAACTCCAACGATTATAGCGTCTGGGAATCGTTTTCGAGGAGGTAAGACTCCAGATGATATCAGGTTTATCATTTGGAGGAAGAGGAGAAGTCGGTACCTCATCCTAAATTTTAAGTGTTAAAAAAAGGATTACTGTAGATGTAAGAAGACAAAAAAGAAAAATGGAGAGTTCGAAAAAAAGAAAAAAAACAAAAAACGAGGGAAAAATGTGAAATTCAGAGGAATCGAGAATGAATGACATGCAACAAGATTTCCGGTTGAGCAAGAAAAAACTAAGGGATCCTATCTATTGGAATTTTCTCTCAAGGCAAACATACAAATATCTCTCGGATATATTATTTTTTCCTCATTTCACTTTTTTTCAATATGCTTGTCATACTTAAGAATTGAAAATTGAGCAAATAAAAAACTATCAACGAAAAAAAAGATTCCAAAAGCAATCAGTATTTTATACACTCACAGTGACTCGCTAACCTGTGCCGCGCAAAAGGGGCGGAGTCCGGCGGGCCGGCTGGTCAGATAGAGACGTCTTCGTTTTGTGTTCCCCCCCCCCCTCCCCGTTTTCTCCCTGTCCTCCCATCACCCCGCCCATGGGACGAATGGTGTTGAAACATTTTTGAGAAATAGCTTCTGAGCTTTTCGAGTAAAGAATTACTGCCTTCTTGCTGCCACCGGACTTACTCCCTGGGGGAATTAAAGAAATGTATACTGGAAAAATGAAGAGCTAAGGGAGAAGGGACACCAAGAAAGATGAAGAGCGTCGAACAAGACGAAGTAAATTGAATGTCTTGTTAAAAGGGTTAAGGTGCGCTCGAAGCGGAAAGCTGAGTTCCAATTAGTCGGAGTCTTAACAGGAAGAGATACTCTAAAAGTAAAAGAAGGGGGACCGAAGATGATTCAAAGGAGGGAGAGAGTGCGAAAAGGGTTCAGTTTCAGTGTAAACATCTCCGATAATTGCTTCCGGCGGTGTTCCCTTTAGATGTGTGTCCATATTTTCAATTCAGGTGGGAATAGAAAATGGGAAAATTGCTTTTGATCAAAAATGGAGATGCCGAGGAGCCGAAAAATAAGAAAAGAACAAGAAATGGAGACATCTAAAAAGTGACAACTCCGTTTCGCGTCGTTTTCGGGAAAACCGCGTTTTTCCATTAAGGGGAGAGTTTTTGGGGATTCATAAAATCTTAGTGGGAAATCTTGTCCACGAGTATATAGAGCTGAAAAGAAAATAAGAATTTTTAGAATGAGATGAAATGAATTGACGAAAATTTATTTTGACTGGAATTGAAATGAGATAGGATTTAAAAAAATAGTAGGAACAAATTTGAAAATCCAAAAAAGTTAAGATTCGCGATAAGTTTTTCAGTTGATTTTTGACACTTTTTGCAAGCCTGGAGCTTGGCTATCAAGTTTCTGACCACTTTGAAATTTTTGGAGGGTATAAAACAAACCTAGATTGAGAACTTTGAATTCACAGATTTTTTTTTCGAAAATTCAAAAATTTTCAGCTATTTGCCGATTTCTGAAAGACACCCTTTTTTTGGCTTATTTTGTACTGAAAATGTAAACAATAGGTGTCTTTCAGAAATCAGTAAAAAGCTAAAAAACTAGTAAATCTTGAAAAATGAGGTAAATGTGAAATTTTCAATCTAAGGCTGTATTACACCCTCTACAATTTTTAAAGTGATTGGAAACATAACAATCTAGTCTCTTGAAAACAGTCGAAATGTCCCAAAATGAACAAAAATACGTTTTTGAATATCTCATAGACCGGGTTACTGTATTTGGAACATATTTGAAATCCAAAAATATTGCGTATAATGAAAGATGAGCTTGCTCCAACTTCATAAATTCCCCCGGCAGCTCTCAGTTTTCACGGATCCTCAATTATTCACCCTTCAAAATTTTGCTATGCGGTGCGCTTTTGATGAGCTACGATGAGTCTCTTCCCCCCTCTATTCGCGCAATATGCTAATTCAGTAATCGAGAAAAGTTGGGTTTGAGAACCAACTCATCCGGAACGGAAAAGAGAGAAGACAACGACAAACTTAGCTTTGAGGTAATCCAGAGCTTTCTTTCTTTTCTTAAAATTCAATTTGTGGAGGGAAAGGGAGACTACAAATCTTTCTGGGATAGAGCTGTGAATGGAAATAGAAGAAATGGAAAGGAATAGAAACCAAGCCCGAGACATTTATGAGGCCAGTAAACGAGCCTGTTAACTGAGTGAACAAGACTAATAAAGGATAGTGGATTTGGGTCAAGAAGGGGTTGTTGAAAAAAGGGGGGATGAAATGTAAGAGGACATGGGGTGTCCAACTTTTTGGTAACAGCTGTTGACGTGTTGTTATTCGAGCCATGTTCAGTCTCACCAATTCTATTGATGAAGAAAAGGAGCAGCTTCACCAATTAGACAAACTGACACATATGTTGCGACAATGTACAATTCCATCTTTCACGGAATAAATTACAAGGAACGATGTGCGGATGTTTGCGCGACGGTTTTCGATCCTTGTTGAATTCAAACTAGGTCTGAAGAATAGGAAAAACTGAGAAAAATGCTAGTAGCAGGTGGTGTTGACGAGGTTAAGGAGCTCTGAATGGGACGAGAAAAAAAACGATCAAGGTGTGCAATGAAGCGAATGATTTAATTGACTCGCAATGTACAAACCAGGCATGGAGAAGAAGCCCTTTCCACTTAAGCTGGTAAATGGTATTGGGACTTATTTTTGGTGCATTGGAGAAGAGGGAGGAGGTAATTATCCTTGGTAATTGCTTACAAAAAAACGTAATCCAGGGAATTGGGATCGTTAGTTACGGTAATAGAATAATCCTTCGAGGAAATGATTGGAATTATATACAGTAACGTCGAAAAAATATAGAAAAAAATATTTTCGATTGATTTTTGACCATTTTGACCATTTTCAAAAGCTAGGAGCTTGGCTGTCAAGTTTCGGATCAGTTCGAAATTATGGAGGTTGTAAAACAGACCTAGATCGAAAACTTTGTATCAACATATTTTATTAACAATTCTAGTTTTTCAGTTATTCCCGAAATTTGGAACGACTTCTGTCTTTAAGGTTTTCAGTACAAAAACGGGTTAGAAAGAATATTATTCGGATATCGGCAACTACCTGAAAAGCGAAAAGTTTTTTAAAAATTCTGCGAATGCAAAGTTTTCAATCACGACCGTGTTTTACATTATCCATAATTTTCAAAATGGTCGGAAGCTTGACAGCCGAGCACCAGGATTCGGAAAATAGTAAAAATTGTCAAAAATCAACTTTAAAAGAATTTTTTTATACTTTTTGACCGATGCTCATCTGTCAGTCAACTACTGTTCGAAATCTTCTCTACAAAAATTATAAATGACTCGACCTTTATGGTATTCAATGAAGCGTTATGAAAATTTTAAAGCCATTTTGATTGGATAAAAAATTCCAAATCTTCCATTTAATACAATTTTTGGATAACAAACCACTAAGCTAACCTCCTCCCATAATTGCTCTCCTCATACCATCCTCTTGTACATTCCGCCATATGTCACACGTATGTAATCTCATCTTACCATCTTGAGAATCTCGTCTCTTCCTCTCTCTCTCTCTCATTAACTCTCAAACAGACGCATCTTTAATTAACTCGTCACTTTATGCTGATCGTTCGCCTTATTGCAGATGCGCCAGTATACAGTAGAAAGACAAAAATTGTACAAAAATTGAAAAACATTACTATACATGAGTATTCATGCAAAAAGCATTGTCACAAGAGGTAAAGAGTGCCGGGGCACTTGACAAGTTACAACATGAAACTTTTCAAATTGACAAAATAATTGACCACAACATTCTCCAGCAACTTGTCAACTGCATAGTGGTGTGGGAAAAGAGCTATGAAGGGCTCAAAGTGCTCCTATATGTATGTAATTGTGTCGTGTTGTGTTGTGTTTTGAAAATGAGTCGTAGACTTGGAATAGACTAACTGGGAAATTGAGAAAAAAAAGGCAAAGTACTATTTTTATGGGGGCGACGAATAGGGTGGGGAAATGATTGAGAAATGACACCAACACCAGCATTTTCTGAATAAGGAACGATCATTAGTGTGCGCGAACCCATAAAACTACAGTAGTCACAGGTTTCGTGACTAGGGAGAGGTTTGATGACTATTCTTTTCGAATCCTACTGTATTTTTGGGGCTGAATTACAATCCATTTTACGATCGACTCGCGTGCGCGCACGCAAAGCCGCAACCTGTCCAACACCAAGACCACCACTGCGCGAAAATCGTCGAAATTGTTGTGAAGAGGTAAGATAGAAAAGGTGATTTGGAAGAAACAATGGGCGACCATCAATCCGGGACCCCGCGAACCATCGTCATTTAATTTTATGTTCTTCTCTCTGTCACCTCTCCAACGAACTATGTCATCATCACACATTTCTTCTACCCTCTCTCGCTATCTTGTGTCCGTGAGGCGAGACCATCAAAATTTACGAGCAGTTACATCGCGACAAATTGGTTGAAATAGGAGAGAAGGAAGGTGGCCGATCAAGATCCGATTTTTATCTGATAACTCACGGGAGGGCTAAACGCGTCAAATTGATTTATAGAGGGAAATGAATGAAATGGTGTCGGGAAAACAAGAGAGTGTGGGAAAAATGAAATTAAAGATATTATAGAATGTTTGAGGGGATGAATACAGTAGTAACTTGAAAAGTTGAAAAACTTTTTGAGAACTTACAGTAAACACTCTAAGAGAACACCACTCTGACCGTTAATTTTTACCACATATATCTCATTTTCTGCAAAAGATATAGACAAGTGATCAACTAACAAATTGTTTATTTAAATATCAGCATTATGTTATCAGTTGACTGTTTTTTGAAATTTTTCGAAGGGAATAAGATACATAAGCTGAAAATTGACTGTTTGGGTGGCGTTTTAACAGCGTGTTTACGGTATAAATGTTATTTTCATGTCAGAGCAGTTTGAATCAATATTTTCAAAATTTTGAATTGCAGATACGGTTTTTTAGTCAAAACTACCATACTTGGAAATTCTCGCAACCATCACATTTCCTGTCATAGAAGCCCATATATAGCTCAATGATCTCGGTTTTTGTTTTGAAAAATATCAAAAAAGTTCAAAGACAAAATATTTCTAATATTGAGATAAACAATTTATCGGTTGGCAACTTTTTGTTATCTCACAGAAGACCAGAGGTAACTAAGCTCAAACTTCAAGTATAGGTCTTCTGTTGAATGAATTACGGTATTTCGACTATTACACGAAAAGTTATACTCTTACACGGAACTTTGATAATTTGGCTAAAAATTTACAACATGAAGGCAGAAATTGAATCCACATAAAACCTACAAAATAACATTTCAAAATCCAGAAAACTCAATTTTCAAATAATTCAATTCTATGAACCAAAAAACCTAATCTCAAAAATCCCAGAACAAAAAAATGTTGAGATCATTAAACCCGAAAATTCTAGTACAGCGAATTCAAGAATCGGAAAAAGTATAACTGCCAAAAATTTACAAATTTTCATTTTAATGATTCTTGCAGAACAAAAAAAACATGCACATTTGCATTAGCCAACCTTAGGACCAACCAAAGCCAACCCAGCGGTTAATATAGCCAGGTGCGTGTGAATACATTACCATTAGAGCTAATATACATATGCACAACATGTTTAACCGAAACATTATTGAAGATGTTTATTCGGCTACTGGTCAGTTACTACCACCGCCTAAGACACCTCACCACGGACCCTCTCACCACACACGGACCCCCGGAAAAAAGCGGGGTTCATCAAAAAGGAATCCCGGCGGGGGCAGTGACGGTGTATCCTAATCCGCTTCCGACAACCCCCACCCGAAAGACGGTCAAGTGACGTTGCGTAATTAGTCTTCGACTCTTTTGATGAGCTGTTCCTTCTTTTTCAATGAACACACGTTCTATTTTGTTTCTGCCATGTGAGCAATGGAACTATGAAACTAAATATGGGGTTAATGCGGGACAACCGCACCGAAAACAATTCACACCTGGCAATAAAGGAAAGGTGCACAATAAACGAAGCTGTTGGTGTTGACAGATGTCTTCAAAAACATATAATTAAAATGTTCGTATTGTTTTTATTGTTGGTACTAATAGTACCTGTGGTTTTCATGCGGAATGGGATGAGCAGCTCGGGGTTTTATAAAAATACAAGGAAAGGTGAAAAGTGAAAATAAATCTCAAACAATGAGCGAACGTGATGAGATCCGAAAAAGCTACAAGAAAAATGAGACACTAAAAAACGAAAAATCGGGTGAATGACAATGTTTGTTCCACATCCACTTATGACTTTGTCTCCTTCTGTACACTCGAATGGGACAAGCAGACAGACGAAAAAAAAAATGGTGAAGCGTGAAGTAAAGTTCGATCAACAAGAAGTGATAGGTGTGAGACTGTACTACTTTGGTACCCGAAATGTGGAAATTGGGTTACAAATTCAAATATTATAATCCCAAAAAATGGAAAGCAGTCCGATGAAATCACTTGGAATTTAAAGCGAATTCAAATCAAATTTTCGGCATTTTTCAAAATTTGAGAATCGATATTAAAATCGTTTTGGAAAATTTTCAAAAAAAGGATGAATGGAAAAAATGATACAGAATTGGTCAGTTTTGACTGTTCTTGTAAGTTTTTAGCTTATTTATTTAAGATTAAGCAGACTTACAGTAAGCCGAAAATTCTAATTTACAGTTTTGGAGTACTTTAAAATCTTTGAACATAATTCTGCAGAATATAAAAAGCGGGACCTGATAAAATTTGCAATTTTCATAGAAAACACTGATGTACCGTATTAGAAAAACCTTCCTAGTGAAAGGGTCCTCCAAGAGAGGTTCGGAAAAAGAGGAAAGCCCTTGTATTAGAGGTGCCTTTTCGAAATGTATTGGTTGAAATCAGAATGTATGTTTTCAATGAAAAAAATTTGGAAATTACACGAATTCGACTTTTTAATGTTTAAATTCACAGAAATGAAAAAGAAACACTGCGAAAGTACCTTGGAACAATAGAAAAGATGGTCATTTTAATACAAGTTTCTTGATACATCTTTTCATTTAAAGTCAATTAATGGGATGAATAAAAATATTGATTTTTAACGCATCTAACTATTTAACCCCATTTTGATGTTTTTCACCAAATCTTCTCATTTTTTTCGTAAATTTTCAACTGTCACTTTTCAGGTATCTGTCATTTTGTACCATGCTACAAATATATCAAACATACATCATGCCCAACAACCAAGATCTTCCGTCTAGTAGCTGTCTATCAGACGATGCTCGTGATTGTTGATAGTACATTTTCAACTTCTTCTTTTCCTCAATTTCCCCACAGTCAAACTGCAAAGTTCTATCACTTTGTAGTCCTTCTCGCTTTTTAATCAGTTCCTTCGCACCTCCCGAAAGTGTTTTTCGCTCACACCGCACCGGCGTGAAAAATGACGCCTTTTTAATGTTTCTCTCACCTCAAATTCTTTTTTTTTGCTCTAACAGATAGTGAGAGAGAGAAGGAGGTATGGCGTGATCAGTCACTGATAGTTACAGCATGACATTTATCAGTCGATGGACATTGTCCCCATTGGTATATGTACGTAGGTCGCAAGTGCATTGTGCCGCGCTTTTTTTCTTTTGCTCCTCTTTTTTGGAAAAGCAAAATAGACTTCACTTTACCTTGACATTATGCAGGCTCAGCGAATTGAACATTAAGTAGGTCAAAGTCTTTTTTTCTCTGACAGATTGAGCCATGTTTGATTTTTTAATTTTCTAATTTTTTAATGGAAGGCCTACTTGTAAACCGGGCCTTCGCGGGCACTACCACTGTTTTTCTCTAGAATTAATATTTTTGTACCAAGTAACTTAGAGGTGATTGAACTTAACGGCCAAGCCCGACCGTCGGCCAGTGCCTACTTTGTTTTTTAATTCATTTCGTCTGTAATGTTGCTCATTGGAAAGATACGAATTTTCAAATTACATGATTTTGTAGTACTCGTTGAGATTAATCATATCTCGTTTAGTTAGGTCAAAAATGTGAATTCTAAAAAAACTATGGCAAGGCGCTCACAAACCCGGGAAAGACCCGATTCACAAGTATGCTGAGAGGTAATTATTATAAAATCGAGTTTTCTGTTGTTTTTAGTTGTTTACATGCACCCATATATCAAATTGATAAGAGCGTTCTAACAGCTGTATTCATCATTTTTGTTATGTATAATAACCCTGGTATACGAACGCCCCTCCATTTGTTCAATGATTCTAACAGAATCATAATGACCTTCCTTATCAATAGGCTCTTATAGTTGGCATAGGATGGTACTAGAAAATTTTGCGTGGCCTGATGATACCTGACACAGAAAATGAGAGTGACATGGGATTGATAACCCTTTCATGTAGATTCACCAACTGCCTATCATTCTTTTCCTGTATTAGGCTCTTATTCACTCTTTTTCTTCTTCTTTGATACCGATTAATTGACTGATAGTCGAAGTGAAACTTCTCCTCCCTCGATTTACCCCCCCTATCACCTCGAAACCCACTCAGAGCGAAATTTCCTTCTCTCCTATCACCAATTTTTTTCTTTTCTTTGGCAACTTTTTTTATTCCTTGTCTCGTAAATTTTCAATTGAATTTTGCTGATTCATAGGTAACAACGCATGGCTTTCCGCGTGAAAGACGTATATGTGGGTAGTTCCGTGTTGCTCACCGGAGCCACTGGATTCTTGGGCAAGGTCATCGTCGAGAAGCTGTTATGGACTATCGATGAGATTGACAACATCTATTTGATGATTCGAACGCGGAAGGGGAAGAATGCGAATGAAAGGTTGGCAGGACTACTTCATGTGAGTTTGTTTGATTTTTCGAAAGTTTGAAGGTGTATTTAGGACCCACTCTTCAATAGAATCCGTCAAGAAAAGCCACACGCATTTGACAAGCTCATTGCAGTTGGAGGAGATATGATGGTAGAGAACTTAGGAATGGATCCAGAGGATTTGAAACAAATATCTGAGAATGTAAGATAACTCTTTAACCTTTGTATTAGCTCAGCTGGTAGCGGCTCAGGACCTCCAGGCTTGGGTCCACAAGTTCCGAAGCGGATTGTAAAAATTCAGGTCAATGTGGTTATTCACTCAGCGGCTACTGTCAAATTCGACGAGCACCTCCGCGCGGCTGTCACCATGAATGTCATCGGAACCAAACGTATTATCGATCTCTGCCACCAAATCAAAGATCTCAAGGTATTCAAAGATCTCAAGGGTTTTAAGGATTAAGAGAAATTTCGGGTTTTTAGGTATTGGTACATGTGTCAACTGCTTATGCAAACTGCGATCGCGTCGAGACAGTTGAAAAAGTGAGCTTAAGTTTATATTGGAGAGAAACAATCAAGATTTTCAGATCTATAAATCTCCAATGGCTCCACAAAAATTGGTGGACGCGTTGACTTGGATGGATGATGAGACTCTGACTAAGGTAATATTAACTACACCTGTATATTTTCTCATTGTGCTTATTCCAGATAACTCCAAAAATCCTCGGCCTCCGTCCCAACACCTACACCCTCACAAAGGCTCTCGCAGAGTCTACGATTGAATCTGAAGCCAAGGATATTCCAGTGATCATTATCCGCCCCTCAATTGTCGGAGCAATGTGGCAAGGACCACTTCCAGGGTGGACTGATAATATTAATGGACCAACTGGGATTTTCACCGCTGTCGGAAGAGGAGTCTTGACTAATATGTGTGGAAGCAACGAATCGAAAGCAGATATCATTCCTGTGGATTGTGTAGCTAACATTATTATTGCTGCTGCGTCACATAGAGTTTCTATTAAGTAATATTATATTTTTATTGACACCAAATTCGTCAATTTTTTCAGCCCAACTGAGATTCCCGTCATTCACTGCTCTTCGGGAGAACTGAACCCACTTCAGTGGGGTCATATTGTCATATTCTTAGATCAATTTTACAAAAAGTACCCGATGGAGCAGTGCTTTGGAGTTCCATCAACATACTTCCATAAATCACGGACCCTCTTCCTGATAAATTACTATTTAAAGCACCATATTCCCGCAGCAATTTCAGACATTTCCGCTCGATTTGTCGGAAAACGAAAAACGTAAGTGTCGATATGAGAGACCTATCGAAATAATGTTCTTCTTATCAGCAATGTTAAGCTGTATGGAAAAGTGTGGAAGATGATCGAAACCTTGCACTTTTTCACCACTCGCGGATGGAGCTTCAATGCAAATGGTATGCCGGAACTTTATGACAGAATGACACCCGAGGATCAGAAGGAATACAATTTCGATGTTCGTCAAGTGAATTGGGACTCGTATTTGTTTGATTATGTGATGGGAATTAAGAAGTTCTTGTTGAAGGAGAATTTAGAGAATCTTGACAGATCTAGAGCACATCTTTGCAGGTCAGCAAATATGCAGTACCGGTCGATAAATTAATAAAAAAACATATTTTTCAGTTGATTTTTGATTATTTCCAGGAACCTGGGGATCGGCTGAAAATATGATGAAACAGGTGTTTTTCAGAAATCGGCTGAAAGCTGAAAAACTAGGAATTTCTAAAAAACTTTAGTGCCAATTTCTAAAAAACTTTAGTGCCAATTTTTCAGTTCAGGACGGTTTTATACTCTCAAACTTTTTCAAAGTGATGGAAACTTAACTGCCGTACTCCAGACTCTTGAAAAAAGTCAAAATAACCAAAAATGAACCGAAAATAGGTTTTTTGTATTTTTTATTGACCGGGCTAAGACTGTAAATTTAAGAATACTTTTTTTTAATTCTCCAATTCCAGACTACGGCTGAAACGCCAAGCAATCGCTGCTCTCGTCTACGCAGGATTCATTAGCACTTTCGGAAGAAAATGGAAGAAAACCACCCAGTATCTCACATGGATCGGAGCAATGTTGGCAACATACACATACACCGAAGTCAGTTTCAGAAGGCGTATCCCACTGAAATCGCTGAAAGACTACACACAAACTGCCGACTATTCCCGATATCTTCAAAGAAATTGAATTGATTTCATGATGTCATTATTATTATAAAACACAATTTTCTTTTTTTACTTAACATCAAAAAACATTAAAAATAGATCATATCAATGTTGTGTCAAGAAAAAATCAGACACAAAATTTTTGTTGCTTGTTTCAATTAATCAAGGTCAGTGTTGATTACGAATTGATCGATTTCCAAACAACCCTCCTCTTTACGTTATTATGGTTTTTTTTTCACTCCTATGCTATTTTTTTTTGAAAAATATATCAAAATCATTTTATTTTGTTGGCTTTACTCAATTTTTTGATAAAATCCTATTTTTTGATTAGTTTTTTTCCTAGTGATTGATTCCGAGAAATAAAAAAAACCCTGAACATAAAAATAAAAAAAGGAGCAAGCTGCTCCCTCGTCTCCTCCCCACTGAAAGTGAGAAGGATGGATGAGAAGAGAAGTGAGTCAGTGTGAGTACGTGATGTTTTATAACTTGTTGTGGATTATGAACAACATAGGCTTTCGTAATTTTTGGGAGGAATAAGATTTTGAAAATGTTTTTTTTTTCAAAATGTTCTTATTTCGTTGTTGAAAATATATCAAAATTTGGGAATCAATTTTTATTCGGAAACTTTATTTTTCTCGTCATGCTGACATATTTCCAAAATAAACCTGTTGCCTCCTTTCATTTAATATACAAGCTTACAGTATACACTAATAAATTATCATCCTATTCTTCAACTTTGAGCCAATTTATGTCGACTTCTATGAGAGATATCAAAAATGTGTTTACTGATAAAATGTTTGTGATATCATAATGAACAATTTATCAGTTAACCATTTTTTGATAACTTTCGCAAGAAATGAGATACAGTACCGGTCGTTCGGTTAACGAAAACGTATTTTACCATCGATTTTCAGCTATTTTGACCATTTTCCGGACTTTAGACCTCGGTTGTCAAGTTTCCGATCACTTTGAAAATTTTGGAAAGTGTCAAACAGACCTAGATTGACAACTTTGCATTTATAGAATTTTTTGAAAATTCCTAGTTTTTCAGCTATCTGCCGGTTTCTGAGAGACACCTTCTTTTACATTCCAAGTACATAAACAAGCTAAAAAAGAGAGTCATTCTGAAATCGGCAACTAGCTGAAAATGGAAGCATAGTTTTCAATCTATGTCTTCTAATTTGAAGTTTCAAAAACTTTTTTGGATTTTTTTGTGCTCAAACTTGTAGCACGTGTAACTTTTCCAAATTTCCAACCTTTTGTTTGTCTATTTTTTTCGGTTTGAAACGGTTGAAAAATTCCACCGACCAACTACAAACACCTATCGTTTCGCACTGTTGATTTGAAATCCACGGCAGTTTGTGTGTATGTGTGTTTGCGATTCAACTGACTGTTTACCCGCATTAGTAGTACTTGTTCGTCTTCCCTTCTTCCCATTTCCTTCTGTTTTTCTCTCTATCTTAATTTCTCTTTATCAAAATTGATAAATGTTTTTTCCTCATGCATGTCATTGATCAAATCACTACACACAGATTACATAGGGGCCCCCGAGGGCACAATCTCTGTCCCCTCTCGCTTTTTCCGATGTCTATCCGAAAATGCGTTTTGGCACGTCGAAAACATTTGAGCAGTTGGGGAAGAAAAGAGGAGGCAAGAAGAGGACCGCGCTTTTCGTTTTTTTTTTTGCGTTTTGTCGTTTCTCCTCGATCCCAGTCTTCCTCTCTGTGTTACGCTATTCTCTCTATACGCACTTTGCTTCTTTTTTTTGCCAAAGAATAGAAAGTCGATTTGATAGGGAGAGAGAGAAAATGCAATTCTTGTTTTTGTCTCGGATGGGTACCTCGGACCAAAAGTTCAAACCCTCCATTTATTTTTTTTTCCCTCATCCCTCGAGGCCTGCCATAGATGTCAGTGTGAATTGCATCATTTCCCAAGGACATCGTCGATTTCAAATTTCAAACCAAATGGAAAAAAAATCGCGCCTCTCTTCCACATGCGTTCCATCTACTCATTATTTACTCTTTCTCTCTCCGTCTCCTTTTCCAATCGCTCTCGCCACTTCCTTCTTGTTGTTTTCTATGTGTGTGTGTAAAACCTCGACTGGTCCGCAGGAGTATCATATTTTGACCCCTCCTCGTGCGCGCGCAGTTGTTTGTTTCTTTGAACACACTCTTGATGTGTCTGCGTCTCGTACTCTCTCGCCACACACAGTCTCGTTGGTCCGCTGCGGTCATTATTGGTTTTTTTTTTCCAATCACCGCATTCGTTTCTCTTGTTTTTGAACTTTCTGTGTTCGCTCTGGTCATTTCATTTTTTTCAGTTTGATGATCTGATCATTTTCATTTTCCGTATATTTCCCACTCTTTACCTCTAGTTTTCGGTCTAAAAATTTTCCGTATAAAATTCCCTGAATTCCAGAACATTGCATAATTCAAATATGGCCGAGGACAACTCAATGATCTCTCCAGAAGAGCTGGAACTCATCCACCAACGTACTCTTCGCCGTTTCGACTCGATCGTCCCAACTTCTGGCAGAGAAGGAGAAGAGATTTCATCGGACATTTTCAAGGGACGCACTCTTGCTATTTACACATCCGGAGGAGACTCTCAAGGTAACCAATTTCTGATTATGGAAAAATTGAAATCAAACATTTCCAGGAATGAACAGCGCTGTGCGCAGTATCACTCGTATGGCCATCTACTGTGGTTGCAAGGTCTATCTGATCTATGAGGGATACGAGGGAATGATCGAGGGTGGTGATTTCATCAAGGAGGCCACATGGAACACGGTTTCGGATATCATCCAACAAGGAGGAACTATCATAGGATCAGCTAGATCTTCAGAGTTCAGAACTCGTGAAGGACGTTTGAAGGTAAGTGAGATATCATGGAGAATTGTGGCATCGAAATAACCTGAACTTCACTTGACGACGGTCCGGCTGATAACGCGTTTCAACATTAAAATTGTGGACAATACAGCATACCACATGAGAGAGCTTGACGAATTCTACAACATAATATTTCAAATCGAGTTATCAGCTGCCCCGTTGACAAGTGTGACCAGAACTTCAAAAAAAATTCTGTTTTCTTTTAGGCCGCCACCAACCTCATCAACCGTGGAATCGGACGTCTCGTATGCATTGGAGGAGATGGATCTCTCACCGGAGCCAACACTTTCCGTCTCGAGTGGACCGATCTTGTCCAGGAGCTCGTCCGCACTGACCGCGTCACCCCAGCCATGGCCAAGAAGATTCCATACATCCAGATTGTTGGACTTGTCGGATCCATTGACAACGATTTCTGTGGAACTGATATGACCATTGGAACCGACTCGGCTCTTCAGCGTATCATCAGTTCGATTGATGCTGTGGTTGCCACTGCACAGAGTCATCAGAGAGCTTTCGTTATTGAGGTGTGCCAGATTTTTCGGAAAATAAAGGCAAACAAAAATAAACTTTTCCAGGTCATGGGCCGTCATTGTGGTTACCTTGCGTTGGTTGCTGCGTTGGCTTCTGAAGCAGACTTCTGTTTCATCCCTGAATGGCCAGCACCAGAGAACTGGCGTGATGTGTTGTGCGACAAACTATCCCAGATGAGATCCGAAGGACAACGCTTGAACATCATCATTGTTGCCGAAGGAGCTATTGATCGGGATGGCAAGCCCATAACTGCTGAAGATGTCAAGACAGCAGTCAAGAATAAGTTGAAGTACGATACTCGCGTCACTATTCTGGGACACGTTCAACGTGGAGGTGCTCCATCAGCATTCGATCGTCTTCTTGGATGCAGAATGGGTGCTGAAGCGGTGTTCGCATTGATGGAGATGACTGAGGTAAGTAGTTCACCGTAATTCAGCTGGAGTTATCAATAAGCTTTTTTCAGGAGTCAGAGCCTTGTGTCATTTCGATTGATGGAAATGTGATGGTCCGAGTTCCCTTAACCAAGTGTGTTGAGCGTACTCAAATGGTTCAAAAGGCAATGGCAGACAAAGACTGGGATACTGCTGTCGCTCTCCGTGGTCGTAGTTTCCAGAGGAACCTTGACACTTACAAACTTCTCACCAAGATGAGAACTGTCGAAAAAGATAACCTCTCGGGAGGGCACAAGTTCAACGTTGCTGTCATCAACGTCGGAGCACCAGCCGGAGGAATGAACGCTGCAGTTCGCTCCTATGTCAGAATGGCTCTCTACCATCAGTGCACAGTGTTCGGTATTGAAGACAGCTTCGAAGGTCTTGCCAATGGATCCTTCAAACAGTTCAAATGGTCTGATGTCACCAACTGGGCAATGTACGGAGGATCGTTCCTGGGTACTCAGAAGAGTCTTCCAACTGCTGAAACGATGCCAAAGATTGCCGAGCAACTTAAGAAGCACAACATCCAGGCTCTTCTGCTTGTTGGAGGTTTTGAAGCCTATCACAGCACCATTCTTCTGGCTGAGGCTCGTGACAAGTTCCCAGAGTTTTGTATTCCAATGTGCGTGATTCCATGCACCATCTCCAATAACGTTCCAGGTGAGCCATAATTTGAACAATATGAAAAATAGAGAGTTCATATATAACAAAAATATTTTAGGAACAATGGTGTCCCTTGGATCCGACACTGCTATCAATGAAATCTGTCAAATGATCGACAAAATCAAGCAATCTGCCACTGGAACCAAACGTCGTGTGTTTATCGTGGAAACTATGGGAGGATACTGTGGATATCTGGCCACTCTCTCTGCCATAAGTTCCGGAGCCGACAACGCCTACATCTTCGAGGAGCCATTCACCGTTCAAGACCTCTCTGATGACGTTGATGTCATTCTTTCCAAGATGGAAGTTGGTGCCAAGCGTTACCTGGTTGTTCGAAACGAGTGGGCTGACAAGAACCTGACCACCGATTTCGTGCAAAATCTGTTCAATTCGGAAGGAAAGAAACAGTTCACCACTCGTGTCAACGTTCTGGGACACGTTCAACAGGGAGGATCACCAACTCCATTCGACAGAAATATGGGCACCAAGTTGGCCGCGCGCGCTTTGGAGTTCTTGCTGATTCAGCTCAAGGTATACAGCGAGTTTTGAGATTGATTGGAACTTAACTTAACTTTTTTTTTCTCAGGAGAATCTGACCGGAGACAACAAGGTCATCGCTAAAACTCCACATACCGCCACTCTTCTCGGTCTCAAGGGTCGAAAGGTTGTGTTCACGCCAGTTCAAGATCTCAAAAAAGAGACTGACTTTGAGCATCGTCTTCCAACCGAACAATGGTAAGTTAGGGATAAATGGTTTACAGTATTTTCTGTCATTTTGACCATTTTCGGAAGTCTAGAGCTCGTTGTGTCTAGTCTTCCATCAATTTCAAACTTTTTAAGGGTGTGAAACAAACCTAAATTAAGAACTTCACATTCTCAGAATTGTTTTGAAATTTTGAAAGTTTCTGGTACTTGTATTTTTGAAAGAAACCTATTTTCTTCACGTTTCAAATCCAAAAACGGGCCGAAAAGGGTGTATTTCAATAAACGGCAAATGTTTGACTCACTAGGAATATTTTAAAAATTCTATTTATGCAAAGTTTTTATTTTAAGTCTGTTTTAAACTTCCCGAAATTTTCAAAGTGGTCAGAAACATGATAACCGAGTTCCAGACTCTTGAAAATGAGCAGAATGGCTAAAAATCTACTAAAAAAAAATGTTTTTCGATATCTTATGAAACAGTACTGTATTTTTCAATTTCAAAAAATATTTCAAAAAAAGCAAAATCATGATGTTTCGTCCACAACATGTTCCACCTTATCGCTCTGATACAATTTTAAACATTATTCACAATTGTAATAATTTTTGCTCAAAATTTAAATTTTTTCAGGTGGCTCGCACTCCGCCCACTCCTCCGTGTTCTCGCCCGTCATCGTTCCACTGTTGAGAGCTCCGCCGTGCTCGAGTCTGTCCAAGAGGAAGACGCCGACACCCATATGTTCTAAAGCATCCAGCCCGCCTAAACATAACCTATTGTACTGTAAATGACTCGGTTTTTTTCTCTCTAGGCGGTTTATATTAAATCTCGCCATACCTTTTTTTCTACTTTGACCCGCAGCTGTTTTTCTCTCTCGCCATACTTTGTACAAGTAGTATTTCTTGATCCACCCATCCCCATGCAATTTGAAAGTATATAGATTTTCCGCGTAAAAATGACGCAAATAAATAGCGTTGTGAAATTTTGAGTTTGGTGTATTTTTGAGAGTTATTAGTACAATTTTATTGTTCTAATTCACTTTCTCGAAGCTCCAGAAGAAGTTTCTGTTACATGATCAGCAGTGGCCTTTCCTGCTGGCTTAGCATCAGCGGCCAAAGCTGGGTCATCAAATCCACCAGTCGGGGATCCTCCGCCGAACAATCCAGCATCTCCGGCTCCTGGCGCAGCAACTGGTGCGGTTTGTCCTACGGTAGAGTAGTCTGGGTTTGTGGCTCCTGGGACAGCTGGAACAGATTGTCCTGGTTGTGGAACTGGTGGAGATTGTTGGAATCCTCCGGTTTGTGGTCCGCCTTGGAATTGAGATTGATCACCTTGGAAGGCAGGTCCTCCGCCTTGCTGGAATCCACCATTCTGTCCCTGGAAGCCTCCTTGCCCTTGGAATCCGCCACCTGGATAGTTTCCTCCTTGCTGATAACCACCACTTCCTGGACCATATTGCTGTGGTCTACCGTATCCACCATTTCCATAGCTACTTGGTCTACCGTAGCCTCCATGTTGTTGTCCGTATTGAGGTCCGTACTGGCTTTCAGGTGGTGAGTAGTTGCTTGGTGGACCGTAAGATCCGCGTTTGACTCTGGAAATTTTTATATTTGAAATATTTTTTATATTGAAATGAACTTAAAGTAAGCAACTTACCTTGAAAGAATTCCAGCGCAGGAGTAAGAGACAAGTGCTAGGAAAACGACTGATTTAAGAAGAGAAGACATGTTGAATATGAAGAATTGGGAATGTTGAATTTAGAAAAAACTCCCATCGTTTTATATCAAAAAATTTAAAAGGCGGAATCACCTCTAGTCGTCGAACACACACATCATCTTTGTCATATCATATCACTATCTGTTTTTCATCGTTTTGTCCTGTGCGTGGGCGATCGCTGGTCACTACTTCCTCTCTTCTTGCGATTTTTGTTTCTCAGAGTTCAACACCAATGGTTAGTTCCCCAAATGTCTTCAGCCTTCAGATGATCCAACAGTCTTCTAAGATGATTCACACCGGAAAATGGAGGACAAAAGGATGAATGATATAAATCCGAGATGGTAAGCGGATGACTTGAGGCTGACGACTTAATCTGTAACATAACCTTGACACAAGCGATTTTATTTTTGCGTGTTTTCCCCCGAAAGCGTCTTCATTCCTCTTTTTGCAAGTCTTACTTGTAGGTAGCAAATTATTCAGAAGACATGTCTAAAGTTTTGGCTGTACTTTTCTTCTTATTCATATTTTCAGAATCTATTCCAACCAGGTGCGTATCGGTCCAAAACAACCTTTGAACGTTTGTCTGTTTTTAATTCTGTCTTGAGATAGAATTGAAGTTAAAACTAGTTTTTTCATCAAAAACCGAAGATTCATTTGAAAAAGAAAGAAACTTCTTTTTCAGATTCCGTCGGCAATACGGGTGGGGAGTGTCACCGTACTACAACGCTGCGCAATACTACGAGAATCAACCTCAGCAATGGTCATCATCACAAACGGTTCGGGTTACTTGATCTCTTGATGTTTGATTACTTAATACAGTACCGGCCGAAGAGATAAACAAAAACTAATTTTTCAGTTGATTCTTACCATTTTAGGAGTGTGAAGCTTGGCTGTCAAGTTTCCGATCACTTTGAAAATTTTGGAGGGTGTACAAACAAACCTAAATTCTAAACTTTGCATTCAAAAAACTTTTCGAAAGTTAGTATTTTTTCAGCTATCTGCCGATTCCTATAATGCACCAGTTTTATCAATTTTTAATACAAAAATGTTTCTAAAGGGTGTCATTCCAAAATCGACAAGTTGTTGAAAAACTGAGAATTTTCAAAAAGACTTATGAATTCGAAGTTTTCAAATTAGATCTGTTTTACATTCTCTAAATTTTTTAGTGCTTGGAAACTTGACAGCCAATCACCAGACTCCTAAAAATTAGCCAAAAAATGACGGAAAATCAACTAAGAAATACTTTTTGTATATCTTGTTGACTGGTACTGTATATTCTCAGCGATTCGAATAGGAGAAACGATTTCCCTCGGCAACAATTACTCTAATTGAAACTTCTCTAAACTATTTTATCCACTAGATTTCTACTTAAAACATTGATGAACTTAAAAATTCTTTGCAGAACAACCAAAACTACTACTCACCATATTTTTACGGGTATCAACGTCAAAATAATTGGCAGCAGCAAAACCAAAACTCTTATCAACAACCACAATCTCACTACAACCGACCATCATGGATCTCAGAGGATGGATATGCTAATAACGGATACGCCACCGCGCCGCCAGCCTACAACCAAGCAAATTCCGGATACGGTCGTCCGAAATACCTAGCGACTTTGCAACCAAAACCGACACTGTCCCCAGTGATTCTAGAACGATCTACACTTTTTGTGACACCTGAACCGACTATCAGGCCGACAGAAGGTGGAGACAGGCATCCAACATTCTTAGAAAGGTTAGGAGTAGCTACGTTGCCAATTGTTCGAACGAATTCGGAAGAGGAGACCTTGAAAAGTGCAGAGGAAGCTTTGAAGGCTGCAGAGGAGGAGCTTGGAAACGGAGAACTGTTGCCGGAAAGATCAGAGGGAGGTGAAGAATCTGAAGAGATGACAACTGCTATAGCGCCCACATCAGAGGAAACATTGGGAACCGAGACACCTGTAATTGAATTCACGGAGCCATCTGTACTGGAAAAGGATGAAGTTGCCTCTTCGGAATTTTTCGCGTCGTCTACAGAAGAACCTTCCACTACAGAAGCTCGAATGGAGACCACACAACATACCACAGAAGTTCCAACAACCACAACAACCTCTGAAAGCATTACAGAAAAGCTGACGACTACTACTGTGCTGTCGACGGAACCCACGACAGAAGAGGTCGCGACCACATCCACCACCACCACAGTACCATCTGAACCACCAACCCCTAAACCTGTTAAAAATGTCAAACCGGTCACTCTGCTTGCCTTCCAAGAAGTGACTAATGAAATCACATCGAATCCCGCAAATGTTACTCAACCGACCGCTGATCAAAGCACAACAAGTGTTGGCGATTTGAATGAAATCGGAGAAGGGTCTGGAGCCGAAGACGCCGCGGCCGAGAACACAACTAGTAGCCGACCATCAACATTCTCGACTGGAATCGTTGGTCTCCGTGCTCCGCCGGTCCCGAAAAGCACCGAGACCGGTCTGGCTGTCGTTGAGTGGACCGATTCGGATAATGAAGTTAGGAAGGTTCTTTTAACTCAGTGATTTTGTTTGTGTCTGCTATTTTTTGGGACATCTTGTCTTCCTGGATTTGTTTTTATACCCTTTAACACCAAAGTTATTTTTTGAGAAACGTGTATTTTTGATTGAAACCTTATACATATAAGGAATGGTTCAAATAAACTCTCTAAAATTATTTTTTAATGCGTGTCAAGACTTCAAAAGGGAATCTCAACAAATTGTGAACACCGATTTTGATAAAAATTTCAGGATAGGTTCAAAAAATAGCATATCTAGAGATTACTGCGCATATTATAATACTTGGAAAATTTTGAAAGATGTGAAAGGGGCCTTGATTAAAAATTTGGCATCGACAGACTTTTTTGAAAACTACTAGTTTTTCAGCTACTGGCCGCATTCCGAAAGACACCTGTTTTTTTCACATTTTCAGTACAAAATGGTATAAAAGATGGAAAACGAGTTTGGAAAACTAGCCATTTTCAAAAAATTCTGTGAATGCAAAGTTTTCAATATAGATCTGTTTTACATTTTTGAAAATTCTCAAAATGATCGGAAATTTGGAAGCCGACATCCAGACTCCTGAAAATAGTCAGAATCGTGGAAAATCAACAGAAAATTATGTTTTTGTATATCATATTGACCGGTACTGTGTATGATTCCCAGAAAAATTGCTTTTCAATGCGGAAATAGCAATTTTCAAAAACGATTTACTCAATTACTAGGAAGTTTCAGAAAAAGAATCTTGTTGTATTATACTCAGAATAAAATCATCTTCCACATTTGAGGCATTCTTACTACACACATTTTTATAAAATTTTTGAATTTTTCCACCACTTAGATAATAGATTTTTTCGAAAAGCAATAGAAATATTAATTAAACTCCGGATGAAAAATTCTGCTGCCTGTGTGGTCAATCAGACACCTGGAAATTCAATAAAAGTGTGTGATTCTGTACTTTGAATCTTTTCTTTTTGAAATTTTGAAGAGCGACAGATAGACAGAAACGTTTTGAAACACATCTGCTGCTCTCCCTTTGTTTTGCCGTTGGGGTGTGGCGCACATCAATCTAATAATCAAAACACATCAAACATTTTGAGTGGTGGCGAAACGAGAAGTGACTTGATTTTTACAAAATCCGTGCGATAAGTCTTCTTCTACAAACCATCCTCTCACCTGCTGGGCTACGATTTCCCTAGTACCCTCCGCAGGTCTCGGTTCGCTTGCTCTATCTCTCTCCGGCTTCATTCATCACTATCTTTTCTCGTGTTCCATTATTTTTGTCCTGCCTGTTACTCACACTGGAGCTCTCATTTCCTTCTTTCTCGCTCGTATTATCATCCCAGGATCAATGCCTCCCCTTCAACCAACTGTGAACTCTCACTCATTTCCGATGACTTCCCCCCCCCCCTCTGTCTTTTATTTTGACATGTTTAACCAACAACACACATTTTACATCAGCCCTTTTGACAAGACAACTATCTTAATCATCTCGTTTTCCTTCTGCTCCATTGTTTTTAAATTTTTTCTTCTTCTTCCTAGTCCCTTATTTTCCGTGATTCTTCCTGGATTCTTTTTTCTGTTCCAGCTCTAAATTTGCTTTCTTTTTTTCCATTTTTCATCTAGTAGACGTTCTTTCTAGTGCCCGTATGTGTATAAAAAAGAGAAAACAAGAACTGCCAAATGGATTTAGTGATGTAACCTAATTCGGCTTTGTTGTCATCGAGTTTGGTGCACAATTGCTACTTGTTTTGCATGTGACATTGTGTTTTATGACTTTTGAAAGAAAACTAATGTAGCAGAAGCAGAATGGGGCTACTCGGGGGACGGTCATAACTTTTTGGGAGAAGAGGAGGAAGCTATGGAATAAACAATATGCAGCAACATAATTGATTCTGGTTTTGGACCCACGTTTTTGTAAAACTTTAATCTCTAAGCATGAGTTCTGGGAATTTACTGCCACCATTGAAAAAAGATCCAAAAGCGAGATAAGAAGTAACTGATCTACTATAAAATAGTACCTATAGCGCGTCAGCTGCTTCGGAGAGCAATTTTCGACGCATCGTTTTCCATCAGATTCGAATCGTTTTATTGACGTACGAAGTAATGGCGCCAAGGAGTGAAATATAGCCTATTGGGTTTTTTTTGCGTCAATCCAATGTGCGATTCGACAAATTTGACTGTTTTTGTAGCCGTTGGTATATAAACGGATAAAAGCTCGAGGAAATATGAAAATTTTTTTGAAGATAAGGTTTTTTAGTTTTTGAGGTTTTCAGGTTTTGCGTTTTTTAGAGTTTTAGGTTATTTTTAGGCTCTCAATTCAAATGATCCATTTCCGACAATATTTGGTTTTTCAAACAATTTCAAAAGTTTTTTTTTCGGAAAACTTTCAAGAATAGAAGATAAATTGAAATTTGTCGATTTAGCTAATTATTAAATTTATAAATTTCAATTTCAGAAAATAATTCGATTTTTTAGGAAAATGGTTCAACATTTTGATTTAAAAATAACCGTTGACAGTACTGTTTTCTTCATTTCTACTCACAATTTTCATTTTCAATATTTTATATAGAATTTCAGTTTTTTCTACTCTATTTTAGATTAAAATGCCGTAAAATTATGCTAGAAGAGTCACCAATCTGTCAAGTTCGAGTCCGATTATCTCGATTTCTGTGAAAGATATCAAGATTTGGTCAACTGATCAATTATTCATCATAGTATCACCAATAATGCATCAGTTGACCAAACGTTGTTATCTTTCCCAGGAATCAAGATAATTGAGCTCAAGGACGTGTAGGGTGGGATTCTATTTTAAAAAATTACGGTATTGTCATTTTCCTAATTCCCACATGAATTTACTTTTTAATAGCTCAATTTTTGTCAATTTTTGTAGTTTATATTTTCTTACTCTGACCTTAGCAGTTTACGGCTTTTCAATATTATCACGATACTATAAAAATAGAAGGACCCCTCAACTTTCAGTTTTGGGCTAATGTATCTCCGTTCTTGTCGAATCTATAAAAACGCGGCCAACTGATAAATCGTTTGTCGTAATATCGCAAATGTTTTGTCAGTTGAGATATTTTTTATATCTCGTTCAGGACCCGAGATAATTAAGCTCAAAGTGCACGTGTAGATGGGCTTCTAGCATTCACGGAATTTTCGGGTTTTCGGAATTCGCATTTGAACTTTATTCAAAATCTCAATTTTTATTAAATTTCTTGGTTCCTCTATTTTAATTCCAGCAGATTACGATTTTTCGAATTCATTGACCATTTGTAAACCCGCTAAAATGAAATTCTGATTTTCGCTCACCTAGTACCTATTTTTACATTCTCTCTTTTCTTCCAGTTTCCGATGGTCCAGGATAAACTAAGAAAATTGGAAGGAAGAGAAGGGTGTTTTCCACTTCATTCGCGCGTATGTGAATCGCATCGAAACAATGTGAATGATGAACTAGGCGCGCCCCGAGGGCAATGCTCTTCCAATTCGCGCAGTTTTTTTTCTTCGGGACCCAATTCTTCTTTTTTTTCTTCTTCATAGTTACACTTGCACACTTCTTCATTCACTCTTCCAACGTTTTTTTTTCTCAGCCATCACTTCTTCAAATTTCCATGCAAGAGATGCACAAAACTGCTCCAATTTTTCTCAGTTTTTGAGTGTAGTTAGGAGGGTTCTATTGCCTGAGATATTTTGAAAATGTCCCTTTTTTACTGAAGCCCACCCATCTTCACTCGATTAGGCGGGCACATCTCGGGTGAGGGTTTTTTTTCGCTATTTTTTGTGCTTGCTATATGTGTCTGGGGTTCATACAAATCACTGATCATATTTCAGACTCTTTTTCTATCTTCCCAACTTCAATTTAAGTATTTTTCTATATTGTATTTTGTCCAAAAGTTCTGAACTCTTATTGCTATAGATTCAATCAGCTGTTTGGCTTTTTTGCACCTGCAAAGAACATTTAAAATTTTGCTTTCAAATCCAATCACATGCAAAACATTTCAAGAACACTTGCTGTCAGAAAAATAAATGTTGGAAGGTTTGAGTTGTACTCTTTAAAAATAAGTAAACATGTGGCCAAAAAAAAGGGAAAAAGTCTAGACCTCAATTTTGCGCAAAATTACTGCGAAATTACTTTTGAAACTTAATCAAGTCACGCCCAATCATGTTGTTTCTTTCTTTTTCCTTTCCTCTTCTCCCCTTCACTTCCAGAAACTAAACAATGTTATTTATGCATCGTAGAATCAGATTCTTCTTCGTTCGCCCACCCCTCGATTTTCACTTTTTTTTTGCGCATCTAATCACATAGGCACCGAACAAATCGAGCGAGAAAAAAAAGAGAAGAAGATAGAAATAGAAAGAAAACACGACGACGAGTTGAACGGCCACCGCTTAGAGCTCTCGGCAGAAAATGGAGTTGTTCCGGTTGTCATTAATAAACAATGGCTTGATTCGGAAATTTCCTTTCATTTTGAAAAAAAATTCTCTTTTCCGACAAGAACATACACTTTTTTTCATCTAATCCATCATATCATTGTCCTGTCCCTGTCAGCCATCATTTTTAAGAAAATCTAGGAAAATTCAAAATTCCTTCTCCTCCGTTTTTTGAAAAATGATTTCACGTTTGCTCACCAAAAACCCTCAGGAGGGAAGAAAGTTGTGAAAAAAAAGTTTTCAACGACTTTCAACCCATCTTGAATAATTTATAGTTCAAACCCAGTCCACCAAAAAGGACCTTCTTCTCATACATATTCGGTCACATGGAATTAATTGGCGACCAGATATTTGGTGGAAAGAGGCCTCCGAAGTTTACGCTGGTCCTTTTTTCACTCTCTCTGTGAATGAAGGGCTCGCGCTCGTCACCGCGGGTTGAAAAGACGTCTTCTTCAACTTCCGCTCTCCTTCACATAAACAATTGTCGCATTTTTCTTCACTTCTTTCTCTTTTTACAACTATGCAAACGACTTTCATTTCTTTAATTTAATCATAAGACTAGAGAAGAAAGGAAGTTATTTTAAGTTTCCAAAAGAGCAGAAACCAATTCTTCTCTCAAGATTTTTTCGGATTCTTTTTCTCTCCTTCCGCCAATTCAGCTATGATAGACGTCAAAAATTCAGAATCAAATTTTGGAGAGACGAGCTGCTTGCTGCTCGCTTCCCGAAAATCAAATCTCATTACGAGTTTGATTGCGAACTCTTGTGTCGAGTTGCCCTCCCGCAATAGAATCCCGCACTCTTTTTGCGTGATGATGATGCACTTCTTGGACTTCTTCACCCCAGTGAAAGTCGACGCAGCAACAATTGAAGCAGCTAGAATGAATTGCCCTCACAAATGGGGTTTTTTCCTCGACTGGCTTCCCCATCCCAATAAAAATAACTTCAGAACTTCCTACTTTATGCGTTTTTTTTCTTCTCAAAATCATTTTTTCACACCATTCCCGCCTTCCCCGAGGCAGTGTTGCAATCCGCTTATTTCTTGTCCCTCTTTTTTTTGCTTAATTTTAATGAACTACCTTCTAGGCGATTTTTGGGACCAAAGTGTAAACTTTTGAAGTTTGAATAGAGCGTAGTTGTCTTTAAAGACGTACCAAGCTGAGTGAATTGCTTTCTAAAAATCAAAAAGTTGAAATTTTGCAAGAAATTGGTTTTTCGGGTCTACTCCCATTTTCCGTTCGCTCAAATTCCTACCGTGAATTTTCTAATAGAAGTCCATCCAATGCGTTCACTTCAAGCTCAATTATCTCGACTTCTGTAAAAGATATCAAGAACTGATGAAATTTTCTCTGTAAAATTTTCTAACGCTGCCTCAGTTGACAGCTCAAAGTCCACGTATAAATAGGCTTATATTAGAACATTTACAGTATTTGCTCATTTTTCATGCTCCTCTTTGTTTTTAATTCCAAAATTGAAATTTTGTTTTGATGTTGCTTGCCGTCTCTAATTTGTCAATATTTTTTTGACCAGATTCAAATTTTTTCAAATTTCATTTGGAAAATTAATTATTTTCGTAATTATTTTTACGAATTTTGAAATTAAGCGCAAAATGAAAAATGCTTAATTCCTTAGTTCGGTTTTAAAATCGCGTATTTTTCTGGAAAAAAAACTGAAATCCAATTTTTTTCCTTTTTCACTAAAACAATTACCGTATTCCCTTTATCAGAAGTTATCCCCAAATCATCAATTTTAAGCTCAATTATCTCTATTTTTGTAAAAGATACCAACAGTTTGTCAACTAAAAAAAATATTGGCGATTTTATGATAAATAATCTACCAGTTGACAGCTTTTTGATATCTTTTACAGGAATCGAGATAATTCAGCTTAAAGTTGACGGTTTGGGTAGGCTTCTAATAAAGGAAATACGGTGAGATGTATCTGGTATCACTTACATGTAGGAACCAAGATAAATTGCTTCGAAGACAACACGTTTCAGTAAGTATAATCCGTTAGAACTGGACCTGAGCCAGAATAACTTTTTATGATTTGATTCAAAGTCATATTAGAAGTTTCTAAACTCCCAAAAATCCACCCTCCGTTGTTTTCCAAACACCAATGACGTGATTTCCTTTCCCAATTTGTCAAAGCCCTACCCCAATTCATCAAATCCGTCTTCCTGCAAATTCGATATCGCCTTTCAAAATCTTTCTGATACTTCTTCTCTCTTTTCCGCTCCTTTACAATCCCTCCTCTCCTGGTCACCAATGTTGCCATAAATCTTCCACTACTTCTTATTTTTGCCGCGGCGACATTTTGATGTAACTTTTAGAATGTGCCGGGGTCCCTCTGGTTGCCGAATCAAGGTTTTGCCATCTGAGAGCCCCCGGCGACAGTCCCCTGGGGCTCGGCGAAATTGTGTCGCACTGGGCGTAGGCGATGTTATACATGCGTTTTGCCTAGTCGCCCGCAATAACAACGTTTGCTCATTTCATCTCACATCTTCTGCCTCACCCTCCGCGGACCGGAGTCCCGTACAAGACCTTCGAGACATAACGGAGTTTTTTTTGGTCTCCGTAATATCCATTTTATCCGTATATTCATATCCTCTTCAGAACACTTCGCCCCTCAACATTTTCATATCCTCTTTAGAACACTTCGCCCCTCAACACCCATTCCAATCCTCTTATCCAGTTTCAGATATGAAATAGATGTTCGTTAGCACATCTTGGTTATTACTATGGGGCAGTATCGTTTGGGCTGCCACCGCCGAACCGGTCACCCTCCATATCGGTGGAACGTTTCCGATGGAATCTGGTTCCGGCGGATGGGCAGGCGGAGAGGCTTGTCTTCCGGCGGTACAAATGGCATTGGAGGATGTGAACAATAGATTAGATATACTACCCGGTTATGTTCTCAATATGACTAACCATAATTCTCAGGTATGACCCTAACTCTCTGGAATGTTTCTAAAAACGTTTTTTCAGTGCCAACCCGGTCTCGCTATGCAACAATTATACGATTTCCTATATAAACCACCAACAAAACTGATGCTCCTAACCGGATGCAGTCCTGTAACTACCGTAATCGCCGAAGCTGCACCTGTATGGAAACTTGTTGTGTTATCCTACGGAGGCAGTTCACCGGCTTTATCTAACAGGAACCGATTTCCAACGCTGTTCAGGACACATCCATCAGCCAATATGCAAAATCCAACTAGGCAAGGCAACAATCAAATAATAGTTCAAAAAAATTAATTTTTTCAGGATTCATATTATGGAGAAGTTCAAATGGAAACGATTCACTATTTTGATGTCTGTCGAAGAAGTGTTCGTGACAACTGCCAAAGATTTAGAGGTACCGTAATTTGAATAAATTGTTTTTTAAAAAAATTATTTAAGGCTATCGCTAGGAAAAAAGGAATCCGCGTAGACCGACAAAGTTTCTATGGTGACCCAACGGATGCGATGAAAACGCTGCAGCGTCAAGACGCCAGGATAATTGTTGGATTGTTCTATGTGACAGAGGCGAGAAAGGTTTTGTGCCAGGCCTACCATCATGGCTTGTATGGTCGAAGATATGTTTGGTTTTTTATTGGATGGTACGCCGACACCTGGTACTACCCACCACCGGAAGAACATTTGAATTGTACGGCGGAGCAGGTTTGGAATCTATAATTATTTATTATTACCTCCAACACAAAGACCCGACTTCCAGATGGCTGCTGCTGCTGAATACCATTTCACCACTGAAAGTGTAATGTTGTCTCGTGACAATTTGCCAGCGATATCCGACATGACCGGCATGCAATTCCAAGAACGTCTCACTCGTCACTTCCAAAAAGAAACTGCAAATGTTGGAGGCTTCCCAGAAGCTCCGTTAGCATATGACGCCGTTTGGTGAGTCGATTCAATTGAACTCAAAAATTAATGAAAGTTCAACAACAGGGCTCTCGCATTGGCATTTAATTGCACTCGCAACAACTTGCCGTCGCATATTCGACTGGAGAACTTTTCGTATGACAATAAGATTATAGCAGATACACTGTTCCAATGTGTCAAGAATACTTCGTTCCGAGGGGTTTCTGGAAAAGTGATGTTTTCGGATTCAGGAGATCGTATAGCCAGAACGCAGATCGAGCAGATGCAAGGAGGAAAATATAAGATCATGGGGTATTATGACACGACTAGTGGCGATTTGGAGTGGTACAATAAAGAGCAGTGGTTGAATGGAAGAGGTCCACCACCGGATTCTACAGTAATCAAGAAGCATGCAATGACGGTGTCTAATGAAGTGAGATTTGGTCATTAAAGATAGAGAATTCCTGTATAATTCCGTCTAGAAAAATTCTTTGAATAGTTGAACTAGTGGAAAAAAAAACATTTAGCTCACTTCACCATTAAGATAATTGGTTAAAAATTCAGCTGCAGATTTGAGACATACAGTACCGGTCAATAAGATTTACAAAATCTTATTTTTCATTTGACTTTCAACCGTTTTTACCCTTTTCAAGAGTTTCATCAGGTTGCCTATCATTTTGAAAATTTTAGTGTTTGTGAAACTAACTTAGACTGAGAGTTTTGCGTTCACATAATTTTTAAAAAATTACTAATTTTCAGATATTTGCCGATTTCTGAAAGATACTTGTTTTTTTACATTTTCATTACAACAAGGGTCCAAAAGAAAGCGTCCTTTAGAAATCTGCTAATGGATGAAAATAGGAACTTTCGAAAAATTCTGCAAATGCAAAGTTATCAATCAAGGTCTGTTTTTGTCGGAAACTTGACAACCGAGCTCAACACTTCTGAAAATGGTCAAAACCAACTGAAAACATTTTTTCACATCTTACTGTAGTGCGCTGCGAGCTAACGGACAATTTCTAGTCCTAAACAGTCTCTCTTACCCCACAAACGTTGTTCCGTCCTTTTTCATTTTGCAAGCGATTTTTAACAGTGATAAGTAGGTTAAAAAATCTTTCAAGAAGTTTCATAAAAACTCGGTCAACCACTTCGCGTATAAACTTCAATAATTGAATAATTTAAACATGTAACAGAATGACCCCCCCCCCCCTCCGCACTGTCAACTTCGAATTCAATTATTTCAATTCCTGTGCAAGATATGGAAAGTTTGTCAATCGATGAAATGTTTTTCGTGAAATTGACAACAATTTATCAGTCGATAATTTTGTGATATCTTACGAAAGAACCGAGATAATTGAGCTCAAAGTGCACGTTTGGAATGGGCTCCCATTAGAGCGTTTGCGGTTATAAATTTCCGAGCACTTCGAAATTTTTTTTCTAATATCCCCTCTTTCAGTTCTACTACCCCACAATATTCTTCTCAGTTCTCGGAATTCTTGCCTGTGTACTTATCTATATATTTACTCAAAAACATCGCGAACGATTGTGAGTTCTTTTTTTCCTTTATTTTCTTTAGAAATGCATATTTCAGAGTGATTTTCCAATCTCAACCAGAATGCAATAATATTCTACTCATCGGGTGCTCCTTATGCCTTTTCTCACTATTCTTGATCGGTCTTCCGTCCGATGACATTTCCGTTCCCGAATCTCTATTTCCATTCCTCTGTCATGTATGTAAAAATTTTGAAATTAATTTTTCAAAGAAAACAACTTTAGGCTCGTGTTACTATTCTCCTTTTTGGGTTCACTTTTGCTTATGGGTCTATGTTTGCGAAAGTTTGGATTGTTCATCGGATGGGTGCTACGGAAAATCAGCAGCTGGCAAGTCGGCAAAAAGACGAGGTTTGTGAATAACTGAAATCTCAAAAGTTCTACCTCATCCCATCCATATAATTTCTACCACTTCCCTCTTATCACCATTCCAGTTAAAACCATTACTGAGTAACTTCTCCGAGAAGGTAAGTTTAAGACGGAGGCCCGAATACTCTGATTAGCGGGAGAGAACCAGCGATCTATTTTTTGATACCTATCTCTTGATATCTGTCTTGTGAAGAGATTTCAAGTTGCATCTATCTATGATTTTTCCAACCCCTCCATGTATTTTTTTTCCACTTTTTTCCAAAACCTCATGCAAGATTCAAACCCTATATTGTTTGTGTTCTGAAGACCAAGATTCGAAAAACATTTTATTCAGTAAAGTCATTAAAATTATGCTGTAGTATGCTACGGCTGCGAAAATTGGCTGCATGATGGCCCCATCGAGATTTTGTTCTGTAAAATTCACACTTCTAAATTCTCATTGATTCTCATAACATTCTACTCTAGCACAGTTAAAAATTAATATCTGAAATGATTAGATTTCTTACTTATATATTCTCTACATATCTATTAAAATATCCTAACAGGAAGAGAACACCCCGTGGGAAGGTATTCGAACCTTGATATCCACGATGGTCGGTCGACAAGCATTAATGCGCAAATCGTCGGGACAAGCGTACGGGGCACTGCTCGAGAAGCGGAATACGGTTCTAAATCAGGTGCTCTGAAACACAACAGGAAAATCCCTTGTTGATTTCTATTTTTTCGGCTGTGAACCACTACTTCTACACCGTTTTGAATGTAGTACTCATGTTTTTCAACTTTTTCTCACACCACTCACTCACACTTTTTTTTGTCACACTAACTTTTCACTTACTAACTCTTTTTCTCAGCTCACACGAACACCAATTAACACTACGCCGCGCTATCAAAATTTGATTTTACACTACAATTAAATAAAATATCCTATTTTCTCTGATAGAATCCCACCCTATGAGTGCACTTTGAGCTCAAATATCTCGATAGCTGTGATAGATATCAAAAATTTGCCAACTAATAAAATTTTGTTGATTTCATGATGAATATATTATCAGTTGACACATTTTTGATATCTTGCATAAAATAGAGATAATTGGTCTTGAAATGTACGTCTAGGAAGGGCTTCTATCAGAGCAATAGCAGTATTTTGGGTACCTAAAATATTAAAATTGTTTCAACTTGCCTCAAATGTTCAAAGTATATTAAACAAAATAAGAGCTTCATTTCTGGTAATGGACAACTTTTTTATACGATTCCCTCATAGGGAGATAAGCAGTTCCGAAGTCAACCAAATCTCATTTCAGTGCTAATTTTGGCATTTTTTTATAAAACAGCATATTTTCTCAGCAACAGGGTATTTGGCTCGAAGCGCTCTAACTTTTCAATGTTTCAGATAACTGAGCAAATTCTGGAATTCCCTTTTGGGGCTATTCCCTATTGAAAAGTCAAAGTATCGTATGTTCTTTAATAGAAGCTCACTTTAACCATCACCTTTGAGCTCAATTATCTCGGTTACTGTCAAATATATCAAAACATGGTCAATTTGAAAAATACTTTTCATATTATGATAAGCATTTTGTTGGTTGACGACTTGTTAGGATCATTCGCAGGAACCGAGATAATTGAGCTGAAAGCTGATGGTTTAGGTAGGTTTCTCTTGGAGAGGATGAAATAATTCCTGCTGAAAAAGACAAAGTATGATAACTCAATTCGCGGTACTGTAACTAGGGGAACTTTATTCGAAATTAGTAAAGCAGTTCTTTTTGCAAGATACTGCATCTTGCCGAGACTTTTTCTTATTATTCTGCATGTATCTGTTTGCCTGTGCTACTCTACTAAATCTATCTTCTCTAATTATAAAAAAATCACTTGTCTGTATTTTTACTCACTTCTAAACGTTTTTTTTTTCAATTCTTTTCTATTTTTCCAACCGCATGGGACAATGTGCGATGATTGCTATACATGCTGATTCCATCCTAGCTAGAAATTACTCACACGTTTTCGCTGAAATAACCAAAAATTAATTTCAGCCAATATCCCCAACGAAATTCTACGTAATCGTCGCAGCGCTGACCGCTGTTGACATTTTCGTATGTTTTGTCTGGATTCTGATCGACCCATTGCACTTGACCGAGCAGAAATTTCCACTCTTTGTAAGCGGGTTTTTTTTGCCAACAGTTCTCTCTGCCAACATTTTTTCAACTTTGTCTTTGTTTACAGACGCCCGCTGACAGTGAAGAAGATGAAATGATAATGCCCGTTTTGCAGCAATGCCAGAGTAATCAACAAGAAGTGTGGATAGGTAGTTGCTGATATACATCAAAAAAGAGTGTTTGTCAATAAAAATGTTTCTTTGACAGGCATCATAATGGGTTTCAAATGTCTTCTCTTGGTGTTTGGCACATTTCTGTCCTACGAAACGCGCAATTTGAAATTGAGGTTTATCAATGATTCAAGATTTGTTGGGTTGGCCATCTACAACGTGGCCGTTATGACACTAGTGACAGCTCCTGTGGTAACACTATTGATTCATGGAAAAGTGGACGCCAATTTTGCATTCATCTCCCTTACAGGTTCTTATCCTGAAAATTTGTAGACCTGACACATCTAAATTTACAGTTCTAATCTGCACATACATCTCTGTGGGATTAATATATGGTCCAAAGATCCGTCATATAATAAAAGTACCACCAAGTGCTGACGAAGTTCAACAAAATGGAAACACCGGTCCTGCAGTAATGTCAAAAGTAGATCAAAAACGATATGATATGTTGAGAAAGGAAAATGAAACACTGCAAAAACAAATTGAAGAGGTTTGAATATTTAGATGCAGTGCTGGTCGATATTGTATACAAAAACGTATTTTTCAGTTGATTTTTGGGCATTTTGACCTATTTCAAGAATCTTGAGCATGGCTATCAAGTTTGCGATCACTTTGAAAACTTTGAGGAGTGTAAAACGGATCTAGATTGAAAACTTTGCATTCACAGTGTTTTTTTTAAATTCCTATTTTGAGCTATTTGCCAATTTTTGAAATACATACCTTTCTAGTCGGTTTTTCTGCTAAAAGCGGAAAAAACAGGACCCCTTCAAATGTCGGAAAATATCTGAAAAACTAGGAATTTTCGAAAAATTATGTGAATCCTGAAAATGTTCAAAAGGGTTGCAAATCAACTGTAAATTACGTTATTGTATATTTTATTGATCGGTACGGTATATTTTTAAATTTTCCATTTTCAGAAAGAACGAAAAATCCATGAATGTCGAGAACGATTAGAACAATTGACGATGAATTCTGAAACAGAAGACATGAATGCTCAACTACTAAGTGGTAGCAATAAACAGCTAGCAGGTTTGGATTTTCAATTTTTTTTCGATTTTTTAAGATTCTTTATTCCAGAAGACAATATGACATATTCCACGGCTACCACATTAACCACAACAATACCATTAATAGATTTACAATTGAATGGAACTCATCCGGGTATTTTTTTTTGGTCCTAAAAAGTTCTAGAATTAAAATCGATATTTTTCAGGTCAAATATATGCAAATGACAATGACGATGACCGTTCATCAACGTCATCTGACGAAATACTTTTGTGAACTACTGTATTTCTCCCTTTCTTATGTATATTGTGTAAAATTTGTGATTTTGGTGAAGATTGTGTCATTTTGTCCCCCCTCGCCGCCTGCCATCCAGCATTCTTTCACCCCCTTTCTTCCATTTATTGTCTGTTTTTCTAGACGATCTCACCTTTTTCTTTCGCTCAGTCCTGTCTTAGCCTTTTTTCTCACTGCTATGAATGATTCAGACACTTATTTACTGTCCAAATTTTCTTGTTGTATTATTGTTGGTGGTTTTCCGATTTCTGATCACCAATCAAATCAAATCATTACACATTCAGAGAATGGAGAAGGAGAAGAAAAAGGTGTGGCTGAAGAGTAATCGTTATTTGGAGCGAAATCTTCTGTCCAAGAAGAAAGACCTCATTTTTCATTCAGCGGTACAGATATTTATGAGTAGCTGCAGCAAAATGAAAAAGTGAAAAAGTACAACATTCCCAAGGGTGGTAGCGCCTGTGACCTCGATTAACACCGGAAAATTTGATCATTCTGTTTTTGGAATCGTCAAGTTTTTTTTGAAAGTTTGTTGACACCATTTTATGACTGTCATCGAACATTTAAAATGAGATGGGAATATTTGAATTCATCATTTTTGGCATTTTCGGGAAAATTTTGGTCATTTCGGGAAAATATGAGGCGGGTCTATAACCTGAAACTCTGAGTCTTTTGAACGACTTCGAAAATAGTTTCTGCTCAAAATACAATAATTATATCACATTAGAAAACCGAATTGTCTCCAATGGAAGCTGTTCAATTATCTTGGTTCCTTTAACCTTTATCAAAAAAACTTCAAGTGATAAAATAATTATCATAATATCACCGATCTTTTATTAATTGAAAAATCGTTGATATATTTTTTTTTGAAATTGAGATAATTGAACTTGAAGTGCATGTGTATGGTTTACTTCTAATGGAGCAAATACGATAGCCCAAAGACCATTGGCACAGTTCCCCGCAGTTCCTGCTCGAAATTTTGAAAAGCAAAAAACTAAATTTTTTTGTTGATATTATTATGGAAATTTTGCTGATGGGTCACTTCTGAGGGGTTTCTTGAAATTTTCATTACCCAGAATTTAAAAATTTCTGAATAATGCTCAATACTTAACAGTGTGTTTCTATTACAATTTTACGGTGTTAAGTTCAGACAATGTCCATAAGTTTTTTCAAAAAAAAAAAAAAAAAACGAAAACTTCGAACACCACAATTATGCTAAAAGAACGCCACTTTTTCAATTGCAATTAAACCATAATTATCTCATTTAGTTCCAGATATATTCAAAATTCAGAAACTAAAATATTGTTGGCGAATGTATTACGACACACATTTTATCAGTCGACAGCGTTCTAATAGCTTGTGAACACCGAGATAATTGGGCTCAAAGTGCAAGTTAAATTAAAGAAAATACGGCGAGTCGCATTCTCAATTTTTTATTCAATTTGGTTCAGACCTTTGTGAATTCAATTTCTATAGTTTATGATTTAAGTATAAAACTTTTAAAACTTCTAAAAATTTCATTTTGTTGAAAATATCAATTTTATCAAAAGCAGATATCAAATTTACTTCTAGTAGGTATTTATATTTTCCCTGATATTTCGAAAAACTTGTGCTCCACCGCCCCATAAACACTTTAAAGGGAAAAATGACGAATTTCTTTATCTCGAAAAAAAATATAAAAAAGAAAGAAATAAAACCAATAGCGATTGCTTCCAACCACAATAAAGTACTAGAGCAAACATTTTTGCGGCTCCAAACAGTTCCCGCGTTCGAAAATTCTGAAAGTTTCAGTTCTCGCAAAGAAAGCAAAATTAGAAAAGAACGACAAACAAGTTGCATTCTTTTTTCTTTTCACCCTGAACCCAATCTTTCTCTCAACACACACATACTCGAGGTTTTTGATCTGGGAAAAAAGAAACTCACCCGAAGGTTTTTTTTGTTTCGTTACTAGTTCCCCACCTAACTAAATTCACTCACCACTGTTCAAAGATGGAGGACTACATGTTCGGGGTGGCAGTGAAGGTAGCCGTTGTCAACCTGTGTATGCAACCAGCTAACCACACTGCCTCACGACCATGAGTGCTTTTACAGGAATAATATTGAGAATAGTAGAATAACATGAAAGATAATATAGCAGTTAGGAGGGGAAGGAAGAAGCCTGATAGCAGAAAATATGGCCAAATGGCTTGGGTGGGCGTGTCGCTGCTAGGAGACAAGCACGAGGAAAAAGGCGTCATCTGAGCAATAATAATAATTAAGATGAAAAACAAAAAAAGAAAACAAAAAAATTTATTTCAGCTATACGATGTCCAGACCTGATGCGCTTGGGGGTTTTGGTTTTATACTTTTAGAACTAAGAACAAAAACTAGAAGACATTAAGAAAACCAACCGGAGGAGAGACTTTCATTAATGTGAAATGGGGAAGACTCACATATTCTGGACGATTCTATGGGGACAAAAGCAAAAGAAAAGACAACACAACTGAAAAAGAAAAAAAAACTGAAAACACAGGGTCAGTGCCTCCTGCCTGCTGTTTTTGTTTTCATTTCAGTGTGGGTCTCTGGTCCATGTTCGCTTGTCTCTCTTCATCAACATAGACTACTAGATCGCAACAAAACCCCGTGACGATAGAAAAAGAAAAAAACTCAATTTTGAGGTAACTTGGTAACACACCATTCGACGAGAGTGAGGAGAGGTTGAAAAAAAAAAGCGTTTTGATGACTAAACTTCTCGACCGAGGAGTTCGCCACCAGTTGACCAGCCACGAGTTTCTGGTCGCATGCAAAAGTACATTGTTGGGGGTCTTGTGATAGGAAGAGAAGACCTCGAGATGGATGGGATGGTGTCTAAATTGGATGTCATTTATTATCTGGTATCAGTGATATCAGATTTCGAAAGTAGGTTGTATAGAATTGTCACCTGCGTTGAAAGAGGGGTACTGTAGATGTGCCGTTAAGTATTAAGAGGGTCGAATCCACAAATCTAGGATTCATGAGCTCAAAATAAAGCTGTTTCAATATCGAAAATTTCAAAATCTCAGTTTTTCAAACATTCGTCATCTATGAAAATTTGTCATCATGGGGTTTTCACGTGCTCGATTTCATAATTTTCTCTCAACATTTTGATTGTGACTTAATATTTCACTATTGAAGATTTGTAAAATTCCGAGTTAACAACAAGGATATATATGAGATAAGATTGCTGCGTTAAGCCATAAATATAACGGTACCAGTCTATAAAATTCAATAAAACGCAGTTTTCAGTTTGTTATCTGTCAATTTGACAATTTTACGGAGTCTAGAGCTCGGTTTTCAGGCTTCCGATCACTGTGAAATTTTTGGGAGAGGGTAAAACAGACTTAGAGCAAAAACTTTGCATTCACAGAATTTTTCGTAACGATTTCTGGAAGAAGCATGTTTTTTCGCGTTTTCAGAACAAAAACCGGCAAAAAGACTGTCTTCCAGAAATCGGCTAATAACTGAAAAACTAGATTTTTTCTCAAAAAAAAAACAGTAAACGCAAATTTATCTATTTAGGCATGTTTTACATCTTTCAAAATTTTCAAACTGATCACAAAGTTTATAACCGAGCTCCAGACTGCTGAGCATGATCAAAATGTTCGACAATTCACTGAAAAATTTGTTTTTTCATATTTCTTATTGTCTGGTACTGTATTTCAACAAGGTTTCCTACATTCTCGACCTAAAAATGTGGGTTACTGTAGAAGCAATGATCCAGTTCAAGTTTGATGCCTGATCACCCTGAACACTCACACTCGAAATAAAATTGAAAAATTTGGCGGGAAAGTTGGAAGGCAGGTTGTTGAGAAGGGCTGGGGAGGACGAAAATGAGAGTGATCAAAAACAAGGAAACATTTTTTTTGTTGTGTTTGAGGCGGGGTTCTCACCCTGTTCGCTATGTGTGTGTGTGTGTTGTAGCGCCCACTCTTCATCTTTTTTTTCTCTCTCGCTCACGGTCGCCCCTCCCTATGTTTTCATTCATCTTCCTATCTTGTCGTGTCTTTCTATCTAACTGAAATTTTTTCTGCCGATGTGCCCCACTAACATCACATAAACAGAAATGGAAAAGGAAACACACAATCGCCCTGGGGGCACCAAAGATAGCATTGGAGGAAAATAAATTCTGGATGAAATGGGCAACAGTAATAGGAAAATGAATCTGGAATAAAATCTGGAATAGCCAATTTAAGGGGAAGCCAAAATAAAAAAAATCTGCCGTCGCACTGTTCAAACACTAGAAATCAAGGATGCCTAAAGTGTGCGGGCGGCACAGAAACGCTGCGTCGCAACTTTTTTTCCTTCCTCTTGCTACTCCTAGTTTGTTGTCCTCGCCGCCGCGCCATCGCTAAAAATTGGCCGCGTCTTTTCTAGAAAACGAGAACTGAGTTTGTTGTGTTTGTGTTCCTAACCTCCCAGAGTGACAGTGTCCCCGCCCCAACTCACGTGCCACCAAAAGCTTGGTCATCTCATGGACGTGGTGCTCACGCTTTGGCACATTTGGCGCCCCGAAGAACCAATCCAAAAAACCTCATGACGAAGACTGAAGAGAACCGAGAGTGGCAAAGAATATTTGTGTCGTGTGATGTTCGTTTTTTGTGACATTGAGTCTTCAGCCGAAAGGCCAGAGGGAGTTTTTGGAGTTTTCTGGAATGTTGACAAGGAAACCAGACTATGATTCAGAATTTGGTTTCAAAATCATAGAGTGATATCATTTTCGACCCTTTCAACTAACCATACATCTTCCATTGCATATTTTCTGGATTGTTCTAATTGTTCTGAACAGCTGACTTGGAAGCCGAAACTAGCAAAGGCACAAAATGTCATTTGACCCACGTGATCGTATTTCAAGTAAACATGGAACACCAACGACGCATTTTAAGGTATTTTTGGCAGGAAATGGCAAAAAATAAATGGGGAAAATGAACTCATCAGAGGTGCAAAATGGGGAATGAATGAATTGGAAATGAAAAGACAACAATGCTAACCGCCTCTCTTTTTTTCTCTCGTTTTCCAAATTAGGCTCCACCTCTCTCTTTCGGGAGACCAATTGAATATACTGTTTGGGTGTGGTCGGTGCGGCAGTGATTAATCGCTGGAGGACTGCTTTTAGCAGAAAGACGATAAAGATAAAAAGGAAGACAGTGAATAATTCATGTTCTGATTTTTGTTCGCAAGGTCATTAGGGCAGTGTGTTTCATCGTGTTCGAAAAAATAGGGACTGGTTTTTGATGGACAACGATAATGCAGACAAAAACGCTGAAAAAGACGTCACAAGAAAAGAAAAGCATATTCCCTTGGTAGCAATCCATAACAACAAAAAAACGAGAAAACAAGAAAAAGAAGGTAATCCTAATCCAAAATCACACGGATTCTCGAATATACACAAATTCCCAATCCGTTTTGCCTTATATTATATGTGAGATGCGCCAAAAAACAAATATCCAATAACAAATATCAGCTTTTTTTCTAGGAAAAAAAGAACCGTTTATTATTTCTTCTTCGCGTTTTTGATCAAAAATCGAAATATCCGCGAGCAAATATTTGAATGAAAGGAGAAGAAGGAGATGGAAGAAGCAAGAAAGTTTCAATATTAGTTTCATGGTTAATTGGCCTTCAGACTTTCTTCTTTTAAAATAAATTATATTCCCTCTAAAACTTTGGATTATCAAACCTCACACACACGTTACAACTCTCACTGGAAAATCGTATTACTAAATATATTCGATTAATCCTGTCGTAAAAAACGGAAATGTAATAAAAAGCCGAGATCATAAAATTTTGGGATAGCTTTTGTTCTTCTCCCTCTGCAACCTACGATACATTTGAGTAAGTAGGAGTAAATAAAAGTTTTGTGTCCTCAACAAAAAAAAAGTGTTTGGTTTTTTGCGTCTATCTCTCAACAAAAAAGTGCGAAGAAATTGACTTTCTCTATCAATTTCCGTCGCTTCTGGTTTCTCGAAAAGTTTTGGGTGCTCATTTTTTCTTAATTGTTTTTGATGATGATTCAGTGTTTTTCGGAATGTTTTTGATATGATTTCTGTGATGACATTGTTTTGAAATAGCCGTAATTTTGAAAAAAAACCTTTTCTCATTATTTTTTGAGTCAGAAAGCTTTTTCAAGCTTTTCAAAAGCCCAACTAAGCTTTTTTAAACCAGTTTTTGCACAATTTTATATTTCCCAAATTTGAGCGTTCATTAATCTGGAATGTTTTCTCTCCTTTCTCCATTATTCATCTTACTTTAGTATTACTGTTCGAAGAATGGTGAAATTAATGTCCCTTTATTTTTTTTTAGCCCTTTATTAATCATAAATTCCACACAGACACTTTAGAAAGCTCCCTGAGCAGTGTTTTTGCCTACAAAACAGTTTTTTTTCACGTTTTCTGGAAAAAAAAATATAGCTGAAAAACTAGGAATTTTCAGGAAATTCTGTTAACGCAAAGTTTTCAATCGAGATCTTTTTCACATTCTCCAAAATTTTCAAAATGATTGGAAATTTCACAGCCAAGCTCCAGACTCCTGAAAATTGTCATAAATGAACGAAAATCTTATGAAAAGTAAGTTTTATCTTATTTACCGGTACTGTACCTCATTTCCTGTGAAAGATATCAAAAAGTACTCAACTGTCAAAATACTGATTATGATACGAAAATTATTTTGTCAGTTGATCGCTTTTTGATATCTGTCGCAAAAACCAAGATAAATTGGCTCAAAGTTGAAAGTAAGAAGATTATTTTATTAGAGTGTCAGGTATTTCTATTAGAGTGTAAGGTATGAATTTTCAATTCAAAAATGTTTGATTCTGATCCCGCCAGGTGCAAGTATATAATTCTAACATCTTTCTGATCAATACCTGACCAATCTGGTTGTCAAACCAGGTACAAAGTGATTTGCACTTGTCACAAAACTAAAACATACATTTTTTCTCCAATCCAATCCTGCACCCAGAGTCCAATGTACCCCTCATGGACCCTTAAGAGAGTGCTGATGAAATGAGGAACCTTTTACCCCTCATCTCCTTCTTCTATTTCACAACTGGTGCCACATAAATCATTGTCAAATACTGGAAGAAGGCGAAAAGCCGAGCGAAAAAATTCGATAATGTCCCTGCTGACTTCTCGGTGTAAAACCGAGTCTCTCGTCAGAAACAGGTGCTATCTCTTCTGAGGATCACTTTGCTTTTTACCTCCCTCACCTTGAAATTTGCTCTTTTTCTTCTTATGAGAAGAAGAAAATCATCTTATTTTATTTCTTCTTTTGTTTTTAGCCGGCCGAACACTCAGTTTTGTTTTATAAACGTTTTCCATGTTTTGCCCTTCTCATATACCACATAAACACACGTATTCATAATATTCTTTTTTTGCAAAAAAAAGCAAAAGCACAAGCAGTTTTTCCTTTCTTCTCACCATCAACTTTTGTGCACTTGCCCTCTCTTTTCTTCTGCCGCGTCTCACTGCTCCAGAAAAGAAGCACTCAGAGTTTCCGCCTACTTGAATGAAGAAAATTTCAATAGGGGGTGGGAGCAAAGCAAGTTCATTTCAAATTCTTTGAACCGTTTGCAAACAACATTCACCAATGGGTGCATTGGCAGGAAAATGCTTGGGATTTGAAAATTCCATTTCCTATGCGCCTCTGAAATCTCATAAAATCCTCCTTTTCAGCTGGCACACAAACCGATTAATTGCCACGACACGAGTAAGAGGGTTTCAATGTCCCTCTCCTCCCGGCATTCTCATTTTTGTTTCTATCCGCTTTCCATCTCATTTTTTTTCGGTCTGAGCCCCCCGTCTTTTCCCGTTTTTTCTTCTTCCTTTTTCTTCTTCTTCTTAACTCTCCAACAGCATAAATGAAAAATGTGCCCCGTCAACTTCTTCTTGAGTTTATACATCGCACATTTTTCCTGAATTTTAAGAAAGACTATTTTCAGGACCTCCAAATGTATCAATGAACAACCAAACGGGAAAACTTAGGCGCAATAAGGCCACAACGTTTGAATCTCCGAGCATTCCAAAAGGTGAGGGAGATTGAAAGTTTGAAATTTGATCAGGTGGTTTTTTTGGAGTCAGCCAAAAAAGCATCTGCAAATTTTGCAATAATAATAAAATCAGGAAAAAGATATATGAATAATGTATTAGTTGATGTTTCAAACATCCGGATAGGTCAAAAGATCAAATATGAAAAAGGAGAAGTTTAAAGAAAAATTATCTCTGTATTCAAAAAGATGTATTGAAAAAAAAAGAAGAATTGATTTTTAAAAACTTTCATAAGTTTTTAAAAACTGAAGTTTTCGAATAAAAACTTGAATTTTTGAAATATCATTTTAAGACGCTGCATTCAAAACAATATTAGAAACATGAATACCGTGAACACTCTAATAGAAGGCCGCCCTGTACTGGCACTTTGAGCTTTATTATCTACAATTCTATGGAAGATATCAAAAATGTGTCGACTGATTTAATTTTGGTAATATTATGACAATCATTTTATTAATTGACAGATTTTCAATATCTCTCATAGAATTTAAGATAATTGAGCTCAAAATGCAGGTTTACGGTGGGTTTCTATTAGAGTGTTTAAGGTATATCCGTTCTCATTCAATAGAATGAACACGGAATATTATATTTTCTGACGTATTCTAACTTGCAAAAAACGCAATGCATTATTCTCATTTCCTGCTAGCGAAAAAAAACTTCATTACTTCTTTCTCCCAGCTCATATTTTCACATTTCTTCTTCAGCATTCTTCGATCTCCAGCATCATTTCATATTCAGCAAGAAAAAAGCTCCCGTAGATGGCATCGAAGCTATTCAGCGAGATGGCGCAGCAATAAGGTTTGGTTTGATCATGTAAAAAATGTGTTATAGTGTTTTCTCCAGCGAGCACGCCGTCGTCAAATATGCCAACGACGAGCGGCCAGATGAAAAAGAGAAACAGGATCTCGAAAATATGTTTAAAACGGTTTTAAGGATAGGAGTTCGTGAGTATTTCTTATTTTGAATTGAAAAAAAAAACTTTATTTGATTTCAGAAAACTCTGATATAGTTTATACACATCTTCTACAACTATCACAATGCTACGAGGCGATGGCTAGGAATAACAAACTTATCGTTTTCACAAACGACATATCTGTAAGAAAGGCGTTTAATGGATTGATTTATAATTGTAAGAAGAATAGAATTTTGAAAATTGATTTTTGAAAATCGAGTTACAGGTATGCGAACAGGTTTAGTGGCAGACTCGAAAACGTTGGAGATTACTGGCGTATTATCGGTCACCGATTTTATAATGGTAATTGTTTTTTTTTTTCAATTCACAACTTTTCTCCATATTCCAGGTCCTCATGATGTTGTGGAAGTATCGTGAGAATCTCGACGAGCTTAAAGGCACACCGCTTAGCCATGAGGATTTCCGGCAGATGGACATTGCTTACATGCCGATTTCGAGATGGAAAGGTGGGATTAGAATGTTTATGTTTGCCGGGATTTTTCAATTTATTCTTTTTCACTTCAGGATGTCTCGAAATGAAAGGGCAGTTGAAGCCATTCATCAACATTGGATTGAAAGAAAGCATATTTCGGGCCGTCGAGCTGCTCACCAAACATAGAATTCATCGACTGCCGGTGATGGATGAGAACACGGGGGATTGTGCATACATTCTGACGCACCGTAGAATACTACACTACCTATGGAAACATGTATGTGTTTTTGTATTGGTTTACAGCTAAAAATCATCGAAACTTGATAATATGATCTCGAAAATATCTCAATTTCTGCGAGAAACATCAAATTCTGAAAACTACAAAAATGTTGGTATAGCTATGATAAATACTTTACCAGTTGACAGAATTTCGATATCTTATATAGAAATCAAAATAAATAGGCTTTAAATATTAGGTTGCAAGGAAAGTAACTGTCCATTTTTTTAATTCGTGAATAACACAAAAATAAAAATTATCCAAGATTGACAGTATGCACGGTCGTGGTGAACGGCATGCGGACAACATTCAGGTAATTTGTTGATATCACCCCTCCAAAGGCCAATTGGCTGCGACTGAAAGAATTTTTTCGGTCCAGATTTGATCTCATTTACAGTGTTAAATATTTTCCCTCCGGATGACGTTACATTTTTCCTGATAGCCAGTAATTAAAGGGGCAAATCAGTAGTTTGAGGGGGCGTAAAGAAAAACCGTCGAGCTAAAGCGGTCTAGGTTTTACTTGGCTTCCCGTGGAACATAGGATCTCGTTTTATTAAAAAATAAGCAATTCAGTCCTAAGCCGTTTTGGATGAACGGCTCTGCACTTTTCTCGAACTCCAGACTTGGTCCTGTCATTATTGGTTTTTTGGAGTTAAGTCATCTGGAGGAAAATTAATTTTTCACTGTCGATGAGAAAAAAACGGCACTTTAAGAATACTTTAATATGCGGCCAGCTGGCTGTTGGAGGGATGGTATCCACAAGTTACCTGAATGTTGTCAGCATGTTGTGGACCACGACGGTGCATACTGTCAATCTAGGATAATTCTTGCTTTTGTGATAATCACAAATTAAAAAATAGAGAGTTACTTTCCTTCCAACCTAATACAAGTGATGGGTAAACCGTAAATGCTCTAATATAAAGAATGCCAAATGTTACTGGCACTTTGAGCTCTATCATCTGAATTTCTTCAAGTGATATCAGAAAGTTGTGAACTGATAAAATGTTTGACATAACAAGACCAACATTTCCCAGTTTACAGATTTTTCATAGCTCTAATAAAAGCCGACATATTTGAACTCAAATTGTACGAACAGAGTGAGCTGTTTCAGTGCAAACAGAGTACAGCGTACAAGTATAGCGTACAAGCGTTTTAAAATGAATACTGTATTCCCGTATCTTATATACCGTTATACTGTAAATCTATCATATAATTGCTATTTTATTACAAATAGTTGAATTTTCGTATAAAATGTTAAAATATCGTGACTGATGAATTGTTTGACATAATGACATCAACCAGCTTTCCGTCTTTGAGGCAATTCATCTCGTTTACTCTCAAAGATATCAAAAAGTGTCAAACTATTGTCGAATTAAAAAAAGTGGAACCTGGAAAATTTCGCGGGCGACTTCAAGATCAATTTTCGAGGCCTTGCCCCTGAAACACTACCGTAGTAAACGAAACTTATTTCTGTGAATTCAGTGGGATTTTCTCCACGAAATTTAGATTTCTTGGTAGGAAAATGATCGCTAGCATCTTTAGAATCTGTTTTCATCGAAAAACCGAACTTATATGCGAAAGTAGCTCGAACGAGGCGAAAATCTGAAATATTACGTTTTTGCCGCACTTTTTCGCAGATCAAAAAAAGGTACGCCTTTCAAATTTTCAGGTCCCACTTTTTTTTTGAATTCGACAATAACAAAACATTCATGACAATAAACAATTTTTGCTAATTGACCATTTTCTGATGTCTTTCAAAGAAAATGAGATGGACGGAAAATTGACAGTTTGGCAGCCATAGTGTTCAGTTCGATTTTCAGATTTTTGATAACTTCCAGAATTTAAATACTACCCTCTAATTTGATATTTTGTGTTCCAGTGCGCCCTTCTTCCTAAACCCGAATGTTTGAGTCAACGAGTGGTGGACCTGGAGATGGGAACGTGGAAAAATTTGCTTTACGTTAGTCGACGGCCCTTTTTGATACAAAAAAAACACAATAACAACTTTCAGGCCGACGAAAAAACACCACTGATAGATTGCCTGGACATGCTGATTGACAATCATATCAGCGGAATTCCAATTGTCGAAAAACACACAATGAAGGTAAACTTGAAACTTGAGAGTATTTTTTTAATGGAACTGAATTAGGTCAAAGAAGTGTACACAAGGTTTGATGCCGCTTCAGCTGCCTTCTCGGATCATATTGACCTCAGTGTTACAGTCACCCGAGCGATTCAGGAAAGAGATTACCAATGTGTAAGAAACTCGCTATTTAGGAATCATTCTTGAAATTTGGGGTTTTCAGGGAATTCGCCGTGATGCTGTTGTCACTGCTCACTATACAACAACCCTCTGGTCTCTGATAGAGATTTTTATAGATAAAAATGTGCATCGAATATTTATGGTGGATGATAAAACTATTCTGAAAGGAATCATCTCCTTATCAGATGTAATTGAATTCCTGGTGCTCCGTCCTTCAAGACAAACCGCCAACGGAAACAACAAGTGATTGAAAGAGCGACTCTGTGACATAATGCATTTATCTCATTTTCGATTTTGCTTTAATTTGTGATTGACTTTTTCTGATTCTACCGTAAAACCTCTCTAATAATAAGGTTCCTTTACTCAGAGCCAATTTATCTCGGCTCCCGTCAAAGATATGAGGAAATTCTTAACTGATAAAGTGTTTATCATAATATCACAAACATTTTATCAGTTGACAAAGTTTTGATATCTTTTGGAGGAAACAAGATAAATCAGCTCAAATTTGACTGTGTGGGATCCCTTCCATTACTGGTTTTACGATAATTTCTACCGTTCTAGCTTTAACTTGTGCTAGCATAATAAAATTTTTTTTGATTTTCCCAATTTTAATTTTTCGAAAAACCATCCAGATTAAATGGTTATCCGGGTACGAAGAACTCTAACTATGCAAAGCCAAGTTCAACCTCAAAACGTGATCTCGACTGACATGAGTACACAATTGGTATGTACTACAAACTATTTGCTTTTGTGAAGGAAAAGAAACTACACGAAATAGGATGATACGCTTTTTGACACCCCGGGGCGGCCCAAAACTGACAGCTTAACCCATCTTCCGTATCGGGGGGAAGGATCGCAAAACCATTCCCACTTTTGAACAACACACCATGCTCGCTTTAATCCCGCTAGCTCTACTTCAATCAGTCAATGGTACAGTATCCGGTTGGTTTTCGATTCCAAACTTGCCTTTTTTGTTTCCAGCAATAGGATATATTCCTCTAGAAACCAATAGTCTGATGCGCAATGTTGTGGGATATGGGTCCACTTGTGATGCTCAGGCTGAGAACAAGATTGCTCAATGCTCGGATGAATTGACGAATATGGGAGTGTTCAGTGCGTTGGGAGGAAAACAAGCGACACTTTCGGATATGAAAACTCACTCCCAAATTCATTTCGTCCAGATGTGTGGGTGAGTTATTGGAGGAAGCAGAAACCTAGACGAACATCTGTAATTCAGAGCCTACCAAAGATTCAACAACTGTCTAGGTGGAAGTTACATCAAACAAGCTTGCTATCCCCACGAACCTTTAAAATCTCGCTACTCTGTGGTGGACTCAGTGCTAGAATATGTTTGTGGAGAGGGATATCAATGTGAGCATAATTGAGAATTTAGTAGACGGAAAATTAGATTTTTAGCTATGCTGAACAACTGGAACTGCTACTTGTCTGTTGCGGATAGCAGAGAGATTGCAATGTGTGAAGCAAGTTTCACACAATTGGCTAGGAACACCGAGCAAATGTACAATGACTATTCTTCAGGAGCAGGAGCGTGTTTGTAAGTGATTCAGATGAGGCTAGTGGTCATTTACAGTAACCAAATTTCAAAAAAAAACATAGCAACGGTTAATAAAATATACAAAACCAAGATTTCAGATTCATTGATGACCATTTTGAACATTTTCAGGAAACTGAAGTTCAGCTCAAAAGCTTCCGATCACTTGGAAAACTTTCGAGGGTGTAAAACAGATCTAGGATGAAAATTTTGCGTTGATTGAATTTTTTGAAAACTCCTTTTTTCAGCTATTTGTTCCTTTTTTATTCCTGAAGGACACCTGTTTTTCCAGGTATTCGAAATAAAAACAAGCCGGAAAGGGCTGTCCTTCTTTAATCAGCAAGTAACTGGAAAACTTGACATTTTCAAAAAAAAAGTTCTTTGAATGCAAATTTTTCAATATACGTCTGTTTCAAACCATGCAAAGTTTCCAAAGTGATTTAAAAATTGACAGTCAAGCTCCAAACTCTTGAAAATGGTCGAGATGGCCGTAAATCGATTGAAAATATTTTTAGTATATCTCATTGACTCGTACTGAAGTTATTATGAATCATTGTCCACAAATTTCAATTTCATGAGAAACAATTCGGTTTAAATTACCGTATACATCTTATTAACCGATAATGTACATATATTTTCATGCCCCCGCCCCACTTTTAAGATGTTCTAGTTTTAAGATGTTCCAATTACAGTAATCCGCGTAAACTAAAACTTCCGGAATTTCAAAAATTATATAATTTACAGTGCCCTCCAATCCTACACGGATTGCATCCGTCCTGCTATTGAGACAACATGTGGCCTTGGATCCTTCCTCACCGTTATCCAAGCCGTCGAACGACCCATTCAAATCTATCTCCCATTTTGTACGCTTTCCTCTTCCACGATCTCGTTCCTTCCCTCAATTTTCATTTCCCTCTTTCTTTTCGTTTATTATTTGTAAAAAATTTCCCTTCCCACTCGAATTCAATTATATTCAACTCCCTCAGCTGCATATATGTATAAACAATTGTATCTCTCTTTGGGAAAAGCGTTTCCTTCTTTATTTCTTTGCGTCCTTTCTCTCGGCGCGTCTTTCGGTTGCCAGGGAAACGCAACGCTTGTTTTCCCTGGGGGTGCTTTGACTAAGCGCACATATAGCGAACGCTTTTAATATTAGCATACATCACTATGCACCAAAACTCGTTTCGTGAAAACGACGACGATGATTTCTACGGTGGATTTGATTCCTACAATCAAGCGTATGATATCGAGGTATTTTTTGAAATTGAAACTTTTTTTCAAGCACTATAAGTGTATATTTTGCTTTAGAGTATCACACAAAACCCTCAATTCCAACAAGCTGTTGCTCGATCGAGTCATGGAAGGCGCCCGGTAATTTTATTTTGTTTTTGTGGGATTTTTTCTCAATTATAGGGTTGGAAAACGTTGTTTTCAATTGACAGTTATGCACTGTCAAGGGTTTTTTTCAACTGGTATTTAAAATTGAATTTTTTTTGAGTCAGAAAAATTGCTGATTCAAATGTTTCACATTAAAATTTGTCCTATGATATCACTCTTATCTCAAAAGACGAAAAAATAAAATTGAAGTCTTATATTTTCAAATTTTTTTCAAAATTTTGAATTTTCATACCTTTTTTCATTTTCAGAACACATCACAAATGGGATTCCGAGATCCAGGCTCTTCTTACGGCAAACCTCCACCCACAATGATCAGTAAGATTTTATACACCTACTATTTCGCAACCAGTTAGTTTAGACATGAGCCGCATGGGCGGCCGAACGGCGATGGCCAACAACAACGAGCCGGCTCGACCGATGACCGCTGTCCGTGGAGCCGGATACACATCGTTTGCAAACAAAGGTAAGACACTGACAGATATCCGCACACAAGACGATTTTTTTTTGCAGTTCAAGCTGCGGAAAGAACTATTAGCACTGAGAACTTGGGGGAGAGGTAGGTTTTGATCCCAATGATTTGTATGTCTAGTGGTGATGTTCAGTGAAGAGGAAAAATGTAAGCAGATGGAGAATAAGGTGATGGATATGTTGCGTGAGAGTATGATTGCCAGTGAGAAGAAGAAGTATAAAGAGGTGAGAATGCATACAAATTAAAGGTTTATTTCGAATGGAGGGGTTCAGGCGCTAGACAAGGGAAAAGAGGCAGGAAGACGGGAGAGAGCAGTTGTGAAGCACCGTGAGCAATCTGGACTAGTGGAGAGCATGAATTTGGATTTAACGTTTACGGTTCTCTTCAATTTGGCTCAACAATATGAGGCTAATGACATGACCAACGAGGCACTGAACACCTATGAAATCATTGTGAGAAACAAAATGTTCCCGAACTCTGGAAGATTAAGAGTGAGCAATGTTTTCTAGTAATATCATACAAATTGATCAATATACTCCAGGTCAACATTGGAAACATCCATTATAAACGTCGAGAGTTTACCAAAGCGTTGAAGTACTATCGGATGGCTTTGGATCAAGTGCCGAGCATTCAGAAGGATACAAGAATAAAAATTCTGAATAATATCGGAGTCACTTTTGTGAGAATGGGATCCTATGATGATGCGGTGAACACTTTTGAGCATGTTGTCGAGGAGCAACCAAATTTTGCGAGTGCATTGAACTTAAGTTAGTTTGATGTTTTGGTTTTCGTGGGACATTTGGTAGAAGCCATTCCCCGTTTGAACCAATTTATCTCGGTTCTGAAAGTTAGACGAACTTTTTCTTACAGTTTTTACGGTAACTCTAAGTGGACGGTGTGAATTCTGTGCTATTCCAAGTCTACAAGCTTTTACAGTACAATTTCTTTTGCAGTTTTGACTTCGTTCTGCATACAAGACGCCGAAAAAATGAGGGAATCATTTTTAAAACTCATCGACATTCCTGGCTTCCCTGATGATGAGTTCATGAAAGAGAAAGAAGACGATGATGTGCTCTTGAATCAAACTCTCAACTCGGATGCATTAAGACACTGGGAAAAACAACAAAAGAACGAAGCGGAGAAAGCAATCATCACAGCTGTGAAAATAATTAGCCCGCTAATTGCGCCGGAGTACAAACCTAGCTTTTAGAAATCTCCCCCATTATTATTTTTTCAGCTACGCTATCGGCTATGAATGGTGTTTGGAGTCTCTGAAACAGTCGACTCATGCTGTCTTAGCAATTGATCTAGAAATGACAAAAGCCGGAGAGATGATGAAAAATGGAGACATTGAAAGTGCAGTGGAGGTTCTCAAGATTTTCAATGCCCAAGACTCAAAAACAGCAGCAGCTGCAGCAAATAATCTTTGCATGTTAAGATTCTTGGTGAACACTTTTTTAAATTCAATTTTTATATCCAAAGTTCAGCAAGGAGGTCGTCGTCTTGTGGATGCTCAACAGTATGCTGACCAAGCTTTATCAATTGATCGTTTTAGTGCACATGCGCTTGTGAACCAGGGAAATATCCATTATATGAATGGAGACTTGGATAAAGCTATGGCTCACTATCGTGAGGCTCTGACCAATGATGCTAGCTGTGTTCAGGCATTGTTCAATATTGGTTTGGCCTCAAAAGCTCAAGGAAATCTGGAACTGGCATTGGAATATTTCTTCAAGCTACACGGAATTCTGGTGAACAATGTTCAAGTGTTAGTTCAATTGGCATCAATGTGAGTTTACTCTCTTCTTATTCTGATAATTAATATAATTTTCAGATACGAATCTCTAGAAGATTCCGCTCAAGCCATCGAATTGTACAGCCAAGCTAATAGCATGGTCCCAAATGACCCTGCAATCCTTTCAAAGTTGGCAGATTTATATGACCAGGAGGGCGATAAATCCCAAGCATTCCAATGTCACTATGATGTAAGTGAATTTCAGAAAAGTTGATAAATTAGGGATGATTTCAGAGTTATCGATACTTTCCATCAAACTTGGATACTGTAGAATGGTTAGCATCGTATTATTTGGAAACTCAATTTTCGGAAAAGTCCATCAGCTACTTTGAGAAAGCGGCTCTCATGCAGTGAGTAGTAATACTAGGAGAATGAAATGGAGAATTTATGAATTTCAGACCAAACGTATCAAAATGGCAAATGCTCATTGCCACCTGTCTACGAAGAACTGGAAACTATCAGCGCGCATTTGACCTTTATCGTCAAATTCATAGAAAATTCCCACACGATCTGGAGTGTCTCAAATTCCTCGTCAGAATCGCTGGAGATCTTGGCATGACTGAATATAAGGAATATAAGGATAAATTGGAAAAAGCCGAAAAGTGAGCTTTTCCTATTACCTGGATAAACAACTTTTTTCCAAATTCCAGAATCAATCAGCTGCGCCTTCAAAGAGAAAGTGATTCGAGTCAAGGGAAACGACACTCGGCGAATTCTACACACTCCCTTCCTCCATCTGGGCTCACTGGGCTCGGCTCCGGCTCAGGAGGCTCTAGTGGTGGAGCACGACAATATAGTGCTCATATTCCTCTACTGGATAACACCGCTTCATTTTCAGTGTCTCAACGGGACATGAGTAAGTTCCGGGAGTTTAATTGACTTCATGGGTATTTTTTCAGGAGAAAACGACTTCTCATACGATGATCCTATCGGTATGACAAACCGCCCAAAAACTGGATCTCGAAAAACTGTCACTGAACTTAGTCCTGACGATTTTGCAGAGTTCGACGAAAGTCTTTTACCAGATTAATCCATTTTATTTCTGTTTTTTTTTTCATTTCTAACTAATGCTCTAAGATCTCTAAAAATTGTCTTTCAACTTGAGTGCTTCTAAGTTGTGGAAATTTGCCAAAAAAAAACTGAGAATGATGTCAAAATAAAAAGTAATTTGCCTTGATTCGTGCCCGTCCACAGGAATATTGAGACACAAAAAAATCGAATATAAATTTTGCTAAATCATGTCTCCGGGTATACACATTTTTTACGTGACTGAAAAAATCTGAAAGCGTTTTTTTTCATTTTTGATCTTATTGGGAATCTGTAAAACGAAAGTCTCAAACATTTGACAAAAAATTTATTCGTTTTTTTCCGGTTTTAACAAAAATCAATAGTTTTGACATGGACAAAATGAGTGGGATAGGACATCACCAAAGAAAGAACATCGGGAAAAATTTTTAAAAAACAAATGAAAGAAAAACCAATGAAAGAAAAACGGGGCAAAATCATCGAGAATAATATATTTTGAGAATAATCAATTAGATCCTATCGAATCTTTTCATAAATGCAAAGTCTCCAACCACCAGTACAATCTTTCCATCTGGCGAAAATTTGGCCTGTCTCATCCGGAGATTCGATGGATATGCTGGGTCTCTCAACATGATTGTGTGGATCCTGATATAAATAATATAAACATTTTTGTGACAAAATTCAGTTTTTTCTGATATAAATCAAAGGAAAAAAGTTATTCGAACTTTTCGGAATCAAAAATCGATGTATGGAAAACACCTATTTTATCAAATAGAAGCCCACTAACACAGGCAACTTTGAGCTTAATTATCTTGATTTTTGCAAAATATATCAAGAAGTTGTAAATTGATAAACTATTTATCATATTATCACCAATATGTTATCATTTTATCTATATATCTTCCGCAGTAATCAAGTTGATTGTGCTCAAAGCTGACGGCTTGGGTGGGCTTCCATGAGAGGAATTACGGTACTACCGAAGTCTTCCTCTAGAGTCGCAAAGTGCGTTTTTTTTCATGTTCTTTGAAGTACTTTTTAAGTACCACTTCTTTCTTCTAGTTTTGATAAATTTTTCCTAAAATTCAAAATTCTACTTACGGGTCTCTAGATCCTGTTTTGAAATCATAAAACATGAGCTGGCTGTCGGTGTTGCTCGCCACAACATATTCTCCCAATGGATCCACAGCGAATCGAATCCACAAGTCAGCCCATGGATCCCGGCTAGCGACCGGTATTGTTGCAGCAATTCTCCGGGACCGCGACATTTGTCCGTCTCGCCGATTTTCTGGTCCAGACGAACCCATCACCCACACTTGGATGTTGTTGTCGGAGAGTAGTGAACGTCGGTGATGGTAGAAATTGGACGAGGGTTGTTTAGGGTGTGACCGTGGATGTTGCTGAAAATCATTGTGTTATGAATATTTATTGAGAACTACAGTATTTTCGTGATTTTTCTGTTTAAAATTGTCTAAACCCTGTATAGAAGGACACGTCTGATAAAAGGGTCGCTATAATGTGAGGACCTTCCAAAAAGAATAAAAGAGGTTCTGTAGGAGAGGATTGCTAAAAATTTTGGTGTAAATTGAGAATATCGGTAAACTTTGAAATAGAATTCCCTGCATTTTCAATAAAAATTTCAGGGCTTTATCCGTGACTTGGAACAATAGAAGGCCCGATCTTCTTTTCACGTGTTTCACGGTAGCTTCAAAGTTTGTCTGTATTTCTATATGATCAATTTCCGAATCATATTACTAAACGACTTACATTGGATTCACCCCATCTTTTAAATTTGCCAGTGCTAGTTTTTTGCCCTGGTTGAGAATCCGTGATTTCTCTTCCAGGTGAGCTCGAACTTTCTGCTGCTCAACGTCCCACATCATGATTCGCTGATCGTTTCCTCCGCTAATCAATCGATGACCATCCGAAGACCACGTCTGAAAGAAAAATGCAATAAAAGCCGAATACCGTATTTGCTGAAATGGAAGCTTCCCCTATACGTGCACCTTAAGCTCAATCATCTCAATTCTTCTGAAAGATATGAAACATCTGTCAACAAATCTAGTGCTGGTGATATTGTAATAAATAATTTGTCAGTTGAAAACTTTTTAATAGCTCTCAAGAAACGAGATAATTGAGCTCATAGTGCACGTTGGTAGACTACTAGAGTAGTTCAACTAAAAAATCTTACCACTGTTTGAACACATTGGTGGTGTCCATGAATTCCCGCACAGACCACTAGCGCTGACTCGTGACGAATGTGGTAAATCCGAACTGTGCAATCGTTTCCTGCTGTTGCTACCATCGCGCCATTAGTAGGATGTGTCCGTAGATCACTGATGGCCGCTTGAGATCCGATGAGTACCTGAAAAATGCTGAAGAATTGATAACTTCACTTCAAAATACTCACATTTTCGCAAGTCATATCGGACGTATTGAGAACGTACATTCTGCCGGTCTCCTCCCCGCATACAATTTTGTGGCCCTGTGTTTTGTTCGAGACGTCAAAGCACCAAGTGACGGTGTTCAAATCTTTTTCTTCCTGTAATACATTTATCAAGCTTTGTTTACAAAATTATTTCTCATGAAAGTGAATTTTGTGGACTATGTTTCATAACAACTACAGTACCAGCCGATAAGATGTACAAAAAACGTATTTTTCAAGGAGTTTTCGGCCAGTTTGGACAATTTTCGAGAGTCTGGAGCTCCACAGTCATGTTTCTAATTATTTTTAATTTTTTGGAGGTTACGAAACAGACCAAGATAAAAAACTTCGCATTCGCAGAATTTTTTCGAGAATTCATATTTTTAGCTACTTCGAAATTTCTCAAAGACAACTATTTTTCGGGTGTTCATGTTAAAAAATGGGCCAAATAGGGATGTCTTTTCAAAATTGGTGAATAGCCGGGAAATATGAAATTTCAAAAAATTCTGTGATAGCAAAGTTTTTAATTTACCGTACAAACTCTATTAGATAGCCACCCCTAACTGAATGCCAGCCCCTAATATAGTGCCATCTTAGAGCACCTCCAAACAATAAAAAGTTTAGGAATAACTTTAAAAAATCATTTCCTGTTTCTTTTAGTTTTTTTTTCAAGCTTCAAATAGATATTGTATTTGTCAAAAATGATTCAGGATAATATCATACTTCGAAAGTTTCCTTTAAAAAGTAGAAAAATCAAGAAAAACTCGGAATTCATTTTATGAAAAATTTGAAAATCGAGAATTTTTGTGGTGAGTTTCAGTAGAAATTGTTTCCGAACAATAAAGTGTCAGCCTCTAATTGAATGCCACCCCCTAATACAGTGCCACCCCAGACCACCTTCGAACATTAGAGTGCCATGGCTATCGAATAGAGTTTTTACGGTAGGTCTGTTTCACACTCTCCAAATTTTTTAAAATGATCGGGAACCTGACATCCAAGCTACAGACTTCTGAAAATGGCTGAAAATCGACTAAAAATTCATATTTGTAAATCTCATTCACCGGCACTGTCTTACGCATTTTTTAAATTTCCAGTGAAGTGAACAATGGAAATCATGAACAGTAAAGTTTAGAATGATAAATATTTAAATAAAGTTTATACCTTAGTACCCAATTTTCCGTTGTATAGAGATTTATACGATTTGTTGGAATTTTGAGGAAGGCTATAAACGGCAATCTGAAAACTTGAAAACAATTTTTTGAAAAAAGGAAAATAGTTCTCACCGTTCCCTTGCTTCCGACCAACGCAACAACTGGAGTTTCAGTGGGTGCCAGAAACTGATTGAATGCACATCCATACAAATTTGCACCAAAATTGTCATCCAGGTATTCAACAGGGTGCTCCTTGAAGTTATTCTTCTTGGCAGACGAGGATGGTTTCGACGAGGCGTTGGAGGATGAAGTAGAAGCGGATCCTGATAATCTGGATGGGGCTGTGGATCGAGTTGTCTTCTGACAAGTGCTGGACGTGTTCTTCCAAGCATTACTTGAAGTGGATGTCGAAGCTACACTCTTAGAAGCATTTCTATAGCGCAATTGTCTGTTTGGGAATCGTTTTTGGGTTCTTCCGAGCGATTTGAATTTTGACTGAGCAGAAGCTGTTTGTTTCGAAGTACTTGGAATGGTTTGGATTGAGCTGGGAGCTGAACCTTGTTGGGTGTTGGACACCGTAGTTGGCGCCGAAGAAATGTTTGAAGAAGTAGTAGAGGTACTCGTGGGAGCAGAACTTGAACTAGGCAAAGTGGTAGGTAAACCTGTTGGTGCAGGAGGAGACAACCCGAGCAATAATGGTATACTGGGAAACATTCTGAAAATCGTATTTTCACAAAAAGAAAAAGCGTGAATCAAGCTTGACTGGAGAGCAGAGAAAGCAAAGAGAAAATGAGATAGAGGGAGAGAGTGAAAAAGAAAATTCGAATTTTCTAATGAAGTATTCAAACCAGGGAGGATGTCTCCAATTTTTACAGTAATTACGTCGCAAAGACAAACGATGGGATTCAGAACATAATTGTTCGGGAAATTTTTTTCGGGAATTTTGCTTACGAAAACTTTCCCGAAATTTTTTTTCGAGAAATTGGGTTCCCGAAAAATTTCCCGATTATTCTTTTCTGGAATGTTTTTCACAAAATTTTTCCCAAGATTATTATACGAGTATTTTCAGGAAAACCGGGAAAAATCAAGAAATTAGTTTTAAAATTAATTTTGCTTATTTTTGTCTATTTATTTTGGGACTTGTCAATTTCTTTATGTTTCTCAAAAGTTTCCAATGGATTTCCTCGAAAAACTATCAAAAAAGCAGAAAATGTTTGAATATTCCAGAAATTTTGAGAAATAATGACTGGAAAATATCCAGGTTTTCCTGAAATTCGCCAGAAAATTGTTTTTTCGAGAAAAATTCGGTAAAAAAATTTCGAGAAAATTCCGGGAGAAAAATTTCAGGAAAACGAGGTTCCCGATTTCCCGATTTAAAAAGTCTGATTGAGAGACAATCGATTATGAGAAAGAATAACATATGAAATGAGTAGACGATCTGGCGCTTATCGGACCTGTCGGCAACATGATGGTGACATCTGGCCAGAAGTACACGCGCACGCAATGGCAGTTGTCGCACTTTTTCAAAAAAGATAGAGAGAGAGAGAGAGAGAGAGAGAGAGAGAGAGAGAGAGAGAGAAGAAGCGAGAAAAAGGGAAGGAGGGGTCATCTCACTAGTTATGTATTGGATTCCGCAGTGTCTCATTGAATTGTTATGCAATGACGGCTATTTCTAATATAGCGCACACTTTTTAAAACAGTTATTAGGCTCAAAAAATAGGAAAAACACAAATTTCAAATTCTCCCGCCAAAATGCAAGTACTTTGTGTATTATTAGACCAGTATAAGAGAAAACCCACACTCGCCTTTTCCGCCTGCGTCTCTTCATGTTTCTTGTTCTCTTGTCAATGTGGTATTCGCCAACTGTTGGTGCTGATTTCTTGGAGAGAATAATAAACTAAAGTTTGAGCAGTTTTTGATGGGATTTCTTTGTTTTTTCCGTAATTTAGTTTGATTAGAGAGCTTTTAGATTATTTTGAGAACAATTAAAGTAGGAAAAAACAATTTTAAAGCATTTTTCGGTAAGATAAAACTGCAATAATGCAGTTCTACATGGTAATTGTAGAAAGAGCTACCTTATTCACTTCGCGTGCCCTCACAAGTTTCCTGACACAATTCGTAAACTGGCTGAAATAGAAATTACCAAAAAATTCAAGAAAATAAAAATGAAATTTGGAAAAAATTATAAAAGATTATAAAATCAAAACAGCTTGAAAACATCATTATACTGAGATTATTAGTTTTCATATGAGCGCTGAATTTTCTGAGAGCCAAGAGCCATCACACAATATAGCAAAACTAGATGCATGTGAGACGCAGGATGCTAAACGTTGACGTATTTTAAGAGAAATGCTACTCTTGTTTGTTTTCTCTTGATAACAGTGTTTGAATGTACAGAAATTCACACCGTAGTGCATTATTTATGCTGAAAGCATGAAATTCTGACACTTATTATGTTATATTTGCTAGTACAGTTTTCAGTTACTGTAATTGTCGTTGTGGGTGTTTCGGCCACGGCCACCGGTGCTTTTTTTCAACAGCTCCGAAACAATTTATCAGGAATCTCACGTTTTCGAATTTTCTACTGAAGAGGAGTTCCAGAAAACTCACAATGAGTACATCTGCATTCCTCATAACTCTTATGAGCGGTTGGAATACTATCCTTTATTTATGGTAAGCGTTGCAAATAATATTCAAAAAATAATGAATTTCAGGAAGAAATTCCTGATGACGTCAACAATCAGATTCTTGTGAACAATCTGATGATTCAGAAAGAAGCTGAGCCAATAATGGAGCAGGAAAAATTGGATGCCAAGGAATTAATGAGGGAAATTTCTTCTGGTCCTGGACAGAACGGGCCATCAAACAATCTCGTGAGTTGGAATAGCATTTTTCTTTCTCATTTTTTTATTGAACTAATTATTCCAGCAAATTCAGACCGACACTTTCTCCAGAAACCTGGTCAGTCTCAAGAACAGGATGATTCGCAATATTCCAGTGAGTGATAATTTCATAAAAAAAACTTGAAAATCTAATTACTATTTTCAGGACCGAGTCATTGGGGTTCCCAAATTCTACCAGCACCTGGATCAGAATGTTAAAACAAAGGATTGCGACATCCACTATGGTACGATTTGCCTAAAAAAGGAAGCTGATGACAGAATTGTGAACAGCAAGCTACGCGAGGTAAGAGGTTCTGGAGAACAGTAAATATTTCATTAAAAAAGCTAAAATTCGGTCAAACTCGATAAACAAACAAAAAGTTTTTCATTCAGTTATTTTCAGTGGAAAACCGTCAACTTTGAATGTCTGGAAATATTTATAAGATTTCGCCGAACTAGTCTAAACATCTCCATGTCTACTGAATAAAAATATAGCTTCAATTTTGTAGTTGACAACATTTATTATAAATTCATCCAAATGAGATTTATCGCTTGAATGTTTCCAGTCTCTGAATTCAGTGTTTCTTCTGAAAGTTTTGATACTTGGTTGGTTTCAAACGGTTTATCTTATTTGGATTAGTTTATACGAAAAAGCGATTGAGCGTCGACTTCAGTTCAATCATCGCGATTCTTATAAAAAGTTATGAAAAACATGTCAACTGATAAAACATTAGTGATATTATGATAAGTAATTTATAAGTTGAAACATTTTTGAAATATTTAAAAAATCGAGATGCTTGAGAAAATCGAGATGCTTGAGCTCAAATTTGACGGTTTGAGTGGGTTTCTGCTATGGCCATTACGGTCTCCAAGTAACTTTTGTAAATTTTTGTCTTCATTACGCTTTCCAAAAACATTAAATTTTCAGCGCGACGTTCACATCCACGGTCAAGTTGAAGACCGGTTCAACATGTCAGAGGAGATGTTCTTCAAGCTTTTCAAAAATTGTTTGAAGAAAGTCAATTTTCATATGAGCGCTGAATTTTCTGAGAGCCAAGAGCCATCACACAATATAGCAAAACTAGATGCATGTGAGACGCAGGATGCTAAACGTTGACGTATCCTGCCGATCAATGCAGCCAAACTTGTTATCACAAAGAATCCTTGCCAGCCAAGTTCCAGAATCCAGCTAATATCTTAAGCATCTATTACGGAAAAAATGGACTGCCGGGCACTGGACCCCTGAAAGGCTTCTTACCAATCCTTTTCAAGACGACAACAGTAGCGAATCTGTGCGAGGTGGCCAGAGAACATGGATATGGTATATTGTCTTGCAAAGCAGTATACAAGCATCTTCTCCAATCTTGCCCTTTCAAGCCAAGCACCACCGAGTCAAGTTCAACCCACCACGTAAGTTCTTATTTAAATTTTTCTTTGATTCTAGTTTGCTAGATAACGTATTTCCACTAGTAAAAGCATAGCCAAACTGCCAATTTGAGCTCATTTATCGCGGTTTCTGTAACAGATATCAAAATTTTGTCAACTGATGCATTATTCAACATAATATTTCCAATATTGACGATTTAGGCAAGCTTCTATTAGAGAAAATACGGTAGCTCACTTTTTGAATGTTTTCAGCCCAAATTAAAGAATAATCCAAACAACTGTCATCTCACAAAAAACATTTTTCAGACCATTCAAAATCCTATTCAAAAAATTCATATTTGCTGGACAGAAGCATCAGAAGAAAAAAGATAAGAAAAGATATTTTCGCCACTACAGAGAGACTAGAATTGCAAGAGAAAATAAAAAATCAAAAAGAGAAATCAAGGCTCTTCGGAATGATCTTAGCAAGGAAGTGGACCATGAACCGGTATCTGTTCCATGCTCCCACTTTGGTCGATGCGGACCTTTTGCCAAAGATTGTGTGTGCAAAGATTATTGCTCGCCTCGATGCGAATGCGACATCGACTGCTCACATCGCTTCCCAGGATGTGATTGTGCACCGGGACAGTGTCAAACGGAAGACTGCCAGTGTATCCAACAAAGGAATGAGTGCGAAGAAGGCCTATGTCACAGATGCTTGGACCACGAGAATGATAGTGAGTTGTCCCAAGTCATAATCCTTCAATTTAATCTTTAAATTTCAGGAAACGTTCCTATGGATCGGAGATGTGGAAACCACACGTTTCAGCGTGCAATAGAAACTCTTTTAAAAATTCAAAAGTCAAAAGTACTCGGAGCAGGATGGCGAAGAGGGACATCAAGAAAGGCGAGATCGTTGGAGAATACACGGGAGAGCAGATAACCGATGATCAAGCGGATAGAAGAGGGCAGGTTTATCATTATGGCACCAGCTATGTTTACCGTTAGTTCATATCATTAAAAATTACAATTTTAACAAATAGTTTCCAGATCTGCCGTATGCCATAGGGGCACTTGATTCCGCAAAAGCCGGAAACGAGACGCGCTTCATAAACCACTCGAACACTCCGAATCTCACCACAATCTTCAGGATGTCGAAAGGAGAGCCACGAGTGGGTTTTGTTGCTGATCAGGATATCAGGAAGGATGAAGAAGTGTTTTTCCCGTACGGGTACTCTGAAGAGACACTGAAATTCCTATTTTCCACTAAACCAGGGGATAGGTAAAAGAGTCTAACCATAGGAGATGTTAGCCTAAAAAACAATTATTGCAGAAATGATCACATGCAGTATGAATCGAGTACTGGGGAGACAAGGGAGAAAGATACGTGAACCATCGCGGCGCCGTCAACCTCATCGTACAACCAACCGGGACCATCCTCGTCAGCCGACCAAACATCATCTTCCAGGAAACGAGGACCGTCAGACCTATCCGGACCATCAAGCCCCGCTAAAAAGAGAAAGGTAAATTGTTCATTAAAATCTGGGATTATAATTTTTCTTACAGTATTAGTGAGCACGGCCCTCCTTCCATCGCTTCTCCATATCTGTTCAAGCCACTTTTCTCAACAGCAACGATGCCACGACTTCAGAAATAGCAAATTCTATTCTGGTTCTTTCTAAGCAACTGCAACAATTCAAAAATTGATATTTTCTTGTGAAAATATCATTTTAAAGCTCCATCTCACATTCTAGGCCTAATGGTTTCATTCCAACAGTCAATATATTTTTTAGACATTTTCTGTCTAGCTCAAATTCTTCAATTTCTCACAATATTCCATGTCCTCCCATTTTTCCAATATTAATAATTCGCTCTCAATTCACCGGTTTTCAAAATTCATGATCCCCTCTCATTTCTTTCCTAGTATGTTTCTCTCAAGATTTGCTCCTCATATTGCCTCTGAAAATTGTCAGTCATTGAAAATGAAAAATTTTGTTTCGACAAACATAATAAGAAAGTCATTCAAGCCAGTAGAAAATCCAGCATACCCTAATCACAATTAATGCCTTCTGAGGCTTGTAGCAGTCGCATACTTTGAATGACTCAAAGAACTCGTAAACATCGAGATGTTCGAGCAACTCCAGAACGTCGTAGTACACATCAGGGTTTGATGGCGTCCTCCGAACCCTGAAATTTAATTATTTGTTCATATTTCTGTTTTTGTCAAGTGCGTTAAGCAGTCCGCGTTTCGAAGACGCAGCTACTATCGAGCAATTGCTATAGCATCCTGATGGACGTGCTTGGCGGCTACTATTCTTGTCCGTCGACGATAAACATTGGATTTAGTTTTTTAAAGCGCATTGTCGGTCCAGCAGTAAAAACAGCAAGAGAATTCTGAATTAATGCACGCGGCTTTGATACCGTACCCCAAAATTAGTCGTTCGCTGTTTTAGCTTCTGGTCCGACAATGCGCATTCATCTTCTGAATCTCATCAAACCGACACTGTTGCCATAATCTAACTACCCGCATTGTAAGTTAATTTGTCTTTTTGTCTTATTTTTCATTTGTCTCCTGCGAAAACAGAATACAAATTTGAAAAGAGCATGTTTTCTGTTTTCGAATGATGAAAATTTCCCAAATTTACACTCCCAATATTGTTTCTTCTCCTAGTAAGCAAGGATGCGTCTGTGTTGTTGTTGTTTAGGCACCACGCCCGACGCCACATTGCGGACCACCCCGCCAAGGCGAAGTGTCTGCAATTGTCGTCAGATGTGGTGTATAATGGTAACAACAACACGCACGCATCTTCGATGAGTCATTCGGAATGATTTCATAACTAGCTCTACATTTCCTCTTTTTTCTCATGTTGTTTTTTCTGATTCGGTTTTTCATTTTATCTTCAAAATTTCTTTGATATATTTTTTCCTCCTTTCTTGTAAAATGTTACAAAACAGAACAACTTTTTGTCTTCTTTTTGATTCGTCTCCTGCGAAAACCGAATACAAGTTTGACAATGGAATGTTTTCAGTTTTCGAATTATAAAATTTTTTTTAAATTTACACTCCCAATATTGTTTCTTCTCCTAGTAAGCGAGGATGCGTCTGTGTTGTTGTTGTTTTTATGCACCACACCCGACGCCACATTGCGGACCGACCCGCCAAGGCGAGGTGTCTGCAATTGTCGGCAGATGTGGTGTATAATGGTAACAACAACACGCACGCATCTTCGATGAGTCATTCGGAATCATTTCCTGACTAGCTCTACATTTCCTTTTTTTTCTTTCTCTCCTCGCGTCGTTTTTCTGAATTGGTTCTTCATTTTATCTTTAAAATTTCTTTGATATATATTCTTTTTCCCAATTTGCTTGAAAAATGTTACAATTTCAGGTAGAATGATCCATCAACCGTCCACCCCATTCCAGAACCTTGTTATTTTGAAGGTCAAAACCACATCACAAGAGAAGAACTATGATTTCCCCAGCGAAGTCATTCAAATCAGCGCCGTCGTTGTCGACGTTAAAAACAATGCTATCGTGAGTTGAGAATTCTTAATTTTGATTTATGAAATGATATTTCAGAGAGAGAACATGATGTTCAACGAGTATGTTATGCCAGTTATAAACTCGAAGCTCACTGAAAATTGTGTCAAGACCACAGGTTTGTAACCTTTCAAATAATCATTAAGATCTATCTTAAAATTTCAGGTGTCACGCAAGAGAATGTTAACAATGCCAGGAGCTTCCGCATTGTAAATGAGAAATTTTCTAATTGGCTCGAATCGAATCAATTGGTTGGCGTTAAGTCGGCGTTTGTAATGGACAGCCGCGTGGATATTTGGCAAAGACTTCAATACCAATGCGCACTTATCGGAGTGAGGATGCCTGCGCGATTCCGTCAGTGGATCAACTTGTGGACAGTTTGTTTCATCGAAGCTGAATCTATGCCAGAGGTTAGTTTGTTGAGAAAAAATCCAAATACATAGTTTTAAAGGCTTAGATTGTCACTTCAATAGTGTTACTTCGATAGTCTGTGAAATGTTTGAGGTAGCGTTCACGCAATAACTTTTTGTTTGAAATGATGAGATTGCAAAAGAAAGCATCGTGGCTTTGCGTTCGTCAGTATAATGCTGCTAACATTGCTTTTTTCCAGGATAATACCCGCCTCCTTGCTGATGCATTTTGGATCGATGTCCCTGAAAGAAGACTCACCGCTCCAGAGGAATGTTTGATTCTGGCTAAAGTTGTTCAGAATTTGTTGGCCCAGAAGTTCCACCTTACAATCAATCAAGTTCTGACCTGCTTCTCAGGCGTGAGTTTTGCAAAATATATTCGCATTTCTTTATCATGTATAAGTTTAGGTTCGCGCTCAAGGCTTGCCTATCGCCGAAGTGTACAACAAGGACTGGAAATATGATTTTAAACTCTCCCCCAAATTCTATGAGCTCGTGCTTCCATTGATTCCGTGGAACGTAACAAATTTCGACTTGAACACTTACGGAATGTGCCCTGGATGCAACATGGTCTTCAGTTATTGCCGCATGGTGCGATTTGAGCCAGCTCACTTCCAATATCCGGCATGGCTGTACAGAAACAGAGAGGATATCATCCTGTTCGCGAAGCAGGCCCACTTTTATTAATATCTACTTGAACACTTTTTATGAGTCACTTAGAAACTTTACATGTTCCCACCATCCCATCCATGACTCTCTCATCTCATGTGCCAATCATTTTTAATGTCTGTTCCCCGCATCGTTGTATTGTGCTGAAATGCTCATTTTTTTCTATTATTTAGCTCAAGAACTTTACGTGTTCCCACCATCCCATCCAAGATCCATGATCCCAAGTGACCACCAATTTTAATGCCTGTTCCGCATCTACGTATTGTGCTAACATGCTCTTTCATTTTCAATTTTTTAGCTACAAGCTACATCTTTCTCCCAACACTTTCGAATAATTTTTCAATGAAGATGCATGTTAAGCACAAAAAAAATCAATTTTTACTAAGTCAGAGATTTTTAAGTGTCCTCGAATACAACGCGTAAGAACTTACTAAAACTGTAGAAAAATATAATTTGCAGGTGAGGTGCGACAACCTTCAGTATTTGGGAGAGGGATATTGAAATGTACCAGAAAGAGGAACAAATGGAGAGAAGATTCTGAAAGTTAAAGATTGAAAGTTAAAAGGAAATTGATGTAAGAAAATGAGAGAAAATTTGAAAATTTGAAAAAACAAGAAATATAAAAGAACAGGGAAAATGTCGGAGTTCAATGAGCCAAGGTTGGATGGATACAGTTCTGAAAAACAGTGGGGAAAAGAAATTTGAGAATACATTTTTAAAATTGAAAACACCGTAAAACCAGTAGTCCTCGAGCTGCTCGTATACATAAAAAATGAAACGTCAAACCAATAGCTTAAAAACGAACATAGTAATAGCCTAATTCAAGACAAAGCAATTCCCTTCACAAATTGTGCTTTTCTCATTAGATGCCCATCATCTTGATCGCCGAACGGGTTGAGAGGTACGAGCCACATCACGAGGAAAATGGCCGAAGTGAGATCGTCGTATCTGGTATAAGGTTAATTCCGACAAACTTGTAAGCTTTCGTACCACGTTGTCATATCGAATTCAGTTTAAAATACAGCATACGTCAATAAGATCTATTTTCAGTTGATGTTCGGCTATTTTTCAGGATTCTGGAGCTCAGTTTTCAAGTTTCCGATCACTCTAACTAATAAATAGACAACATTTACCACAACTCTGTCTGAAAATCAAATTTTCAGCCCTTCTAGGGACAGAGATAGAGCCATTTAAAATTCCACAGGCTAGAGGTGCCAGACGACGAGACACGCTGAGTCGCTAACCCCTCGAAAATTTCAAATGACCGTATCTCGTTTTCTAATATAGCTAGAAAGTTGGTTTTTGACAGAATTGTAGGAAATGTTGTCTATTTTATAATTAAAACTTCAAAGTTTTCAAAGTGATCGGTAAACTGAAAGCTGAGCTCGAGACTCTAGGAAATTGTCAAAAACTCACTCCGAAGCTAGATACGGCAAATTGAAGTCATGCTTTTTGGGCCCTTTGTCCTGAATCGTTTCCGGTTTTCTGCCTGGTTTTCCCGGTGGAGCCTTCTTCTTCTTCTTCATGGTGAGCTTGTGAGGAGAAGACCCATGGTTGGAGACGACTTCTGACGTAGATGAGCTCCTTTCTGGTCATGATGTCCGAACGAATGGTCTTCTTTGGAGCTTTCTTGACCTCGGGGGTAGTGGCAAAAAGAAGAGAAAAATCCAAAATCCATTTAGGACTTTTAGAAGATTCTGAATAAGAGAAGAAGTGAGGAAAAGAGGTGAGGGGGATGAATACTCAGAAGAATCAAAAAGAAACTTTCCGAATTCCATGCAGAAGGAATTCTGGAAAGATCTGAATAATAGTAAGACATCTTTTCAGTGAAGTTGTCAGAATGGTACTGTATTAGCCAGACTTGCGTCTGTTGATCTCTTCCGCCGCGTAGAGGCTCAGTACCAAGAAAGAGTAACAGGTTTTATTGGGGGAAAACCTGTCAAAAAACCCGTCAGATCTCGTTGGCGTCGTTGGCAGTGACTATCTGGCCTTCTAGTCTTTTTTTCCATCTTCCTGTGGTTCCTCTTTCTGGTCTTCTTCTTCTTGAGGGCCTGGCTTATTGGAGGTATTGGTATCTGAAGTTTCATAATTAATACTTTTTAAAATGAAAATGCCTTCATACCTTCACTTTCCACTTTTTCATTTTGTTTTTGAATCTCCGCCACCAACTGGAGACGTCGCGCATATTTTTCGCCCTCCTCCAGCACCGACTGAT
>NC_013491.2:3800289-3801292 GCF_000004555.2 Caenorhabditis briggsae | reverse complement strand
TTCTATTTCCCTGACTTGCTCGATGTTTTTCTCGTGGAACTTTAGAAGCGCTTCTTCCAGCTCCTTTTCATTCCTGTCCTTGTCTTCGTTGAAGTTTTTCATCTTGGTTCTCCATGCATTTTGGTTTTCCAAATTTTTCTTCTCCTCTGCTGCACGCTGTTTCCTTTCCTCTCTCAGCAAAGTGAGTGCCGCTTCAGTCTTCTTCTTTTCAGCATCCAACTCTCCCCTCAACTGGTCCATCTCCTTATTCTCTTCCACCTTTTCAGTGGTCATTTTTTTCAAAGCCTCGGTGGTCTTTGTCAGACTTGTTGCCAATACTCCTTTCCACTCCTCTGCCTCATTCTTTTCTTCTACGGCCTTCTTGATGACTTCCTCACTCTGCCGAATTTTTTCCTGCAGCTGTAGGATGAGAGCATTCTTCTGGATGTTCTCATTTTGCAGAGCATTTGCGTTGTCGCGCATATTTTTCGCCAAGCTCGGCAGACAACTTCTCCAATTCCATCTCCAACTTCTTCTTCTTTTCTTGATCCTCCAGCACAGATTGATGTTCACGGACCAAATCTTCCAATTTCTTCGAATGTGCATCCATCAGATCCTTGTTTTTCCTTATTGCAGCGTCTCTTTCCATCTCCAAGTTCTTATTCTCATTCTCCTGATCCGTCACCTTGCCTTCTAGTTTTTCTTTCTCCTCTCTCAACTGCTTAATTCCACTTTCATGCTGAGTGTTGGCTTTCCTGAGTTCTTCTTGCTCCTTTTTCAGGTTGTCGCTCTCCTTCTTCTGATCCTCCACCACAGATTCGTGTTGACGGACCAATTCCTAAATTTTCTTAGCATGTTCATCCATCAGACCAATGGCAACTACAAAATGTTGTTCGGTGGCCGAGTGGTGTGTGTGTGCTCGCCTAGGAATCTGCTTTTGCGGGTTCGAACCCGCCTTCATGTGAACCTTTTGTTTTTGTGTTATTTGATCATACAATGCTTTTTTACTACTTTTAATGGTGAT
>NC_013491.2:3716394-3800160 GCF_000004555.2 Caenorhabditis briggsae | reverse complement strand
AAAACGTCAGGGTGGCTTCCTACGGATACAGGATGCTAAAAAGCCATGATTGAAAGTATTAAAAAAGCATTCTATGATCAAATAACACAAAAACAGAACGTTTACAAGAAGGCGGGTTCGAACCCGCAGAAGCAGATTCCTAGGCGAGCACACACACCACTCGGCCACCGAACAACATTTTGTAGTTGCCATTGGTGACGGATAAGAATAAGGTGTTTGAGGGAGGAAAATAGGGAAGGGAAGCAGAAAGTCAAAAAGTCAAAAGCGAGATTTACATGGTTTATCGCTTGATTTTTGAAAACAAATATCTCGGCTCAACGGGCCATTTAACAAAATTTGAAAACTGTTCTGGAATCAGGGAGCAACCTTCTTTTCAGTGGATTTGTTTTTATCTCCCGGTCGCGAGATAAATTCTGATTATTCCCTAGTGAGTACGCAAACACTCTCTGGCATGTGGATGTGCCGATCGATAGATCGGTTGGCGGTCGGCCAGATTTCAAAAGATGGATTCAATAGAAGCCTTATCGTGAAAATGCAGAAATCTGATAACACACTAGTTTGAATTGGGCCCTAACTGAATTCACTTTTGAGCAATGTACCGTATTCGGGTTACACTGTTTTGAATTTCAAACAGCATTTTTGTTTTAAAAGTAATACTTACCTTTTGGATCGACTAGAAGAATAAAGACTTTTCAGAAAAATCAATAAGGAACTTTCCGAAATCCATGCAGAAGGATTTATGGAAAGAACCGAATAATAGAGAATGAGAAGAATTTTTAGAAAAATAAGGGGAACTTTCCAAATCAATTCATTTGCAGAAATCAATAGAAAGTCCCCCGGAATATTCAGGCCATCATTCAGTCAGGCGGCCAAAACAAAACTGACATATATTCTCCCCAACGCACAGGAACGCCTGCTCTAACCGGCAGACAACCAGAGTATGAAGGAGGAAGAAGTGACGCAGAGAAGAATCGAGGTCGGAGGGGCGGGGAGGCCAGGTGGGGTGGGGAACAGAGAACGGGTGAGAAGGAGGGTCCTCCTCTCTCAGTGACCTCGACAAAAAGTTATTAAACGGTAATATATGATGTGAAGAGACACATAACTAGGGAAGGTTGTAACTGGGGTATGAGAATTCGTTAAGAGACCTATATCATTCGAAAGCTGAGAATGAGACATTTTCAAATCTATATTCAGATTTTGCTGCGGGCTCACCAGTTTCGAGAAATACAGGTTTGAAATTTGGCTCAAATTTGAGTCCGCCGAGCGCCTCATCTTCCCTCTTTCTTATACGCATTGGGAGAAGGGAGGAAACCAGCGAAATGTGGTGTAGTGGCGAGGAGGGAAGGGCAATATCTGACAAGCCATAGGTTCGACCCCTCCTCCCCCCAATAATTTTTTGTGTTTTTTTCTGATCCCTCTGGAAGTCTGAAAATGTTGTATAAGTTTTTTAAATTTTTTTGAAGATTTATTTTAATTCTGCAGCGCTAATTTCTGAATTTTTTTCCGGGAAAAATATCTCAAAATGTTTCCGGTTTCTCGTTTTCGGTGGGTTACGGATGCGAAGCATATGGAGAAATTGAGAGCATTTGAAAAAGAAATTTGAGCCAAATTTCAAACTTGTTTTTCTCGAAACTGGTGAGCCCGCAGCAAAATCTGAATATAGATTTGAAAATTTCTCATTCTCAGCTTTCGAATGATATAGGTCTCTTATCGAATTCCCATACCCCAGTTACAACCTTCCCTAGTAAGTAGGGTAATTTATGTAAAGAGAGTAGCTGGGATTGGAGGTACAGATGGGATGATTGACCTTCCGAGGAGCAAATTTGGAGATATCGAAAGGTGATGTCTCTCTTGGACCTTGACAACAAATTATGAGAATGTATTGGAGAGTGCTTGTAGAGACTAGAAGTGTCTAAAGGGAAAGATTGACTGTATTCCGAAGTTAATCTTCAAAGAACCACCGGCTACTCACACACTGATATTTTCGATATTTTCTACAAATTCAACCCTGGATTCGACCCAACTAGTCCGATCAGTTACCGTGTTGAGAATGATGCGCTGATTATTGACTAGAATGTTCCAATGACCTATTCATAATTGCTTTAATTTCTACATGATCCTTCTGAGCTTTTTCCTGTTCTTCGATAAGTTTTTGCCCTTAGCCAAATGCTCAATGTGCTATTTTTTTTTCCACCCACACGCTTCTTTCTCTTTATATGTTCTTGGTCTGTAGAGTTTCCTCCCGTGTCAACCACTGTATATCCAAATGTTAAATTACCCTTACTGATCATTACATCCAGGTACATTCATAAATGCGTTAAATTTTACATGACCCTTTTGCGATTCTCTGCCCGCTCATTCTTTTTTTTCCTTGCTTCAAAACAAACGCCTCGTCTGATATTTTCCTTCCCTTCGCTTTATATGCTCTTGGTCTGTAAAGTTTCCTCCCGTGTCACCCACTGTGTATCCAAATTTCAAGATTCCCTCCCAGCTCATATTAGATCCTGTTATGTTTTTGCGCCTAGCGCCTTGCCCTCATAATCCGGTCGTTGTGTTGAGAACTAGGCTTTAAGCCTTGAACGTGTCACTTATCCCCGGAATCATCTCACTCTCATCTTGCCCTCCGAGTTCCAGTTTTTTGTTTTGTCAACCAAAATCCTCGTCCGAGTGACTTTGAATTTAAGTGTATTTTGAAAATTTCCCCTACCCAACCATGCAAGTTTTCTTTTTTTTTTTCAAAAAGTCTTCTTATATACATGAATTTTTATGGGGATATTGAATGTTTTGTTGGAACGATCAAAGACTAGAATTGAGTTCAAACTTTAGAATCTGACTCTGTCTTGATTCAGGATGTCGACGAATAAATCGTGACCTTACGACCAGGCATCACGGAATGAAAGATGAAAAATTGCACTACTTAGGTGCGATAAAAAATAGGAAAATGTGGGCGTAGCTTGTTTTTCTGGAATTTTCCAAGACGCGGTTTTTATTGAATTAGAAGAAATTAAAATTTTCGATGGACGGGTTGAGGTTACAGGAATAAGAAAGATATTGTACTCCGTTCTGAGTGGATCAAAACATTGACAGAATTTTGAATTTGAAAAAATCGGTTTTTCGAGTTTCATATTTATTAGACACATAGAACCAAAATCGGAGAGCAAATTTGCTCATCATTGCCAGCGTCGACGATTTCCGTTGCGATCTTGTCACTGATCTGAAAAATGTTAGAGAAAAATTAGTTTAATGAGAAAAATTACAGTTGTTATTCAAAAAAGTGAAAAACTAAACTTGCTGCATATTGCGCATTGGGCGGCCAACTCTTCGTGGACGTAGGACCATGTCTGAAAACTTGAGGTATGAAATAAATTATGGAGATTCATGATTTTCTTGAAAATGATGGGACTTTCAAATTGAACTAGCCGTCAGCCGGTTGAGCTACACGGTCACGAACTATGCAGCCAATGGCCTACATTGCATAACTATTCTTTCAAATTTCAGCCAACTTATCTCGGTGTCTAGGAAAGATATCAAAAATTAGTAAACTGACAAAACATTTATCATACGTCAAGGGTATTTTACCAGTTGACCACTCTTAGATATTTCTTATCTCAACTGAGATAAATTGGCTCAAAGGTTACAGAGTGTGTACGGTAAGTGTGACGCGATATTTATCTAAACTTTTTTCTGTCCCACTTCTTCGCACATAAAACTTCAAACTACTTACTCATGGCCACTCCGTTTTCCGGATCCATTTGATTTGGACCATTGAATGGAAGTGGGGGCTGGAATACTTCCGCGAATCCCGGCTGGAACATAGGCGCCTCTGATATTTGTATTTTCTAATTTTTTAAAACACTGTTTTGTTTTTCTTACGCCCTTGAAACCCTTGATGTGATCCAGGATGGTGATGACGGAAGAGCGGACCTTGAAACTGTCCCAGCTGAGGAGCCTGGTGCATCGGATGCGGGATGTTCAGATGCGCTGAAAGTGACAAAAACGTTATGTATAAGGGTTCGAAATCTCTCACGAGCAGGGAAAGCCGGCGGTGCCGGTCCGAACTGGATGACAATGGCTGGTGGTGGGATTATCATTAGACCTTGGATTATCGGAGGTTGTGGCTCAACCATCGGCGGAGCCACTGCAATGTTTTAATTTGTAGTGATTTTCAAAAATTTATAGTTTATTGTTTCTTACTTTGAACTTCCGGTTCCGGGAACATTGGAGGACCAATCGGCTCGAACCTACCACCCGCTCTCATAATTTCCTCCCTCTCTCCCAACTGTGGCCTCATGTCCTGAACAACAAAAAAGTTTGGTTGGAGCGGTGGTGGAATCATCGGATGCGGTGGCTCAACTTGGCGTGGAGTGCCAATAACCACCGCCACTGGGCGAATCCTTTTTGGAGGCTGTGTGCTTGTAGAAGCCATCATGTGAGAAGTTGCAATCTTAGCTGAATCATTTGACTTGTTTTGGCAATAAAAAAACTTGATGATAAAATAACGGAGAATTCAAAACTTATCGATGTGATAAAAATAAAAAACATGTAAAAAGATGCTAGGATTGTGAAATATACATGTAACACAAGTTGTTAACTAAGCAAATTTCTTCGTCGGGGTTGTACTTGTACCTATGGATAGGACGAGAGTGCCGAAACAGTGTGGTCACGGGTTTTAAACAGAAGAAGAAAAGAAGGTGGAAAAGGCGCAAGAAAGGCGACAGTCAACGCGTTGGGGTCCTTCGTGTAAGCGGTGTACAGAGATTTTTGAAAGCGCAGTGCAAATGAGAAACATGACGGCAAAGACGAACGATTGGCGGTTCGAAAAAAATGTGGTAGTAAAGGGAAGTGGGACTGGTTGGTCTCTAACATCAAAAATGAACAAATCGAAAGAGTTCAGGTCAATAGAGGAACAAACTTCTGCTGGCCTGAACGCTAGTCTGTTTTTCAAACTAGCTACACATACACACACGCATATTATGGTTCTCATTACATGAAGCTAGTAACTTTGATTCGAAGAATGTAGAAGGCGGTATATAAGAAACAGAAAAAGAGGATAGTAAAAAATGGGCAAGTCGAAAATTATTGAGGGTGGGATGAAATACATTGATACAGGATAACTCCTATAACCAATGGGTGAGACAGTAACAGAGCAATAACGACTCAAAAAAACGCGAGCCCAAAGATGAGGATAAATGATGGAGGTGAGGGTGATTCAACTTTTTTCCAATATGAAACCTCTCTCTTTCTAGAAAGAATAATGTACATTATTCTTAATGGGAGAAGAGGGGAGAGGTGGGCATAGTATGAAAAAATAATGTATTTTGGAGAATAAAATTCTGGTGATGTTGAGAGAAAAAGAAGAAGTTAACTCGACTAATTAGTCACAGAATGTGCGAAAGAGTATATGGTGACTAATCAAAATAAATTTATCAAAAAGGATAAAGTGAAATGAGAGTAATAGGTGAGCAAGACGGTGGGGGTAGGCACATCGGTTTGGAAGAAGAGAGACTTCGGATGATGACAAGAAATTACGAGTATTTACCTCATTCTTCAGGTTTCACGCGTTTCTCGGAAAATTGACGAAACTTGGGGAACTAATCTAAAAATGAGCTTGAGTGGAGCTGTTCAGCTGTTTTGGGTTTTTTTTGGTTGGTGGCGTGGGTGCCTCTTGGATGACGGACCACGAATTGTGTGGGGCGTTTGATTATATTAAATTTGTGCAAAAAAATTCAAATCGATAATTAGAAACAAGAAAAAGTAACATTTGATTTCGGCGAAAAAACTAACTATTCAGCAATTTAAGAAAACGGTTGTAAATGGGAATATAAGATTGTTACTGATAATATTTCCTAAAATTGGCTCTGTTTTGAAATTTAGATTAGGGTTGAAAATGCTGGGATTAAATACATTGACGCGTGATAACACCTATGACAAATGGGCGAGTCAGTAACAGGGCAATGACGATTTCGAAAAAGAGAGTACAAACTAAAAAGGATAAATTATGAAGGTGAGGGTGATACAACTTTGTCAATATAGCCTTCCTCTCCTAAAAAAAAAGGGCACATTATACTTAATGGGAGAAGAGAGAAAAGGTGCGCATAAAATGAAACAATAGTGTATCATGAAAAATAAAATGTTGCTGATTTCGGGAAAAAAAGGAAAAATAAAGTTAACTCGACCAATTAGTCAAAGGGTGTGAGGTAATGTATAAGTTCTCCCTGACTCATCATAACAACTTCATCAAGAAGTGAGAAAAAAGATAAAGTGGAATGTTAGCAGTGGATGAGCAAGAGGAGGTGTTTTTCTTAGTTTGAGATTGGAAGATAAGGGAATTGTGATAGTGACAATTTATAAGTATAGATCTTTTTCAGCAAAGCGACAAAACGTGAGTAACTAATCTAAGAATGGACTCGAGTGATGGAGCTATGCGGTCGTTGTGGGTTTTTATTTTGGGTTGGTGGCGTAAATGCCTCTTAGATGACGGAGCACGAGTTGTGTGGGGCGTTTGATTATATTACATCTCTACAAAGAAGTCAAATCACTTATTAGAAACAATTAAAAAATAGGGAAAGAGTGACGACGACCAAATAACAAATTCTGTCGTTCCTCAACAGGCCGTCACTGTCTGCGCGTCGCTGAGTGGAGGGAAAAGAGTGGGCAGGCGTTTGAACCAACAGACTTTTCGACAGAGAAGTAGGAAATGGTAGACAACAACGGCGGTTGTTACATCGAATACTGAAAGGCCAACTAAAAAAAAAAAAGAAAAGTGTGGATAGGGAGCTTGATATGTGTGGTTGGTATGAGTGGCTATCCTGGGTTGACCACTTTGTTGGTCGCGATTAACGTGCCCTTCGGCAAATTTTCCTAAAATTGAAGCATGATAGAACAGAGAGCGAGTCATCACTGGTAGATCGGAATACTAAACTTTAGTGATGGAGCTATATACAGTAGTCAGTCCTTGTAGGTGAGGTTGGTAGATAATGCGGATAAGTATTAGAAGACGAAGAATACGCTGTGTAAGGTAACCAGTAACAAATACCACGGAATAATTAATATTTTTCATTTTAAAAGAATAAAAACTAGGAGAGAGTCATCAACAAACTGTATCGAAAGAATACGTATGCAACCGTTCACACCAAGAAACATTCTAGAATAGAACAGAAAGACAATGGGCGGTACAAAAATAAATGACGAAAAATGAAGAAATAAAGAGGAGGTCAATTTGGGTGGTTGTTGGAAAAAGGTGAATATTAGTAAAAAGGAAATGGGAGCACATGGAGTTTAAATAAACAAGAAGAAACGGAAAATTTGTACCGGTAAGAAGCAGAATCGAATTGAGGAATCAAGGTGGATATAAACTGCCAGAAACACGATTACAAGATTGAAATTTGATTTCCAGTCATTTCATATTCCATTGGCGAAAGTGGGGGGATTCCCGGAACAGAAATTCCAAGCATTCTGAACAGACCCGAGTAGTCGACTCCATGGCTCCTTTGCTTTTGAATTTCGCCATAAATCTCGGCGATCCACATAGTGTCTTCTTCGAACCAGGAAAGTGGATTCTGGTCCTGAATACGTAATTTTAGCTGGATAAAAAATGTATTTTTAACTCACGAATAATTCCTTATTCTCCTTCCAGTGTCTTCTGGCTCCGAATGGATCTATGTTGATAACCTTGAACAGTATGAAAACTGCGGAGGTTAAATCGTCGAAGCAGGTGTATGGCATTCCCTGGCAAATTTGTAAACTAGCCTGCCACGAAGACCAATCATAAGCCGGATGGGGCGGTGGATAGAGGTTTTCTGCTACTCCGAAATCAATAAGTTTGACTGTGAGAAGCTGAAAATTGGTCTTAATGAAAATCTGGTCAGAGATAGAGAACAACTCACTCCACCAGATTCCCGCTTGAGCAAAACATTTCCGGGATGAATGTCTCGATGACAATAGCCCACGTTGTGGAGTGCCTCGACAGCTTTCACAAGTTGATGCATCAGTCGGACACAGTTCCCATTCGACCAACGGGTGGCTGTTCCGCGTGTGAGGTTGTGAATTGATACGCCTTCATTGGTCATAGCTGAAAAAAACACACATTTATTTTCAATCACAAAAATTACTGGCTCAAAATTAAATCCTAACCGTGACCAACTCACCAAGACAGTAAAGCATGCCATGTGTAGGGTCCACTTTGCCATAATACTCAATCAAATTAGGAAAATGAAGATCTCCTCTCATTCTTCGGAAAACTTCAAATTCCCGTTTGAACGCGAACAAACTTTTCTGATACTTGATAACGACTCCGGATTTGGTATGGGAGTCGTGTGCAGAAACAGTGAGACCAAATGCTCCGGCTTCTCTGAAACCCGCTGTCTCTACAAAACGACCTGGCTCATATCGAGTGAGCAGTCGGTTTTGTCTGAAATAATAATTTTCAAAATTAATGACCGGATCAACTTACTCTTCTTGGGCGTTAATGGTTTCTTGGTCGTTAATGTGGGCCATTATTGGATATCTGAAAAAATTCATTTTAAACAGAAATTGAGAAAAGGAGAACATTTGCCGCATCTCTAAATAAAATTGCAAGCTAGATGACTTGTAAAAAATTGTCACAAAACAAAGCGCCTTCTCTATATTCATACACAAAAAACAGGGGCGACTGAGAACACATTGTGTCTGGTAAGAGTGCATAAGCACAGAAAGCGACAGATAGTCAAATCATAAGAAAAAAAGAGGAAAGGAAACGGAAAAAAAGCTTTGACCGTTCTTCAACAGGCCAACACTGTCTGGCGTCGCTGAGTGGAGGGAAAAGAAGGGGCGGGCGTTTGAACCAACATAATTTTCGACAGGGAACAAGAAAAAAAAATGTGGACAGCAAAAGCAAGACTACGGTTGGTACAGAAGTGCAACGAGTTGAAACAGAAAGAATGCAGCGAGTTGAAACAGAAAGAATGAGAAGAGTTGAAACAGAAAGAATGCTGTAGGTGGTCGGTATGGGTGTTCGTCCGGGTCGGCACCTTTATTGATCACATTCAACATTCTTTTTCGCCAAAAATGACTGAAGCAGGATCGCAGTCAGTGCCGAACAGCAATGGAATAGGGTGTGGTCGTCAAGTTTAACGAAAAACTGAGATTGTATTGTGAACCTAAATGCTCAGTGGTTGTGAGCAGTGGACTTGATTAACTCTTGATATCTAATGTTTCAGGCTACCAAAAAAACGAAACAAAATTATTGATTTTCTAGAAATCGGGGCTTAAATGCTATCAGTCGATTGTAAACCGCTAAATTGTAAAACGTTCATGTCGATGCCGAAAATTCAACTAACACTTTTCTGCTCGTCTATGAAGACAATATTTGAATCGTTGGTTTCGAGAATGTTCGTATGGTTGAAAAAGATATCGGAAATGAAAAGGAACCAGATAGAAAGGTAGGCTAAAGGATTCAAATGAGAAAAAGAGACAGACATGTGTTAGGAGGGAAGCAGAGGCGAAAGGACAGTCGAGTTTGGCCCGACAGTCTAATTTCGAGAGACGTCGTGGAGAAGATTAAAAATTTCGTTTGGATGGTTTGGTCGACAGCTGAATCAAAATATAGCTGGACAATGGAGAATGTTATCACTTTTGAGAAGAATGGTGGTTTTTGAAAATGGAGAAGTGAGATAAAATTAGGGAAGGAAGGACAGGAAAGTTTTATATTTTTAGAGACGACATGTCACACTATACTTGAACTTCAAGCTCAATTATTAGGCCGATGCAAGAGCTCAAGACCAGCGTTATTAAGAAAATTATCTTATAGATCTCAAAAGTCGATTTTGGAGATAATGGAGACCGAAGTGTACATTCAGAAAATAGCACAATCGAAGAAGGTCTGAAAAATGAAACAATTTGAGATTGGTGTCTTCAATATTTGTCAGATCACAACATTATCAATTCAGGATTGCACAATTTCAAAAAATCCTGATAATTGAGCTCGAAGTGCAAGTATAGCGTGACATATCGCGTGTAAAAAAGAGAAAACTTTCCTGTCCCCCTTCCTAATTTTATATCCCTTCTCCATTTTCAAACACCACCAGTCTTTTTTTTAAATTCTTTTTTTTTCAATTGACTCCATATGTTTTGATTCAGTCGTTTCCCAAGCGTCCCACAGTATCTCTACCCATTTTCACCGGCTAAAGTGTTACGAATTTATCCTTCTAGACATTAGACTGTGTGGACCAACTTCAACTGTCCTTTTTCTTTCTTTCCCTTGACACATGTCTATCCTTTTTTTGTTTGAAGCCTTTAGCCTATTTTTTTCTGGTCCTTTTTTAACACTCATCTCTTTTCTTATATCACGGACATTCTCCAATTTTGCTTACATAGAGGATCAGAAAAGTGTTATTTAAATTTACAACCGTGACAGGAATGTCTGGCGATATATGATCGACTGATATCATCTAACATAAGCTCCGGATACTAGAAGACCAGATAATTTGTTCGCTTCTTCTTATAGCACGAAACAATAGATTTGATAGACTTACTCAAGTCAACTGACTATGTAGTTTCACTGCACCATTTTATTTTTTTGATAAACTCGGCCACCACCTCACTCCCTTGCTGACCTGCACTGACTTTGATCTCGCTTCAGTCATTTTTGTCTTAAAAATAATGTTAAATGTAAGCAATGAAATCGCCGATCCGGATGACCACCAGTACCAACCACATATCGACCTCCCTGTTTACTTTTTTCCATTTCTTTCTCTTATCTTATTGAGTAGCCTATTAGTTGACCATCAATGTGCTTATATACCCCCCGTTAACTTGATCGAACTGTCTACCATTTCTCGAGTTCTCTGTCGAAAAATATGTTGCTTCACACGCTTGTCTAGTTCCTTTTCCTCCCATCAGCTATGCCAGACAGGGACGGCCTGTTGGGGAATGGACAATAAGTCATGGCGTTGTCGTCCCTCTCGTTCTTCCTTCTTTTTTTTCACATGATTTGACTATGTATGTGTGCATATGCACTATTACCAGAAACAATGTGTTCTCCGTTTATTAGCGTTCCCGCCTTTTTTTGAGTTCTCACGTTCATCTGCATTGAAGAACATAGTGAGAAATCCAGAAAAAACTCTTATTTTTTGGTCCAAATTTTTTCCAAAAATTCTTTATTTTTCAGAAATCTAAATCATGTCCCAACAAACTACAACCTCAAAATAAAATTTTTTTTTGAAAAATGTGTTCAGAACATTTTGAAGATTTCCACAAAGACCGAAAACAAAAACAAAAACAAACAAAGGAGAGAGAAATCGAACCCAACCCTAGTCAGTTACCGTCCTCCCTCTTCACCGCTACACCACCAGTCGCTGCTTTCGACTAGTTCCACAATGCATATAAGAAAGGGGGGAGATCTGGCCCTCAAAATATTCGAATTTCAGCCAAATTTCAAATTCGATTTTCTCGGAGCTGGAATGTCCGCAGCAAAATCTGAATATATATTTGAAAATGTCTTATTCTCAGCTTTCGAATGATATAGGCCTCATATAAAATCCCATACCCCAGTTACAACCTTCCCTAGTAAGAGATCTTTTTAAGGATGAGAATCCAAATGTCTGGTTCGAAGACGACATTATATGGATTGCCGAGCTATACGCCCAAATCCAAAAGCAAAGGAGCTGTAGAGTCAACTACATTGCCTTATTCCAAATGCCTGAAACTGCTGTCCCGGGAATCGACCCGCTATCGTCAATGAACTATCGACTGACCGAAAACTACTAAATTATCTTGCTATGAATTGTTCTTATCTAACATTCTACACCTACCTTGACTCCCCAATTGATTCTGTACCTCTAATGGTTGACCGCAAAATCTCCTTTTTTCTATTAATTCGAGCCCCTGTGTTCTCATTTACTTTTTACTGTTGTCCACTTCTTCCATCGAATCCCCTCTATCGACCCTCTCCGTCTATCTTTTTTCGGTCATATGCAATTTCATACCGCCCACCGTCTCCACTATTTTCTGACTGAGTTCTATGGCAAAATGTTTTTGGTGACAACGGTTGCATATGTTTTTTTTCTTTACAATTTGCTGATGACTCTCTTCTGTTTTTTAATCGTTCAAAATAAAAAATATTCGTTTTTTTCTGTGATATTTATTACTGAGAACCTTGCACGGCGCATTTTTCGTCTTCTAATACTTATCGGCATTATCTACCAACCTCACCTACAAGGACTGACTACTGTATCTAGCTCCATCACTCAAGTTTAGTATTTCGATCTACCAGTGATGGCCCGCTCTCTGTTCTATCATGAAATTCCAGTAAAGTTGCCAAAAATAATCATAAACGATAGAAATGGGGTGCCCGGCTTGAAGCATCCGGTCCACAGTATTCTTATTTTTTTAGTTGCCCACCAGTACTCGATGTATCAACCGTCGTTGTTGTCTACCATTTTCTAGTTCTCTATTGAAAAGTCTGTTGGTTCAAACGCCTGCCCCCTTTTTTCCCTCCACTCAGCGCCGCCAGACAGTGACGGCCTTTTGGAGAACGGCAGAATTTGTCATCACGTTGTTGTCGCCTTTTTTTTCGCATGATTTGAGTATCTGTCTTCTTCTGTGCTTATGTACTATTACCAGCAATGAAGGTGCTGACTCAGATGACCACCCATACCGATTCCCAATATCGATCTTTTCGTTTAGCTTTTTCCTCAGTGCCCTGACAATATATTTCTTAAGTTCCATGTCAAACAAAAACGCTCATTTAGTTGATCTTTTTGCAATTGTCGTCACTCCTTCCCTAGTTTTTTATCATGTTTATAATAAGTGATTTGACTTTTTTTGTAAAAATTTGAGATAATCAAACGCCCCACACAACTCGTGCTCCGTCTTCTAAGAGGCATTTACGCCACCAACCCAAAATAAAAACCCACAACGACCGCATAGCTCCATCACTCAAGCCCATACCGTAACCGATAAGTTATTCTAACATTGTGCGGAAGGGTCAGTCGAGTGACAAAGAAGAGACGTTTCTGGACGTCTCGAAACCTAAATTTCGCTTGAAAAGGGGGTTGTTGTGTATTTGGTGATCTTTCAAAGGAATGGAGACTGGCAACTTCTTGATGAAGATAGCACTAGAATTGCCGCTTTGTATAGTTCCTAATCAGAGAAATTGAATCTGGCAGTCGAAACCGAACAAGGAGAATAGACCAAGGTTTACTTCCAGCACGACAGTGCGAGATCGCCCGTGACTAGATGCATTATCCAAAAATTCATGTCGTTTGGCTGGATTACCGGAGCGTTTGCAGACAATTATCAATGCTTCAGAGAAAAAAATGATGAAATATTTTACCAAAATCGAAAGAAACTTATTAGCCAACCTAATACATTCTCGTAAAGTATCATCATACATTTCTCTTTTCTCTCTTGCTCAGGTGAGCCCACAGCTCTCATTTCACTTTATCCTTTTTCACTTTTTGATAAAATTGTTGTTATTAGTCACGATGTCCTTTTTCTCACACCCTGTGACCAATTAGTCGAGCTAACGTTTTTTTTTCATCTTCCTCTCTTTTTTCTCAAAATCACCGACATTTCATTTTTCAACATACATTACTGTTACCTCCTATTTTCACCTTTTCTCTCTTCTCCCATTAAGTATAATGTGCCCTTTTTTTAGGAGAGAAAGGTTCTCAATTTCTATAGTGAAAAAACGTTGCATTACATTCATCTTCATAATTCATCCCTTTTAATTTGTACTCTCTTTTTCGAAATCGGCATTGCTCTGTTACTGACTCACCCATTTGTCATAGGAGTTATCCCGTGTCAATGTATTTCATCCCAGAAATTTCAACCCTAATCAATTTTTTCTTTTTTATCTATCACCCTCCTTTTCGGTTTTGTCCTCTTTCCCACATTCGCCTCCCCTCATTAGATAAATAGGAGGACACTGTTGAAATATTATTTTTTTCACTTCTTCTCTGCGTTCTCAACATCGCCTGTGCTTGTCATTTTCTTCATGTGCACTGCGCTTTCAAGAATCTCTGTACATTGCTTACGCAGAGGACCTCGACGCGCCGCCTGTCGCCTTTCTTGCGCACTTTTTAATTTCGTTTCCTCTTTAGTTTAGAACCCATGATCACACTGTTTTGGACCTTTCGCCCACAGTTTTCTTCGGAGAACAGAGACAAATTGACTTGTTCTAGACTATCAGTAAAAAAACATATATACTTTGACTCATCAATTTTGATATAGTTCATCTCGATTTCGTCGAAGATGTTAAAAAGGGAGTCGAAGGTATTTTTTCTAGCTTATTTTTGTTTTTTGTCGGATTTTAAGCTTTATGGGCTTGTATTTTTTTCAAATCCACATTTTTCATTTATCGAAGATTCCTGAATGCAACACTATTTTTTCACGATACTTGCAAAATCTCGGGGCGACCGGTGGTTCAGCCTGGCCCGGCCTGTTGCATATTAGTTTTTCAACATCTCGCTATGTTAAACATAAACAATTTTATGAAGTACTACCAGTGACAATCTTTTTTCCAACCTTATTTCCAATTTTTATTTCCAACCGTGTTTGTTTATTGTTGAACAGTTAGTTTTTTTCTGCCAAAATCAAATGTTTCAGCTAACATGGCTTCTTCAAGCAATCAGACTTCAAAGAGGATCCGCCCGGTGGCGGTGGTGGTTGGCACTCCACGCCAAGTTCAGCCACCACGCCCAATGACTCCACCGCCGGTCCAACAAAATGTTTTCGTGGTGCAGGAGCCACAGTTTGGAGAAAGGGAGGAAATGATGGGAGCAGGAGGGTGGTTTGAGCCGATTGGACCTCAGATGATCCCGGAACCAAACAATCCAGGTAAGGAACAATCACCTATAGTGTTGGAACTCACTCATTACAATTGAAAAAATTGCAGTTGCTCCGCCGATGATTGGGCCACAACATCCGATAATTCAAGGGATGATGATAATCCCTCCACCAGCCATTATGATTCAGTTTGGAAAACCACAATCGGCAATTCCTGCACGTAAGAGCTATCAAACCTGCAAACATAAAATTTTGTCATTTTCAGCGCATCGGATGCATCAAGCGTTTCCAGGAAACAATCTTGTCCCGCCTCCAATGGGACAGTTCCATGGTCCGGCTCACCATCTTGGACCACACCAGTTCTTTCAAGGACGTAAGAAAAACAATATAATACTTCAAAAAATTAAAACTTGGAAAATTTCAGAGGCGCAAATGTTCCAACCACAGCTGCAGTTTCAGCTAGTCTTCCAGCCTCCGCCCCCAGTTCATGGTCCAAATCAGATGGTTCCGGGAAATGGAATGGCCATGAGTAAGTAATATATAATTTTCAAGAGGTGGGACAGCAAAAAGTTCAGAGTTAATAATCGCGTCTCACTTACTATGCACACTCAAACAGGATGTTGCCGAACTGTTGACTTTCAGCCAACTTATCTCGGTTTGCGTAAAAGATATCTAAAAGTGACCAACCGAAAAAATACTGATGACATTATGATAAATATCTTGTCAGTTGACCATTTTTTGAAATCTTGCAATTAAACCGTGATAAATCGGCTTGAAGTCTATTCGCTGTTTGTTCCCGTGTGGTTATGCGCAATGTTTGTGCCCGTGTAGTTCAGTTGGTTGACGCGTGACCCCCATTATGTTTTTGCAGCAAGTTCAAATTGAACGTCTCGCCGTTTTTAATGAAATTACCGATCTCAATACTTTGTTTCATAATTTCGTTTTTTAGACATGGTCCCACGCCCACGCAGAGTTGGCCGCCCAGCGCGTAATATGCAACACGGTTAGTTTTTTACTTTTCTGAATAAAACCTGTCAATTTTCTCATTTTAATATGTTTTCTTGAACTTATTTTTCAGATCAACAACAGGGCCGCTTGGAAAATCGTGGAAACTCGCATTGATGATCAAATTTGCTCTCTGAAGTCTCGGCGTTTTTTGTATCCTCCATCCCATTCTGGAATGCCATAACAATGTACCCCAATTCCTTACCCTGTCCCAATTTGAACATCTCCTTGACTCATCTATTTCTCGCTGCTAGGTACACTTTTTACGTTTTAACACATGTCATTCTACTGTATATTATCTCATTTTCCATTATTTTTTTACCTGGTAGGCGCTACTCGTGAGGGAATCTGCGTTTCTCTTATGTACCGTATGACACCGTTTGAAAATAAATAATTCTAAATTCTAAAGAAATCATTCAATTTCTTATTAATGCAAAATTCTGTCAAAGCTTTTCCATTCTTAATTAAGTATCTCAATTACCCTTGTAACCTTAGTAATCAGACAGATGCGAATGTTGAACTTTTCTCATAAAAAAAGCGTTTTCAGGAGTCAGAAAATTGTAGAACGACCAGCTCCGCCCACATATTGATGTTTTCGCTATCGAGTCAGAATATGGTGTAGCCAATATCGATCCATTTCCCAGTGCTATGTAGCATAGTTTCAAAAGGCCGGGCCTGACCGGGCCGGTTGACGATTTTTCTCGGCCCGCCTAACACAGAAAAATAGGTATTTTTTCTCAAAATTTTCGAAAAAATTTCAAAATTTTCGAAAAAAATCAAAAAAAAAATCAGCGTCTGTACGTACCCCGGGCCGGCCCGGCCCGCCGATATTCTCGACGGGCTGGCCCGAAATTTTGCAACTATGCTTTGTAGTGACATTAGCCATTTTTTGATTGAGATGCCTGGTCGGGAGGTCAATGACTTATTTGTCGACAGTCTTAATCAGGTTCGAGTCGAATTCTAGCTTTTAATTGTTCCAAAAAATAAATCCCCGTAAACATTTATTTGACAGAAAAGTTTTTTTAAAACTATGAAGATTGATATTTGGGGATGGGGAAATGTTCAAAGTTCTTGTGGTTTGAGTTCACTGGGACGTGGTTTTTGATTCTAAGGCATTCTAAGGCAACTGGAATTCAGAGGGCGAGATGATTTTGGGGATGAGTGATTCCGGGGGTGAGACGCGTTCAGGGCTTGAAGCCTAATTATCCGAAGAAAATGCTGGGATTCACGGGAAAAGGACGCTAGACATAAAAACTATATCGGGAGGAAATTTTAGTAAAAAAGCTATTTTGGAAAGTTTTGAAACACAGGATGGGCTACACCAAGAGAACTTCTAAAAAGAATAAAAAAATGCTCGAGTTTTGTGGGTGAAAGGAAAAGAGGAGTAGGCATGTGTTGTGGGGAATGAGAAAAAAATTGAAAAGGTGAACATTTTTAAAAATGGCCATAAGAATTCGAAGATATTATGAATAGGAGATAAAGTCTCTTTGTTGCTATTCGATAGTGAGCTGATTGTCCACAACACGATAAGCGATCGGGCTAGTTGGGTCGAAGTTTGGATCAAATTTGTACATAACGTTGAAAAGATCCGTGTGAGAGTAGCCAGACGTTCTTTGCAGTTGGATCGAAGTGTACAGATTGGGGATCCATTCAACTTCGTCGTTGAACCAGACGTGTGGATTCTCATCCTAGATAACAGCAATTATTAAGTGAATACATAGCATTTCACTCACAAATTTTTCTTTTTTCACAAGATACTCAGTACGTACATCGCCGAACGGGTTGACAGGAACGAACCACAACAAAAGGAAAATGGCCGAAGTGAAGTCGTCGAATCTGGTGTAGGCTTCGCCCCACCACACTGGAAGGCTTGCATGCCACGAGGTCAGGTTAAGTTCCGGCATGGGTGGTGGGTTCAGAGGAAGAGACAGTGCGAAATCGATAATCTTGAGACGCACGATCTGGAAAAAAAACACCATGTTCATAAAACGACCGAAACTACAAACGATAACTCACTCCATCGAACTCTCTCCGGAGAAGGACATTTCCACAATGAACATCGCGGTGGCAGAAACCTTGCTGGTGAAGCGTTTCTAACGCCCATAACAGTTTGAAGGCAATTCGCATGAGGTTGGTGTGGGAGAACCGTTCTCCTGAGCGCTGAGCAATATCATCGATGCACTCTCCTTCGTAGGGGTGACTGAAAAAAAAAACATAGAAATGTGTGTTGCGTTTGGAAAGAAGTCTGCAACCGGGATTCCTCCAATCACTCACCGAAACAGTATTGCACTTCACCGTGTTCAGGAGGAGTTGTGAAATGATCATAGAGCATTGGAAATCCTTGGTAGCCTCGCATGGCATATAAAACCGGCAATTCTCTGCGGTAGACTTCTGGATCTGTCGTTGACTTCATGATTAGATCATTCCTATCAAATATTGTGTCTAGAACAGAGAAAGCTCTTCCATGCACGCCGGCTGCGCTAAAGTGTCCTGTCTCAATGTATCGATCTAGCAGGAATCGACCAAATAGTTGGTTTGCTCTGCAAAATTTTATTTGAAAACAACATCATTTTTATTCGAAATATTATTCAGACACACATTACTAATCTCACAATTGTCAGAGAAATAAAGTGATTAGCCTCACAAAAATGTCTATAATGTTTCACATTATAATACGCCATCCCTCATAGTTTTGGAATACTTGACCTACAGTATCATTCGGTGGATTTTTCTTAATTTTTCAAAAAATCGATAGTTTTTGCTCATGCTGTTTATCCAAAGCTATTCACGGAGTTATTCACAATTATTTCAAAACAATGAGAAGTGGCACATCGTTCTGTGGATAATAGTTTAAAAAAAATTTATGATAACTTACGCATTCATTGTTATTCGTACAGTAATGCTTCAGAATCTGGAAGCGCCTCAGAGTATTTGGAGATGTTGAAGGAGCGTGTGGTGATCAGAAGAATAATTTGGTGAGATCAGAAAATGTCGATTGTGTCTAATGAAGTCTGGTGATCAGAAAACGGACCGGATGGGAGTACAGGAGCCTGAGGCTGAAATAAGAAATCAGTTTAGAACTAGAGACCAAAAAGGAATGGGTTGAGCGAAAAACGGAAAAGAATGAGATTAACAAAAATCAATAACACGCTAATTGTGTGGTACGAGAAGAGAGGAATGATAAAGAAGAGCGGACCCTCTAAACGACTAATAAAGACACACAACACAGACGATTAGCGAGCGAGCGAACTTGCAACCGACACGTGTCGTTTCCGCCTCTTCTTGCGCGCGAAAGCACATCACATGTATTAGAAGGGCCGGTTCTTCTATAGCTACAATGTACCTCCAGAGGGTCCTTCTATTATAGCGGCCTTTCTATGAGAGTGGCAGTTCTTATGCACGTACCATTTTATGCAAGTTTGAAGATGTTAGATTTGAAATCTCTCAGTTGAGCTTCACGAATGGAAACTCAAATGAACACGGATATGTAAGAAGTACAATATTTAAACTTCGCGGAACTCTAAATAGCTTTAATGTTGCCTGCTCTTTTTCGGCCAAAAAAGTAGGAAATAAAAGGTATCAAGTTGATAGCATCAATTAGACAACAAGTTGATAGCATCAATTAGACAACAGACAACACGAGTTAGAGTGCCTAATTCTTGTGGTTTGAATGCTGTTGATTTTCGCTGCTCCCGAAACCATGGATGTTGATTCTGCTAGATCCAGGAGAACCTTTGGAAAATTATTGCTTCCCGACAAATAATCCTGCCAGCTGTCCTCCGAAAACGAATTGTGGACGAGATTTTACTTCAACTGAAAAATCATATACAAATGACTTGAAATATTTTGACCATAAACATACTCCATCACGTGTTCCACTTGACCCATTGCCTGCATTGATGGACCAGAGTTTTGCGATTTGACTACGGAAAATTTTGAATCAGAGAAAAAGCTTTGAGCGAATCTAAACGAGGAAAAGCGATAAAATTTATCTGAGCAATGGGAAAAAATTACTCACGTCCTTGTTGTTGACCAATTGACAGCTCTTGATTCTGTTGCATTCCTTTTTCAAAAGAATTCAGAGAATAGTGAGAGACATAGTTCTTGGGTGGCTCCACTTGGCCATCCGTTTCAGTTGCTTCATTTTGACATTTTTTGATCGAAAGTTGATTTCGGTCACACATAGCTGTAAGTTTGACTACTTTTGATGCATATCAAAAAAAGACGATATGAGAAAAACTACCGAATACAGAGAGAAAATCCCATGCTCAAGAAACAAATGTTTGTCTTTGAATTTTCAAAAACGATTTTTGATAAGTGATGACTTCTTAAACATGAATAGGACCGAAAATGTGAAAACTATGAATGAAAGCACCCTGGACTGGAGCAGTAGCAGGAGGTTTCGACTAAAAAAAATGAAGAGACCGATTGCCTGAAGAAAGAAACAGTAATACATAAAAAAGAGAAAACCAGAGAAAGAGGGGTTTCAAATATTGAATGTTCTTCTTTCTTATCGTGCTACCGGATTAGAAATAGAATCAGATGGTGCCATGTCATTCTTCATTTTTCATTTCAAGATTCTTGGTTGTGACATCACGAATTTTATTTGTTGGCAGCCTGAATGAAGATTGATTCGAATTCTGAAGTTTCAGATCAATACTATTCCTTGATTGTTCTAATAAAATTAATCCGCGTAACAATTCATGGTATGAAATGCATTTACAAAATGTATACAACTTGAGATCGGTGTGGATGGGGAAAATATATGAAATACACAAGTATTCGGGTTAATTGGGACAAAGTGGCAAATTCTGAGTGGGAGAAATGTTACAGAGACATGTCACTGGGAGACGGGGCGTTTAAAATCACTGGGACAGAACCAACTTCCGTTAAAAAAAGTATTGGGACTGTCAGAGAAAGGCGCTGGGCGGGAAAATTTAAAACACAGATTGGGAAACACTGGAAGATACGGTAAATTGCTAAAACGAAACATTTGAGTGTGGTGGTGGTATGTGGGTGGAAGGAAAACAACAAACTAGTCATTTGCTGTTGGGAGAGAGGAACAATTGAACAGGGTGAACTGGAAAGAAATTTGAAAAAGGCTGTGGATAATTTCAAGTAATAATGGGATCAGGTCTGTAAAATGTTCTATTCGATAATGAGCTGATTGTCAGTAACGGTGTGAGTGATTGGGCTTGTTGGCTCGAAATCTGGGTTGAACCTGTAGAAGATCTCAAACAGATCATGGTGCGAGTAGCCTGCGGTTCTTTGATAATCAACTTCAGAATACAATTGAGCCAACCATTTCAGATTACTGTTTAAATGGAAGAATGGATCTTGATCCTGAGAAAAAAAAACAGTAATTATTGAAAGAATACATTCAATTTCACTCACAAAGGTAGCTTTTTTCGCGAGATACTGATCCTTTTCATCGCCGAACGGGTTGAGACCAATGGACCACATCGCAACAAAAATACCAGAAGTTAAATCATCGAATCTGGTGTAAGCTTCGTGCCGACACACTTGTAAGCTAGCGTGCCACGACGTCAGATTAGTTTCTGGGATTGGTGGTGGGTTCAGCGGGAGAGACATGCCGAAGTCGATTAGTTTGATGCGAACAATCTGAAAAAATATATTCATAAAACAATTGAAAGCGTAATCGATAACTCACCCCATCATACTCGCGTCGGATAAGTACATTGCCAGCGTGCATGTCTCGGTGGCAAAAACCGTGCATGTGAAGGGATTCCAATGTCCAAAGCAGTTTGAAGGCGATTCTCATCAGGTTGAAGTTGGAGATCCCTCCTTCTGTGCGCTTAGAAACGGTATGGAGACAATCTCCTTCGTAGTCCATGACTGAAAAAAATAGAAATTGATTTTTTGTTTAGGATAGAAAACTGGTTATTTCCAATCACTCACTCAAGCAATATTGTACAGCGTCATGTTGTGCAGGAGCGGTGAAAAAGTCGTAGAGATTTGGGAAGCCTGGTCGCTGTCTCATGGCTTGCAACACTGTCAATTCTCGACGGTAGTCTTCGGGACGCGAAGTACTCTTCATGATGAGACCCTCTCTGTTGTGAAATGTGTCGACGACCGAAACGGCTTTTCCGTGAACGCCAGCCGCTTTAAATTCTCCCGTTTCATTGTACCTATTTGGATGGAAGTGGCCCGATTGTTGGACTGGTCTGCAAAAATTCACTTTGAAAAAAAAAACATTTTAACCAAAATATTAATAAGATATGAATTTCTAGTCTCAGAATTCAGAAAAATAAAGTAATCGATTCGACAAAAAGTCGATAGTGTTCCAAATAATTTTAAGCCACTCCTCAAACTTTGAAAAACTTGAGAATCTGTAATGATTTAGTATCTGAAGGACATAAAACTGTTGGAAAGAGTGAAGTGAATAAGTTGCTTACTCTTTCACGAGTCCTGCCGTGACGGCGAACACACTCGGCTCCCTGAGCTGCTCGTACACATTTGTTGGATACTGCTTGTGCTCCATTCCGGTGCACACATCGGCTGGCTGTTTGCAATAGGGACACACGCCATAATCATCTTCGGGTAAAAACCACCGGATATGCAAAGCAGCTAATGGCAGAATTCGTTGCAACACTTCCATCGCCGAACGGTAAATGGTTTTCCACTGTGGATCAACAGTTAATGGCATTACACGATACTGAAAGAAGTCGATTGTCATGACTGCGAACATCACGCCAGAAATACTTACGCCGAATGTGCATTGAAGCCTTTCGTTGACAACCACCAAATTTCCATCGTCGAGAACCCTTTTTGTAATTTTTGCGAGAAAATGACAATTGTCCATAGCGTTGTGAGCGGTTCCCTCGTACGGTATGTTGTAAATGTTGGACATGTCCTGGATGATGTTCTGAAAATATTGATTTTTTCCTAATTTTTTAAATCTCATTTGAAGATTTGGAACTTGACTAACCTCTTCTGGTCTATGGTAATCTTGCCCCTGCTGCGCCTTCTTCATAGTTGCGTTCATGTCTACCCACTGTTTGAACATCGCAGGAAGTGGCTGCTTGACAAGCAGGAATTGATACTGCGCGATGAACCACAAGTCTCGACGACTGAACACGACGAATGCGTAGCGAGTCTCTTGGAAATCATTCTCTTGGAGCCATGCGCTGAATTCTTCAAAGACCACTGGGAAGGGCTCCGCGGAATCAACCGTGTTCTGAGAAATACCTGAAAAGTTTTATGTTCCCAAATTAAAAGTTGAACAAAACGTACCTGTGTGATTTGTACAGTAATCACTGAGCGTGGGATTGATGATCGGTCGCACAAACTTATCAAACTTCACATCCTCTCTCTGAAATCCAACTTTTGATTTTGATTAATATTGAAGCGTAAACTCACGATCTTTTTCTCTTTTGTATTGAGAACAATAACGCTGAACTGAATAATCTCTGAAGCGTAGTCGTAATTGTTCTCATCGCGAGTCGTGGCAAAATTCAAAATTAGCAAGTTGTCGTAGGGACATTTGTAACCTGCAGACATGGTGCTAACCTGAAAAAAACTAGAATTTTCTACGTAAGAAAAACACAGACAATATTGAATAGTAAAAAAACGACACGAAGAGATTTGGATATGGAGACATAGTATGTAAAAAAACAAGAAAGCACGCATTTCGGTTGGAGGGAAGTCTTCACTGGAGACACAACTCGAAAAATCAGAAATAGGCCTTGTAATGATAGTGATTGCGAAATCTCCTCGAAGAAGGTAAGAAAAAAGACAAACACAAACAACACAAAAAAGCACGCATTCAAAATGATGGAGACCGATTATCAAAAAAATCGACCAGAAATTGAATAAATAACAAGTGGAAGAAGTCGAGTGTCGACGACTGCTGCAGAGGAGGTCGCATAATCAATAGTCCGCAATGTGTCGTCGGTGTGTATGCGCCGTAATTGCCGGCGCGAACATAACGCGCTCTCCATGGCCGAAGTTCCCGCATTTTGTCTTCCATCTTTTGGTGTTCTCAGCTCCGGTGTCTTCTCTTCACCTTCTCAAAGGAGTTAGCTGACCACCGATCGATAATTTTTTCCTTTTTCGCCTTTTCGCGTTCCTTCCTTGAATTTTTTTTTGGTAATGTTTTAGATTTTGTTTTTTGCCAGAAAGCGTTTGAGCGTAGAGTATTTATCCGCATTTTTAATTAAAAAAAACCAATGTTATGTCTCTTTTCTAATATTCATCGACATATCTTCTATTTCGAAAAATCGATTTTTTTAGGAAAATAATGTCAGCCAACTACCGCTGCCCCTTCGAGAACCTATTGATCTTAAGATTTGAAAGAACTTGCAAGAAGGACTTGTTATTTAGTCAATTTCTGGTCGATTTTTTTGATAATCGGTCTCCATCATTTTGAATGCGTGCTTTTTTGTGTTGTTTGTGTTTGTCTTTTTTCTTACCTTCTTCGAGAAGATTTCACAATCACTAGCATTACAAGGCGTTTTATGCCACTTTTCTAATCTTTATCGAAATCTTTTCTATTTTGAAAAATCGATTTTTTTCAGAAGAAGCATGTCATCTGATTACCGCTGTCCCTTCGACAACTTGTTGATTTTGGATTTCGAAGCGACGTGTGAGAAGGATAACCATGACTACCCTTCGGAAATCATTCAATTCAGCGTCGCTGTGCTGAATACAAGAGAAAAAATTATCGTGAGTTAATATTCAGATAGAATTTTGTGAATCAATAAATTTTAGAGAGAGGATGTGTCATTCAACAAGTACGTAAAACCAATTATCAATCCAAAGCTGACTGACTTTTGCGCCGAGTTGACAGGTACATAATTTTGCTTTTCGAAGTTTCACAAAGTACAACTTTTACAGGTATCGATCAGGATACCATCGACAAGGCCGATACATTCCCAGAGGTCTACGACCAGTTCACTGCATGGCTCGAAGAGCACAACTTCCAAGAGAAACGCTACGCTTTTGTTTGTGAGAGTCGTCAGGACGTGTGGCGACGCGCCCATTATCAATTCCTCCTAAACAAGCAGCCACTTCCCGCCATTTTTCGCCAATGGGTGAATCTTAGTTTTCACTATAGAGAAGATATGCGTTTAGCACAAAGACAGGACACTGTTCATCAGGTTAGTTGGCCTTATTTTACAGCTTGATAATCGTTATTCGCTTGTGTTCACCGCTTGATCTTAGAAAAGGAGGAAAACTTAAGAATGCCATAATTTTCAGAGTTTCATCGAGAAGATGTCTGCTTTCTACGACATTCCATTTGTTGGACAAGCTCACAACGCCATGAGCGAGTGTTCCTTCCTTGCAAAAGTCACCAAGCATATTCTTGATAATGGGAAGTTGGTTACTATCAATGAGTCATTGAAGTGCATCGCTGGCGTAAGTTCTAAAATTGATTTTCTCCTCTATTAAACGTTATTGATTTCATTTCAGTTTCGCCGTGTGCCATTCAATGTCGATCCACAATGGAAGACCAGTTTTGATTCGTCGTGTAAGGTGTTTGAGGCTATTTTTCCACTTGTTTCAACCCCCACTAAAAGATACTATATCGTGGATAACTACGGAAAGTGCCTCTACTGCTTCAACGCCGATTGCACCGGATTAGAGCACAAACAGTATCCAGACTACGTGTATGAGCAGCTCAAGGAGCCGAGTGTTGTCGCCATCACCGCAGGACTCATGAAAGAGTAACCGGAACTTGCCCTCGCGTTACTTTCAAATGTTTTCCCGAAGCCTACCATTTTCTTACAATGTTAATTCCCAGAGATCACTTTTTTTGTTTCCCCCACTTCCTTGTTATACTCACAGATGAGTTACTTTTTTTTCTCCCAAAGAGTATAATAATCTTCAGTTTTCATAACGAGTTAAACTCTCAGAGATCAGATCTCATTCTAATCCAAATCGTATTATTTCTTACCGTGTTTATTCTCAGGGATCAAATTTATTTTGTTCCGGTATAATGATTTTTAATTCTTATACCAAGTTAAACCGTCAGAGATCAGATCTCATTTGTTTCCCCCCGCCTCCCTGTCCATTCAAAAGAGTAGAATACCCAACTTTCACATTTACCTTGTTCCTAATATACCGCATTTGATGTTCCCCTATTTGGCGCTTTTTTACCTAGCTGAAAATTTAAAATCACGTTTATTAAATAAAATTTGGGAACTAAAACGTGGATTTCTTATTTTTGCGACTTTTAGTTTTTCACTGAACATGGACCTGAAAGCAATTTTTGCCGCTTTTTGGTCCTTCGGAAAATGCACGAAGCCGATGAGAACGGTCAAAGCGTCAAAGCGTTGACTCTTTCAGTATCAATTACAATATGTTACTATTTCTTGTCACCACAGCAATTTTTAATTTTTAATTTTTTTATTTCAACGAAGTGAAGAAAATCACTAACACTTGAAATGTAAATGAATCTAGAAGATATAACAGAAACATAAATTAGTAGTAAATGGGAGATGGTGGAAAAGCTGAGTTAGTAATTTAAGACAAGAAAATGGTTTACATTAGATGACAGGGCAGTAATCGATTTTTGAAAGTCGCTGACAAGGGCTTCACCGGAAACACTTCGGCGGGTAAAAATATCCAACATCTGATTACTCTATTAGAGAGAAATTGAGAAGATATTTTTGTTGAGTTCTTGATGAGTGATTTGAGATAGTATTTGTGACGTCGCAGCGATCCATCATGAAATAGGACTCATTCAAATTTTGGGCTCTTCTCATTTAAATAATCGATATTCAAACAACTGAAGAGTGATAAGCTCCGCTCATATTCCTCTTTTTTCAAACATGTTACTGAAATAGTTAGCAAGTCAGGAGAGGATGTAAAAAATATTGTATCAGTTCACAATTAGTCTAGCGGCTAAGATACGCTGCAATAGCCGATGGCCTGATTGATGAATCGAATTCTATCGCATCCGTTTTTGATTGTTTCAACAAAATAAGACCCCATAAAAATTTCATTTGATAAGGAAGACTTTCTGAAAGTCTTCATACTGAGTTGGTGGGGGGGGGGGGTTTTTTGAAAACAAATTTTTTTAAGTATAAAAGAAAGATAGGGTTGGAGAGGGAGGAATTTTCAGAATACACGTGGTTTTACAGTCACTGGGACGTGGAAACTCATTCTCGAAGCGAAAGTATTGATTGGCAAGAGGCTAACCGAAAATTAATTGGGATCTAGTATGAGCACAATGAGAGATCGGGAATGTTGGATACACCAGCAGGAAAACAAGTCACAGGAGGGAACTGCAAATGGCAACAAAAACATAAAAATGATGGATGATCTCTAGACAAAAAAGTGAAATTCAGAGGGAGAGACGCTGGGCGGAAAAAAGATCAGGATTTAATTGTGAACAGATCAAAGAACAGAAAAAAATACCAGAGGAAATTTGCGTAGTTATAAAGCTAGGAAATGAGATCCTTGTATCATTGTACTCAAAAAGTTATGAGGCAAAAATTGAACTGAGGGAAACTTGAAAGAGGCCATGTAGAATTTTGAGCAATTACAAATAGGGGATGAGGTCCTTAAAACTTTCTATTCGATGATGAGCTGATTGTCAGTAACGACGTGAGTGATTGGGCTTGTTGGATCGAAATCTGGGTTGAACCTGTAGAAGATCTCAAACAGATCATGGTGCGAGTAGCCTGCGGTTCTTTGATAATCAATTTCAGAATACAATAGCGCCAACCATTTCAGATTGTTGTTGAAATGGACAAATGGATCTCGATGCTGAAAATAAATGTAATTATTCAAAGAATACATTCAATTTTACTCACAAAAATTGCTTTTCTTGCGAAATACTGATCCCGAACATCGCCGAACGGGTTGAGATCAATGGACCACATCGCAACAAAAACAGCAGAGGTTAGATCGTCGAATCTGGTGTAAGCTTCGTGCCGGCACACTTGAAAGCTAGCGTGCCACGACGTCAGATTAGTTTGTGGAATTGGTGGTGGGTTTAGTGGGAGAGACATGCCGAAGTCGATTAGTTTGATGCGAACAATCTGAAAAAAATATATATTCATTAAAAAACTGAAAGTGTAAACGATAACTCACCCCATCATACTCTCGTCGGATGAGGACATTGGCAGCGTGCATGTCCCGGTGGCAAAAACCTTGCATGTGAAGGGATTCCAATGTCCAAAACAGTTTGAAGGCGATTCTCATCAGGTTGGAGTGGGAGATCCCTCCTTTTGTGCGCCTAGAAACGACATGGAGACTTTCTCCCTCGTATTCAGTGACTGAAAAAATAGCATTGTTTAGAATTTTTATTCAGGATAGAAGGATGGTTATTTCCAATCACTCACTCAATAAATACTGTACATCACCATCTTGTGCAGAAAGGGTGAAGAAATCGTAGAGATTTGGAAAGCCTTCGTGTTGTCTCATGGCTTGCAACACCGTCAATTCTCGACGGTAGTCTTCGGGAAGCGTAGTTAACTTCATGATCAAGCTACCTCTGTTGTGGAATGTGTCGACGACGGAAACGACTGTTCCGCGAACGCCAGCTGCGTTAAATTCTCTCGTCGCTTGGTATCTGCCTGGATGGAAGTGGCCGACGTGTTCGTTTTGTCTGCAAAATATCACATTGAAAAAAAACAACTTATCCGAAACATTATTAAGACACGAATGCCTTGTCTCACAATTTTCAGAGAACTAAAGTATTAGACTCGTCCAAATAAGATATACAGTGCTTCACATAATTATAAAAGCATGAAAAATTCATGATAACTTACTCGTTCATTGTGATTTCAGATTATCGAAGCGCTTCCGAAGATGTGGATCGTGTTGGAGGTGTTGAAGGAAGGTGCGGTGATCAGACAAAATCGAATGGGAGTACAGCGGATGGGCGAAGCGATTCAGAAGATATTGAGGTATAGGATGTGTTGGAAGGAAGGGCTTGTGAGCAGCAAAAGGATCGGATGGGAGTATGGAACCCTTGACCTGTGAAAAAATCATTTTTAGAATCATAGAAAACGGAAGTAACAATGAAGGAAAAACGGAATGAATGGAAAAACGAAGAAGAACGCGATCAACAAAAATCAATAACACACTAATGGTGTGGTAAAAGAAGAGAGGAATGATAAAGAAGAGCGGCCTCCCCGCACACACACACACACACTGAGGGGACCCTCTGCGCGCCTATTGAGGAAACATAACACATATGATCAGCGTGCAACAGCGCAACTATGCAACACGTGTCATTTCCGCCTCTTTTCGCGCGGGAAAACACCTCAAATGTATTAGAAGGGTCGGCCCTTCTATTGTCCCAAGGCACCACCGGAGAGTCTTCCCATCACCGAAGCCCTTCTATGTCATTGGCCCTTCTTATGCACGCCTCACGGTATTTGCTCTATTGGAATTTCAGAAGAAGGTGATCTGTATTCTATCAGTTGAGTTACACGGATGCAAACTGAAACAAGCACGGATATAAAAGAAGTGCGACATTCGCAAATTATAAGACTTCGTAGGCCTCTACATTTGTTACGTTGACTGTTGAATTTCAGTCAAAAAAGTAACAAGAGAGAAAAAACAATAAACACGTTTATTGCATCAATTAGACAACAACATTGACGCAAGCACCACGAATTCTAGTGTCCAGTTCTTGTGATTTAAATGCTGATGATGGTCGCTGCTTCTGAAATCATGGATGGTTGGTGTCTGGTTCTCATGTGGGGCGCCAGAAATTGAAAATGGGATATATTTTAGCCTATTCATTCTTCTGGGATGATGATAACTTTTTCGCATTATTTTTATTGTCCTGAGAATGATCGAAATACAAGCAACAAGATAAATGCTCAAAGAAGATAATATGAAAAAGAGACATAAAAATCGCGCGATGAAGTATTACTGTAAAAAAAATTACAGTGGTTTGATAAAACTGAAAACATGGATCTGGAATCAAAGAAACTAGAGGATGTGTTTCAAATTACAAGATCAGTTTCAAAATTGGAATATTATACTCTTTGTAGCGGCGTCAGAAATTTTATTGTACGACAAAGGCCTTTCTTCCATTGTTTTATAATTTCCCATTATAAAATGAATCGAATTCACTCCTGTGCCACCATCTCCGCTCTTTAGAAGAGTCGAGAACTCGAGCTTTCCGCAAGAAAATTGAACTTATTCATATGAAACGAAACTGGACAATGGCTTGATACGGCTCTAGTTGGTTATTTTGGATTTTAAAAAAATTCAGAAAAAATTCATAAAAATACCTCTTGCTTTTCAACTTTTCAATTTTTGGCGTAGAAGCGCATTCATACGCTAGGCGTACCGTCAGGCGTTGGCACGCCAAAGACTGATTGTTGTTTGTTTGCTTGAGAATAATTTTGATTTGGATGCTAATGTAAGTAAGGTATAGGTTTTTTTAGCATCCAACTCTTTTGAATTTGGTGTCATTTTGGAATTTCTCAGTACAGAGGTAACGAAGCTTTTTAGTCTAAGCCTATAATTTCAGACAACAGACAAAGTATTCTGAAAAATTCCAGTTAACTTCGGAACATTTGGCTGTATATTCCATATTTCAACTGCCCAGTATCCAAGAGTACATCGGGAAAAAGAACATTTAGTTTTTAGAGCGGAAGTTGAAATCTTGGCGAAATTTGGAAGCTGACGGAAGTCGGAAGTCGGAAGTCGCGAGTCGGAAGTCGCGAGTCGGAAGTCGGAAGTCGAAAGTCGGAAGTCGGAAGTCGGAAGTCGGAAGTCGGAAGTCGGAAGTCGGAAGTCGGAAGTCGGAAGTCGGAAGTCGGAAGTCGGCACGTGGATTTACAGTCACTTGGACGTGGAAACGCATTCAAAAAACAAAAATATTGAGAATGGGGCTAGGAGGAATCTAATATGAGCACAATGTGAGATTGGGAATGTTGGATACACCAGCAGGAAAACAAGTCACAGGAGGGAACTGTAAATGGCAACAAAAACATAAAAGGGATGGATGATCTCTAGACAGAGAAGTGAAATACAGAGGGAGAGACGCTGGGCGGAAAAAAATCAGATTGAATTTTTCACAGAATCTGGCCCGGGCCGGGCCGGAGAGTTTTTCATTTTGACACGGCCCCTTTTTTTTGGTTCGTATTATGAGCCAATGGATGATTTCGAACTCTCAATTAGAACCATTGCTTCCTGAACAACTATGCAATCAATTCCAATAGCAAAACAGTTCCTGAACAAGACGAGTTACCAATAAACACGTCTATGGTGAGATTTGATTGCACTGCACTGAACATTTGCTATATGACATTTGAAGGAACCTGAGAATACGGATGAAAATCCAAATCGGTTTCACGCCCAACAAACCATTTTCTCCGTTACCGGGTTATATGGAATTTGACACTGAGATTGAAGAAATCGATAACCTCACTAATCTTGACCTGATAGATGAGCACACACCTTTCATGATTTTTCTATTCGAAAAAAATCGAAAAGCAAATTTTTAACTTGCAGTCACCCGATAATGATCGGTCTTGTGTCACACCATTCTCAAAATAATGGAAAAAATCAAAATAAACCTCATTCTCGTTCAATACCTTCAAAATCTGATGGTCGACCGATTCAATTTATATAGCTAGTATCAACAGACTATTTCGAATCTAGAAAAACCTGAGAAAGGTTAATTTCAACCAAAAGACTTATTTTATCCTGCAAATTCTTCAACTTTATGTATAAATGTCTTCTGAACCCAATTTCTCTTCTGCTGCAATAAAACATCCACATTTTAGTTCCCAAATTTTATTTAATAAATGTTGTTTCTAGTTTTCAACTAGGTAAAAACGCCAATTAGGGGGAACATTGAATGCGGTAAAAAAAGAAAGGAGGTGCATTTTAAGAAGAACAAGTTGAGTATTTGAAAAGATAACAGAGAGGCGGGGGAACCAAAAGAGATCTGATCTCTGAAAGTTTAACTTGGTATGGGAACTAAAGGTTATTATACTCTTTGAGAGAAAGAAGGTAACACGGGTACAAATTCCTGCTACTCTTTCATAAGTCCTGCAGTGATGGCGAAGACGCTGGGCTCCTTGAGCTGCTCGTACAAATATCCTGGATACTGCTTGTGGTCCGTTCCGGTGCAATCGGCGTTGAAGCAGTAGAGGCACTTTCCGTAGTTATCCACGATATAGTATCTCTTGGTACGGGTCGCAACAAGTGGGAGCATGGCTTCGAAGACTTTACACGACGAAACAAAACTGGCCTTCCATTTTGGATCGATGTTGAATGGCACATTGCGCGGCTGAAAACAAAAATGTTTATTAAGAAACATCGAGATCTAAAACTCACGCCAGAGATGCACTTCAACGACTCGTTGATATTAACCAAATTTCCATCGTCGAGAACACGCTTGGTGACTTTAGCTAGGAAAGCGCACTCGTCCATGGCGTTGTGATTGTGTCCATTGAAAGGGATGTTGTAGAAACCAGACATCTTTTCGATGAAACTCTGGAAATTGGGAAATTCTTGCTTTTCGCTAACTTTCTGCTTGTTTGCGATCACGCTGTGGACACAAGCACATCACGATTTACAAGCTAAAAAAAATAAATCAACTAACCGGGCCCCAAATGTCCTGTTGTTGTGCCTTACGAAAGTCTTGTTCATAGAGATGGCCAAGATTCACCCATTGACGAAAAATAGTTGGAAGTGGCTGTTTGTTCAGTAGGAATTGATATTGGGCGAACCGCCACATGTCCTGGCGACTATCGCAAACGAAAGCAAAACGCTTCTCTTGGATGTTGTGCTTATTGAGCCATGCAGTGAACTGGTCGTAGACCTCTGGGAATGTGTCCGCCTTGTCGATGGTATCTTGATTGATACCTGCGAAAATTTCATTTTGTGGAAGTTTGAAAAGCTAAACTGATACCTGTGAGTTCAGCGCAAAAATCAGTGAGTTGTGGATTGATAACCGGTCTCACGTACTTGTTGAATGACACATCCTCTCTCTGAAATTCATCTTTGTTCTTGAATAATTTTGAAGCGTAAACTCACGATAATTTTTTCTCTTGTATTCAGCACAGCGACGCTGAACTGAATGATTTCCGGAGGGTAGTCATAGTTATCCTTCTCACACGTCGCTTCGAAATCCAAAATCAACAAATCGTCGAAGGGACAGCGGTAATCAGATGACATGCTTCTTCTGAAAAAAATCGATTTTTCAAAATAGAAAAGATTTCGATAAAGATTAGAAAAGTGGCATAAAACGCCTTGTAATGCTAGTGATTGTGAAATCTTCTCGAAAAAGGTAAGAAAAAAGACAAACACAAACAACACAAAAAAGCACGCATTCAAAATGATGGAGACCGATTATCAAAAAAATCGACCAGAAATTGAATAAATAACAAGAGGAAGAAGTCGAGTGTCGACGACTGCTGCAGAGGAGGTCGCATAATCAATAGTCCGCAATGTGTCGTCGGTGTGTACGCGCCAATTGCCGGCGCGTAAATAACGCGCTTTCCATGGCCGAAGTTTTCTCATTTTCGCTTCCATTTTCTGGTCTTCTCGGCCCTGTGTTTCCTCTACTCCTTCTCGTAAGAGTTAGTTGACCACCGATCGATTTTTTTCCCTTCCTCGACTTTTTGCGTTTTTTCCTTGAATGTTCTTTCTGATAATGTTTTAGATGTTGTCTTTCGCCAGAAAGCGTGTGAGCGTAGCTATTTCCAATACACATATCACTAAGAAAACAAATTTCATGCATCTTTTCTAATCTTTATTGACGTACTTTCCATTTCAAAAAATCGATTTTGTTTTAGGTAAATCATGTCGTCCGAATACCGCTGCCACTTTGACAACTTGTTGATCTTGGATTTCGAGGGAACCTGCGAGAAGGATGATCATGATTACCCGAGCGAAATCATCCAGTTCAGTGTCTGTGTGCTGAATACAAGAGATAAAATTATCGTGAGTCATAAATTCAAATGAAATTTTGTAAATTAATAAATTTCAGAGAGAGGACGTGTCGTTCAACAAGTATGTGCGACCAGTTATCAATCCAAAACTTACTGATTTTTGCGCCGAGTTGACAGGTACATAATTTTGTTTTTCGAAGTTTCACAAAATAAAATTTTTACAGGTATCGATCAGGATACCATCGACAACGCCAGAACGTTTCCAGAAGTCTACAATCAGTTCTGTGCATGGCTCAAAGAGCATGACTTCCAAGAGAAACGCTTCGCGATCGTTTGCGATAGTCGCCAGGACATGTGGCGACTCGCCCAATATCAATTCCTCCTAAACAAGCAGCCATTTCCAACAATCTTTCGTCAATGGGTGAATCTTAGTTTGTACTACAGACAAGATCTTCGTATGGCACAACAACAGGACGCTGTTCATCAGGTTAGTTGATTCCATTTCACAACGTGTTCTTCGTGATGAGCTCTTGAACTCGTAGCATGCAGAAAGTTAGCTAAACTCGAAAATTTTCAGAGTTTAATCGAAAGGATGTCGGCATTCTACAACATTCCAAACGAGGGACAGGCTCACAACGCCATGGACGATTGCTCCTTCCTTGCGAAAGTGACCAAACGAATCCTTGACAATGGCACCTTTGTTAATATCAATGAGTCATTGAAGTGCATCGCTGGCGTAAGTTCTATAATTTACTTTTTTCCTTCACATTTAGTAAGTGTTCTTGAGTTTGTTCCATTTTTTTTCTATTACAGGGGGGGTTGCAATTATGAAAATCGATTTTTTTTTCAGTCCCGCAATGTTCCATTCAATGTCGATCCGGGATGGAAGTCTAATTTTGCTTCGTCGTGCAAGGTGCTTGAGGCCATTCTTCCACTGGTTTCATTCCGTATGAGGGACTACAATTATGAGGTCAACTATGGCAAATGTCACTACTGCTTCAGTCCCGAATGCACCGGATTAGAGCACAAACAGTATCCAAACTACGTGTACGAGCAGCTCAAGGAGCCCAGCGTCTTCGCCGTCACCGCAGGGCTCATGAAAGAGTAACCGGAACTTGTCCTCGCGTTACTTTCAAATGTTTTCCCGAAGCCTACCTTTTTCTTACAATGTTAATTCCCAGAGATCACTTTTTTTTGTTTCCCCCGCTTCCTTGTTATACTCACAGAAGAGTTACTTTTTTTTCTCCCAAAGAGTATAATAATCTTCAGTTTTCATAACGAGTTAAACTCTCAGAGATCAGATCTCATTTGTTCCCCCACCTCTCTCTTATCATTTCGAATACTCTTGTTCTTCTTAAAATGCACCTCTTTTCTTTTATACCACATTCAGTGTTCCCCCTATTTGGCGTTTTTTACCTAGTTGAAAACTGGAAACAACTCTTATTAAATAAAAATTTGGGAACTAAAACGTGGATTTGTTTTTGCATCGCAGGTGGAAAGATATCAGTTGTGGATAACTGTTATATAAAAAACGACGAAAATCGAGAAGAAAGGAAAAATTTCGGTTAAAAAATTCAGGAAAAATTCGGGAGGTCACAAGAAACATTTAGAAATGCAGAACTGAAAACATATTCTTCTCAGCAGACTGCGACAAAAAAGACAGCTAAAATAAGACTTACCGTAAACACACTAATATATAGCCCCTCCTAATTGAACGCAACCCTCTAATAGAACGTTCTCTGAGCTGTACTCTGAAAAACTGAACGAACGTCATGGTATTGAGTTCTTACGGTAGATAGCTTATGAATACTGTCAGAGTCAATTCAGAGTCAATTATTCGAATTTCAAAATTTTGAAATATTAGCTTCGATTTCGATTTTAGAAGTTTTTTAGTAACGACAAGAACTACAAAGAAAGTAAATTGTGAAAAAGATTATTCCGTGATCGGGCAAGAAAGGTTGGATGATGTTCTCCCCTATTATTTTTGCAAGACGACTACCAACATTTTTTACAACGTTTCTGGGTTTACTGTAGAATTCAAATTCCAATTTTGTACTTTTTTACCAACTGTCATATTGCTGACCTCATTCTGCGCTGTTTCTATTGTGTTGCGCTTTTGACAGTGCACTGCGCAACTTCACCTGTTTCGTCCTTTCATACGAACTCCGCATATAACTCAAATTTGAACTCTTTACTACACCTAGAATAGAACGGTTCATATTCGGTCTCTCTCACACCAAAAGCACGTCTGGCGATATGGTCTTTATACATATGATGCGAGAATTTGTATCTAATTACACTAACACCCTTCCTAATATGCTTATATCCTTCCAAAGTAACTTGATATCTGTATCCGCCTGTTGTGGGTAGTTTGCCCCGCCTCCCACCTTCTGTTTCTCCCTCTCCCTGTTTTGTATCACTCCGATTGATGTCTGTTGAGATTATGTCATCATTTTGTTCTCTCTGTTCCTGTTTCTCTCAGCAGCTCTCTAATAGACTTTGGCCTGAAATTAAAGGAAACAGAATTTGAAATCTACAGTATCCCTAGAAACCTTGAGAAAAATGATTAAGTACTCCTGGTGCAAAAAAAGAAAAGAAAGTACATCAAAACCTTTTACTGTCTCATTACTGATATAACTGTCTCATTACTGATATCTGACTCAAGAGAAAGCGGATAATGACTGGTTATCTCTTCTGCCATTTTCTGTATAAACAGTAAAAAAGGTGTCCTTTAGAAATGGAAAAGTAAATGAAAAACTAGGAAATTCCGAAAAATTTCGTGGATGCAAAGTTTTTGATTGAGGTCAGTTTTATACCATCCGTGACCTTCAAAGTGATCCGACACTTGACAGCCGAGCTTCGGACTGCCGGAGTTTGAATTGAAAGCGGTCATGGTGATAGTCAATAATAAAATCAATTTCTTAGGCAAAATCAATCGTCTGATGCACCCATGTTATTCATTGTCCTCTCTTTCTAGTGTGATTTCATCCACAATGGTTATTTTCTTTTTTTCTTCTTCCTAGTTTTCCTATACTCCCAGTTTTCAATTTTTGATTGATGTCTTTCATTCTATGACCTTTCTCCATCTCACTCGTTCGTGCTCTGGCCGGCTTCATCAAAATAACACCAGTTTACATAATTTCATACTTGCAACGGGTCGGGCTTTTTTAAAGAATTTCCCGGGCCCGGGTTTTCAGGAACAAATTTTTCCTGTTTTTTCAAAAAAAAATTTTGGGTCAACTGAAAAATGGACGATTTCTCTGTCAAGAAAAAAATTTTCAAATTTGGAAAACCCGGGCCCGCAGGGCCGGGCCGGGCCGAGGAGTCACGGCCCCGGGCCGGCCCGGGCCCTGAAAATCTTCGGGCCCTGATTTTGCAAATAGGCATATTTTCTATTCACAGTTTGTAAGTAATTTCATTTTTTCTCGTGAAGATGGCGACCAACCATAATTGTCCATAATTGTGCCACCAACCAATCAGGTCATCAAGAAGATTCCTTCATTCCCGAAAAAAAACGTTTTCATTACTGTCTGAAATTAATGCTAAAGTTTCAAAGTTTGAACATTTAAATTATGGACTCTGAACTGATTAGTACACTATTTTTTAACCATCGAATACCAGAATTTGAAAAATGAATCGCGTTTTCCATTTTTTTTTCTCGAGACTTTCAGATTTCTCACAATGTTGTTAGGTATACTGTAGAATTCAAATTCAAATTGAATTCCCACCGTCTTTTATTCTCATTACTTTTGACATTTCATTTCGTTACTACTGTTATGAGTCAAACTCTCCATTTTTGCGCCCTTTTCCCAACTTTCATGTCGCCGACCCCATTCTGCACTTTTTCGGTTTTGTTGCACTTTTGAAATTTAATTGCGCAACTCTAACTGTCGCGCCCTGCCGTACTAACTCCTCCTACCCCCCGCTTGGATAAAAAGGGCTTATGTTGGCTACGGTCCGGATCCAATCCCCTCTCCCAGAAATGCACACCTGGCGTTACTAGACCTATATCTGGCAATAGGAAAAACGTCTCTGGCGATGTGTTCTTTCTATGACGCAAGAATTTTTTATCCAATTACACTGATACCTCCCCTAATATGCTTACACCCTCCTAAAGTAACTTGATATTCATGTCCGCCTGTTACGATTAACCACGCCTCCTACCGTATGTCTAGTCTGTTTCTTCCTCCCCCTTACTTACTACACTCAAACTAATGTCTGCCGATGATGTCATCATCTTCCCTCTTTTTTCCTATTTCCGTTTTCTTGGTGACCTACAGTAATCTAGTGAAACCATTTATTTATCTCTTTGCTTTTTGAATTGTTTTCTTTTAAAACACGTTAATCCAATGAGGAACCGTAGCTCACAATTGTTACAATCAGATATTTTTACAAATGACAAAATATGTAGGCACATTCAGATCTTTACAACTTTTGGACACATTTTTCTTTTCTATTTCTCATAGTGATCCTTCTTTCTTCTGCTTGCTTAACGTTTGAATACTCACTTTTGTATTATTTTTCCAATGATATTCTCATTTTAGCATTAAAAAGCAAACTCGTACTACGACATGTCTGGAACTTCGAATAACGCCGATCCGCTGCCAAAAGTGGTTGTCTCGCCGGTTTGTGACATTACAATACATATGTTCCCTCAAAAATTCATAGTTTTAGGTTGTTGATGAGAAAAGAAAGAAGAGTGTGGGAAAGAAAATGAAGGAAATCGCAAAATCGCTGGTAAAGAATGAGAAGGGTATCACTGTTTTGATGAGCTATCGCAAGAAAATCTATTCGGAAGAACAAAAGGAGGATGAACTTTTCGAATACTTCTCAACTACTATTTCCGAAAGCTTGGGAAAGTTCTTTTCCGTCGTCAAGAAAGACGTCAACGAGGCCATCAAAACTATCCGGTCCGCGGGTGAACGTATTGAGAACCTTCTCGAAATGCTTGGGAACATCCCTCAAAATGCTTCGAAACAAATGAACATGTTCAAGAAGGTTGCCGACGAAATGAAAGTTCTTGCCCAGTTGTTGGAAAAAGAAATGGAAGAGGCTGAGTAAGTTAGAAGTGGAGGTGTAGTCAACAAACCAAGAGTTTTCAGTCATTTCATCTGGAAAGACTTCAACAATGATGACGGCGATGATGACGACGACGAGGACAGCCACAACAGCGAACCGAACCCAAAGAAGTTCAAAGCAAAGTAAGTTTTTTTTAAAACACTTTATTTTCAGAAATTCATATTATAACCGGAAAAGGAACATATAAAATATGTTGTGTTAAAATCTTAAAATCTTTAAATTTTCAGCGACGGTCCATCAGAGTGGTGGCAATCAGCCGAGGAGCTCAAGAAAGTTGGCAACCGACCGTAGTGCTGATCGTGCCGGAGATGGAATGGAAGATGACGGAGAAACGCTCGGAAACGCAAGAGAGCCAAAGCAGTTGGTTATTAAGAAATTAACATTATCGAAAAGAAAAATACTTTTTTAAAATTAAGAAATTAACATTATCGGAAAGAAAAATACTTTTTTTTTCATTTTTCATTGCATCAAGTCCATTTCAGGTTTTTAGAAAGTAACTAGAAATTGCTAGTCAAATTCAGAAAACGATAAAAAATAGCGAATAATATCCTCCTGATTTTGGTGAAGGATATTTTTAAATTTATGAACTAATCAGAGTTTTGCGTTAATTCGAAGTATTTATATTTCAGACACGAAGATGAAGACGAAGGAGAGGATGAAGAAGATCAAGGAATCGAGGAAATCGAAGAGGAAGAGGACAAAGGAGATGAACAGTCAAAAAATATTGAGGGACAGCCAAAACAAAAAGGGGAACATCAGCAGCTCCAGGTTATCGGAAATGGAAAGGGAATTGAGCAGCTAGAAGAGAATCAAATCACACAAAATGCACTGGGACAGGGAGTCGATCAGCCAGAAGGGTAAAAACAAGCTGAGAGAGAACACGAAGAAGATGAAGAAGACAACGGAAAGGAAGAAGAGGAACAACAGCAGCCAAAGGTTAAGGAAAACGGGAAGGGCATTGAGCAGCTTGAAGAGTACGAAGTGGTACCACATCCACAGGAAAAGATTGAAGTGATTGAGCCAGAAGAACATGAAGAATTGGAGCCAGCTGAGACAGAGCAGGGAGGTAACGATCAAATGCTGGTAGATCAACCCCAATCTTCAAACGATGGACAGGAGTTTGGATACGATGACCAACCATGGTCAGTTTGTTTTGTTACTGAATTGAAAATTAAATATCGTACTCGATCTCATAGAAGCTCTTACTATACGTATACTTTGAGCTCAATTGCCACGCTTCCTTCAAATGGTATCGGAAAATTGTCAACAATAAAATTATTTATCATAACATCACTGACATTTTATTAGTTGAGAGATTTCCGATATTTGTTATAAGAATTGAGATGATTGAGTTCAAAGTGCATGTATAGGGTAGGCTTCTGTTGGAACAGAAACGGTAGAAATACTATCAAAAACTGATAATTATGCTTTGCTGTGGTCTCTGTGACTTTTCTAAATAATCAGATTGTTCAGAGGCCATATTTATGAATATTTTTCTCAGAAAATCAACTAAAAAAGTGTGTAAATTAATGAAAAATCGTTTCTTTTTTGGAAAATCTTTCTTTTTCCTTGGACCAATCGTGTTCCATGTGTACACTCGATTTTACGAATTTCGGGATTCTAATAAAATAATATGAGGAAAGAATAGTATATCAAGTACATCGGAATTTTGCTGTTCCTCATCTCAAAATCTATGATTTTATTTATAAAAATGACATCAATGGATAGAGTTAGGAAATTCAAGTACTGCAACCAAATATAAGAATTTTGCATTCCAAACGTTTTTTTTTTCAATTCAAAATCCATTTTCTGACCCTTTAAAAATCATTTTTAAGATGCTTAGTAAAAAAAATGCATTGGAAAATGATTCAGTAGATTTTTGAAAAGAAAATGTTCATGAATATGGCCTTAGAACAAAAACATATGTATTGCTTTTCAGTAAATTTCATATTGTTCTAATTTCAGACAAACTGGAAACAAAGTTCCCTTCGTGCCAATTCGCGAGCTTGACTTGGACCCAGTCCCGGTAAACGAAGATTCAAGAATTATGCTCGGAGAAGAAGGAACTAAGCAGCAAGCAAAAGATGGGGACTCTGAAGGCGGCTCGATCGAGGAAGAGAATATTCCAGAGATTCAGGACGTCGAAAACTTGAATGGAAACGAAATTTCCGCACTGCAAGCTCCTTCAGAGATTCCAAAGACCAATGAGGATAAGGAGCAGGATCAGGAACAGAAGAAAGACCGAAGTCCCAGTCAGCAGGCTATTCAAAATGGTACAAACGAAGAATCAGCCGTGGATGATCTCCCGAATGCCGAGGGAGTTGTTCATCAAGATGAGCAGCTGGAAGAGCCGGACGCGATAGAGGAGCACAACGCTGACCAGTCTGTCGTCGCACGTCCAACTGGGAATCTCAACAAAAAAGCGACCGGAAAAAGCGGAAAAAGGAAACGAGGAGGGTCAGTTTTTTTTCTCTCTGAAGAATTCAATTACCTTTTCTCGTTTTTTCAGAAACAAATTCGTAACAAGTAGGAAATCAAAGAAAACTGAAGTGGATGCCAGCCAACCTCCTCGCTTCCGCCTTCCGAAGCCGAGTGAAGAAGAGAAAAGAAGAGATGCGCTGGAGGAAGAAGAAATTGAGAGGACATGTCCTCCAGAGACACCTCTGGAGGATAAATTCACTTCATACCGAATTCATGGGCCAAACTTCAACAAGTTCCTCGAGGACAACCACGATAGGCTGTACACTCAAAGGTGAGGTTGCGAATATTTTCTTGACTAATTTGAAACAATCAATTTGCAGTGTGGAGGGTCACGTCGAGATGTGCGCGAATGGTTCAGAGTTCTTCCTCAAAAAGAATCTTTTCCAAGGGACACGCGCCTACAAGATCATGTCCATTGATGGGTGGAACTTCAATATTCCCGACGATGATTTGGAAACAGTGGGAAAAAAATTCAGTAAGCTTTAACAAGAAAGATATATAAACTTAAAAAAACAAATTTTAGACCAAAAAGAGATGCGGTATTTCATAAATGGAAAAGAGGAACCGGTTACAGCAACGTTGAGAAATATGTTCGATCAAATGAAAAGAAGGAAAGAGAAGCAAAGTTATGACCGTTTGAATCTGGTTTCTCACGAAGTCAGCTTTGACAAAATGTTAGATAACTATATTAGATTGCAATTCAACCTGAATTCATTACAGGAGATCGTTCGATCAACCGGAATTTGTGAAAAAGAAAGTGTCTTGTACCAAGTGAAGGAGAAAATCTCAAAAAATTTGGACGGATGGAGAAAGGAAAAAAGGAGGAAGATCACTCAGCAGCAGAAGCAAGATGCTAATGAAAAAATCAACGCGTGGAAGAACCGGAAAGACCAAATGGCTGCCGTCGAGCAATTCATAATCATGTCGGTCGGGGGAGCCTTCATGAGTCTCCACTGCGACATGGGAGGCACATGGGTGTACTACCATGTGAAGCAAGGCCGCAAGGTCTTCTTCATCGCCCTGGGTACACCGGAGAATTTGGAGATCTACACGGATTGGATGGCTGCGAGACGACCACAGTCCTGGATCCTGAAGGAGTTGAAGAGCGAGCTGCGAAGAGTGGAAGTGCGAGCAGGAGAGTCGGTCGTTCTTCCAGCCGGCTGCCTTCATTTGGTATACACGCCGGAAGACTCTTTGGTTTATGCCGGAAACTACCTGACGACGGATTTGCAAAGCATGGAGATTTCCTTCAAGTAAGTTGGTTACCTACAATATTGACCATTTTCAGAAGTCTGGTGCTTGGCTGTCATTTTGAATACTTGGAGGGTGTAAACAGAATTATGTTGAAAGCTTTGCATTCACAGAATTTCTAGAAAATTCTTAGTTTTTCAGCTATTTGCCACTTTTTAAGGAGACCATCATTTTTTACGTTTTTAATACAAAAACAGGTAGAAAGATAAAATCTTTCAGAAATCAGCTTAAGAAGGAATTTTCAAAAATTCTGTGAATGCAAAGTTTTCATCATAAGTCTATTTTACACCCTCTGAAGTTTTCAAAGTGATCGGACACTTGACAATCGATCTCCAAACTCTTGAAAATTGTCAAAATCAACAGAATTTTTTTTATATCTTATTGATACTGTACTACTTCTGATATTTCAGGATGCGAAACTTTGAAGGCTACTGCTTAAGAAGACGGATCATCGGATTGGGGAGCATGATGGCCCATTACTGGGATTCGTGGTTCTTCTACGGCGAGAATCTGGTGACAAAAGAGAGAAATGATGGTTAGTTTTAAGCCCATTATGTGCATATAAATAAGGAAATTAATATGTTATGAAATACAACCAACTTTCAGAGAACGCGAGAATTGCCGCCGTCATTGTCAAGAATCTGAAGGATCGAGTCCGAACAGTCGAGGGAGATTTCTACACTGGACAGGAAAAAGGGGAGATCTTGAATTCCATGATTCAAGCATTCGATTTGGTAATTCCCATATTTAATTTAATATTGTACCAAAATGTTTTTTTTCCAGAATGAAAATCTCTTGGCAATTGAGGAAATCACCACCGCTCCAGAACCTCAAAAGCCAGTGAATGAAGAATTCGACGAGAATGACGTGTATCACACAGATGGCAGTGAATTTGAGGATGATGAAGAAGACGAGCCGGTTGGTCCTGATGTGCCAGACGATACTGCTGCTGGCGAGATCGAAGACGAAATGGACGACTGAAGATGATCATTTTTTCAGTTTCGCTTATCTCAAAAAAATATCTCTAGTTCCCACTCACTTCGATCCCACATATTTCGCTCAGTTTTGTTTTTCCCCGATTCCGTGTGGCTCTAATGTGACGCGTTTCTCTTCTCCTAATCCACGATCTCTCTCCTTCTTTCCACTTTTCTGGTGCTCCCCGATTAACGTTCTTCCCGGATTTGTCTCTGGGTCCATGACTATTTGTTTAATCTTGTGGTCGGGTTACGATAGCTTCCACTCTCTTCCAGTATCCCTCTCTTCCCCATTCGCTCCTGTTCTATCCGCTCAGTTGTGTTTTTCCCGTCCTATTTCACAGCAGTTCCATTGTGTAGAAGTTTTATCCGCGCAGTTCTAACGCGTCATGTTTCTTTTCTTCTTTTCCATGTTCTCTTACTCCGATTGACCTCCCGTCTTGCTCCTTCTCTTGACTTGTGACTAATTGGTTGATTTCGCGTTCGGGATAATATAGTTCCGATTTTCTTCAAAAATCTCTTGCCCATTCTGATATGTCCCTCACTTCCTGATATGTACCGCACTCACTTCTGATATGTACCTACAAGTTCTTCATTTCCCCCAAGAATTCCTAACATCTTGGCATTTCTTCCTTCACGTTTTCCGTTGTCCCCCCCCCCCCTTTTATTTGTCCATGTGAAATCGCCTGTCTTTTAACCTTAGGCTTATTCTGGTGGTTTTTGATAAGCGACTGGGTCCGATTCCCTTTAGCAGATTTGCCTTTACACGCTAGTCCCGCCAACTTGCCAGTCCGTTTGGACATTCTAGTATCAATTTCTGTACAATATCCAGCTCATTCCCCACGCTCATAATATTAATCAAGTACTGGTTTTATCATTACTAGATTCACACATTTTTTGTTCTCACTATTTTCATTATCTTCAAAAATCTCTTCTATGCTCACTTCTAATGTGTCCCTACCGAATTCTTTTTTTTTCGAGAAGTCTAATTTTTTCATTATTTGTGCGCTCCTCTCTTCCACGTTCCTCTCTTCCGTGTTTTGTTTTTTGCTCACCTGGTTATAGTACCACATCTGGTCCGTTTGGAAATTTTAATGTTCATTTGTTTGTACCATATCAAGCTTGTTCTCCACCTCTTTCGTTTCTCTTTATATCTATACAAACCAATTACCGGTGTTATTAGATTCACGAATTTATTTTTTTAACCTCACAATTCTGATGTTGTTTGAAAATCTCGATTCTGCTTACTCACTTCTGATAGGTTACTGATTTGTTTTTTTTTTTCTGAGAATTTGGACACTGTTATCATTTTTATGTTTCTTCTTTGAAACATTGTTTTTCCACTTTGTTTTTGGTTTTTCTAGTTTTTTTAAATAATGATTATAACAGTTTGTGAAGATTTATCAATTTTAACAATTTTAAAAGTTTTCGAAAGTTCAAAAGCACTTCAATGAGTTCCACGATCAAAAGTTGAAGACAATTGATTTTTAATGTCCCACCGCCACCAAAAAATTAGTCATTTCCTTAGAGCATCATAGTTAGTCGGTGACATCATTCTGAGCGTCTACTCCAGAGTGAAAAAGTCGTGATAAGACATTGTAGCAGCTTAGACAGTTCATATCAAAATATGATTTGTATTTTTGAATTTTATGATAAGAAAGTGTGTTTTATGCAGACTGATATTAATGATGTAATTATACAGATGCGGACAATAACTTGTAATTAATATGACGGAGTTTGAAAACAAAAAATTTAGAACAGTACTCGAAAAGTAGCCAACAGTTAACAGATTTGATAAATATGGAGTTTATTAAAAGAAGATGGTTCTGAAAATTGAAAAAAAAATCACTTGAAACTTACATATGCCGGAAATCCTGTGAGCCACCAACTTGTCAAGTTTAGCTTAATTATCTCGATTACTGTGTATGATATCAAAAAGTTAACAACTGATGAAAAACTTCTGACATTATGATAAACAACTTGTCAGTTCACAACTTTCTGATATCTCTTACACGAAATAAGATATATCGGCTTAAAAATGATAGCTTGAAGAGCTTATTAGTCTATAAGGTAACTTGGAAATAAATCCTGTTTGGGGAGCCCTGAAACCGGTTATAAATTTAAAAATGACTATCATAAATTTCAAAAGATTTAGACACAAACTCCGTTTTTTCCTACCTACATATCACATCATCTTAACAATGTATTCCTGTCTGAAAAGTAGTAATGCCAATAAATCATTCTGTGCACAAAAACTATGCTCACACTCTCCACTTTTCGTACTTCGCACCTGGAGTCCATTGAGTTCTTTGATGTTGATGAAGTATTTCCTTTCTAGAATCTTCTTATCTATAGAAATTTCATCGACTGATTGCTCCTCTTCGTGTGATTTACAGCCTCTTTCCGGTGATTCTGTGACTTTACAAGTCACAATGCGTGGAGGAGCCCACTCATTGAATGAATCAGGGAAACACTTTTTTATCAGTTGCTTTTTCATTTATCAATGCTATGATGTTATTCAAAAAGTAAAATGAACTATAAAAGGTTTAGGTCTGGGGTTTGTGACAGGCTAGACATGATTTCTCTATTATCATTGGCTACTCTATTATTATGCACTTCGAGTGTTTATTCTTCCGATTGGAAGGATGTTTTCAAACCAAAGCCATTGCATGATCTATCGAATCAATGTCTGAATGATACAACTACCTGGATTGAATCGCTGGCTATTTTTGCTACAGTATCCGAAGGATGTCTTGCCAAGCAGAACTGCTCGACAAAGGAACTCAAGATTCTGGAGAATAATTTATATGCAATTCAAGGTAAGTATTATTCTCAAATTTAATTAGTAAAATCAAAACTCTAGAGCTCGATGCATTCGGAAAGTTCCCGGTACCCGGAATGCTGGAAGCTGCCACACTTTACGATGGATCTTACCAAGAGTGCAATAGAGTTAGCGGCAAAAAATACGACACCAACTACTGTTATCTAGTTTTGACACCTGGAAAAAATGCATCTTGTTCCTCGACATCTGGTGGATTACTGTCAATGCTCCCCATTAGAATTGCAGTTTGCTTGCCGGAATCTTGTGATCATCAGGATATGGTGAACATCTTCAACCAGCTTTCTCCATATCCATTCACAGCTTGTTCAGCTTACTGTGCGAAGTTTGAGGTTGAGAAGGATACCCCGTTTTGGGGATTCACGTAAGTCCAAAAGTGCATAGGGGCTCTCAAAAAATGTGAAATTTGTTTCAGAATTTTCATGATTGTTATGATTGTCATTGCCTTGGCTGCTACAACTCTAGACTACATCAGGGACACTGTCTATGGACTCAAGTCCGATAAAGAGAGAAATTTGCTTTTCAAGATTCTCCTTTCGTTTTCCTTCTGGACCAATGCCGAACTATTGCTCTCCGTAAAAGAGCAAAAACCTGGATTCATCAAATCCCTCGACTGCATCCGGTTATTCTCTATGTGCTGGGTAGTAACTGGTCACTCATTCATCTATCTCATTTTTTCGGACACCTTCATGCCAGTTATTGACTTTCCAAAACACTTTTGGAATCATCTTCTTCTGAATGCCTTCGTCTCCGTTGATACGTTTTTCGTGTTATCTGGAATCGTGGTGACATATCTTTTCTTCAAAACCAAGCCGAAGAAAAGAATGGTTGCTAATCCAGTCACTTGGATTATGTTCTACGTTCATCGCTACTTGAGACTCACTCCCCCAATCATGTTGTTCATTGGCTTCTTCACAGTATACGCCCCATACATCCAAGGATCCTTTTCTGCATCCCAAATGAGTAAGTTACTACATCCCACTTTCAAAAATCCAAATTCAAAATTTAAAATCATTTTAGATCAACTAGCAGCTCAAGCGGAATCCTGTAAAACCAATTGGTGGCAAAACTTGATCTACATCAACAATTTCCCTCAAGATATGACTTGCTACGCACCAACTTGGTATCTAGCTGCTGACACCCAACTGTACCTGGTTGCTCCAATTGTCTTGATCGGTCTCTATTTCTCATTTGCCGCTGGTACCGGTCTCATTGTGGCTGGTTGCGTAGGAAGTATCATCACAACATACATCGTATTTGGTATCTATGGTTTATCAGCTGATATGTTCGGAAATGGCGATGTCCAAGATTTCTTTACTATCGCTTATAACAAACCATGGATCAGATGTCCACCGTATCTTGTTGGAATGCTTACTGGCTATCTGCTTGGAGTCTATGGAAATCGGAAAATCCGACTAAACTGGGCGGTGTGTGTTGCTGCATGGCTTGTGGCATTTGTGATAGCCGCATTCTGTCTATTCGCCACTTATGATTACGATAAAGGATCTCACTGGAGCGTGTTCACCAGGGCCACATTCTACAATTTCCACCGCTTGGGATGGGGAATTTTTATTTGCTGGGTAGTTGCAGCAAATCACATGGGATGGGGAGGACCAATCAGCAATTTCATGTCTCATCCAATGTGGCAACCATTCGGAAGACTATCCTACTGTGCATACATTGTTCATTGGGTTGTTCTATTCTACTTTTTGAACGTTGGTGGTCACCCAATTCATTATTATTCAGCGTGGGAAGTGGTAAGTGATAAGATAACGAGACTTTTTGATTATTTTGCCCTTTCAGTTCACCTACACTTCCATCCCAGCAACACTTCTCTCCTACATCTTTGCATTCTTCTGGAGTTGCTTTTTTGAGATTCCAACTTTGAAGTGAGTCATCCTTTTGTTAATAATGCTAATCAAATTTTGTTTTAGATTGGAAAAAATGTTGATTGAAGCAATTCTTGGTACTGGTAGAACATCAGCAAAATTGGAGCCGGTTGGAGAAACAGGAAAAGTTACTCCAATTCTAGAGAAAAAAGTGGAAGAGAATAGCTGGATCGAAGAAATAAAGGAGGATGAAAACACTAAAGTCTAAATTGTGTATTAGTGGGAATCGTTGCACTGTCATATTCGCGTTTTGATCTCATGTATTTCATTCTGATACGATTAGTTCTGTGTGTAAATAAATGATTTAATTAATTTACCTTCTCATAATGATGCGATATTTTTAGTCAATCATAAGAAATACAGCAACGCATAAACCTAACGCATGAAACTTTTTTTCATACTGTGAATCCTCTAATAGTTGGGCACCACCTTGGTAACGTTTGCTTACCGTAAACGCAATGACAGAAGACCACCCTACTTGCAATTAAAGCTCGATTATTTCAATACTCATGAAAGATACCATAAATTTGTTCACTGGTAAATTGTTGGTGATATTGTGAAAACATTTTATCAGTTGACAACTTTTTGATATCTTTGGCAGAAAATGAGATAATTGAGCTCAAAGTGCAAGTGTAGGTTGTCCTTATTTTAGAGTGTTTACGGTAATTTTTCTTCTTGTTAATTTTTCTTCTCTTCTTTTTTTGTTGAAGTTATCAAAAAGTGGTCAATTGACAGAATGTTTTTGAGATTGTCAAAAACATTTTGTCAGTTTATCATGTTTCGATATCTTTGACAGAAACTGAGAAAAAGTAGATGAAATGTTATTAACAAGAGCCATTGCAAGTATGTTTACTAGGTTTTTTTTTCAGAGAACAGAACGATAAAAAACAAAAATTTCTGATAAGAATGTTTTCCTTTTTTGTGTGTGCAACCCACATGTCAACAAAACTATATAATGTTTTTCGATTTTTCGAAATCCCTTAACGATTTTTGTACATTTGATGTTTTCTGAAATCTTCTCCTTCTAATCTTCATCAACCACCTTCTGCGTTGTCTCGCACACAAAATACATTATCCTCCCCCCGCCAGTAGACATGTTTTACGAGACAAACCAATACTCTCTTGTCTCCTCTGGTTGACCTCAGGCAATCTGCACAACAAATCTCTTTTCTCGTTGTGTCTACGTCTCATCTCTCTCCACTTGTTTTCTACTTTTCTGTGTATTGGCTGCAGTTTGTTGTTTTCTTTGCATTCTTCTGGTAGAAAAAATAATCGAGATGATTTTCCACATTGTTTTCTCCCCTCTCATTTTATTTTTTCCCAGTTTCATTCTTCTGTTTCTTCCAGAAATGCCTCCACCCGCACATCGTGACCGTGACAGCAAGTATACTGCCATCCCGATGGAAGAGGCTGAAGAAATTTTGACAAATCTCGGGAAGCAAATGTGCCACAAATTTGAAGTTGTGGATGTTGATTTGAACTTATTGGGTAAGATGCAAAAAAAAATCGCATTTGATATGTTTCAAAATTGTTTTTTCCAGGCAAAGTAGCAGGTGAAAATGCGATATCGACCGAAAATATGCCACGAACTCGAGTTTCGACAAAAGATGGGTATGCTGTGGTGGCAAACGATGGTGCCAAAATTAAAGCTGTTATTGGGGTGTCACTGGCTGGATCGGTTTATAATGGAGTGGTAAGTTTAGCATAAGATTTTGTGAGAAATTAAAAAAAAAAAACCAAAAGCAGTAAGAGAACTGTTAGAAATAGTGTTTTGGGTTGCAATAGAGCATTTTGTTTCTCTACCAGGTCCAATGCCACATCAAAAACTACCTTTAAATTTGTAATAAAAGAGTTTTCACACTGTCACGCTCCTGCGCTCGAGATTATCACAGTTCCCAAGCAAGATAACAGGTATGTGTCAACTGACAAAACACTTTTTATATTATGATACACAATTTATCAGTTGGTAAAATTTTTATATCTTTGACAGGAACCGAAAAAAAGCAGGAACCGAAAAAGAAAAAATGCATTTATTCAGTGAATTAAAAGTCAGGAAACACTTCTCATTCAGGAGTCTGGAGCTCTGCTGTCATGATTCTGATTACTTTGAAAATTTTGGAAAATTTAAAACAGACCTAGATTGAAAACTTTACATTAACAGAATTTATGAAAATTCGAAGTTTTTCAGTTATTCGCTGATTTCTGCAAGACACCCGTTTTTTGGCCCGTCGGTGTACTGCAAATATGAAGTATTTTAGTAGGGAGCAAAAAGCCATAAAACTAGAAATTTCGAATAAATTCTGTGAATGCGAAGTTTCCAATCAAGGTCTGTTGTACACTCTCCAGAAGTTTCAAAAATGCCGTAAATTCGACAGCCGAGCTTCAGACTTTTCAAAATAGTCAAAGTTGACTAACATTTTTTTCCTATCTCTTATTTCCCTCGCAAAACACCAAATTTTGAAAAAATTTAGCTCCAACCTGGTCAATGTGTCCGTATCAGCACTGGCGGCGTCGTTCCAGAAGGCGCAAGCGCTGTTGTTATGGTTGAGCACACAATTTGCACAAAATCCAACGATGAAGGAGAAGAACTGGAGATCCAGATAAAGGATCATGTGTCGGATGGAACTAATATTCGGTAAATTTTCAAAAATCAACAAATTTCCAAAAATCAACAAAAAATGGAATTGTTCAGTGAGCCTGGATCCGAAACTCGCAAAGGAGAGACAATTGTGAGAACTGGAACCAAGATTGGGTCTGCTGAATTTGGAATTTTGAATGCTTTTGGGATCAAAAACATTATGGTTTATAAGAGACCAATTGTGACTGTGATTTCTACAGGGAACGAAGTATTTACAAACCAAAATAAGCTGCAAAATCTAAAATACAGATTCCAGCTAGTCAACCTGGATTGTGAGGAGGTGCCTGTTGGTATGATTCGCGATTCGAATGGACCCCAGCTTGTCGCATTATTCAAGGAATACGGTATCGATGCCATTGCAGGTGGAAGAGTTTCTGATGAGTATGTTGTTTACCCCATAGTTGTTGGCAGGCTGATTCCGGACCGGCTGATAACTCGCTTTAAAATTCAAATAGTGAGAAAAACAGCATAGATCATAGAGCTCAAAAAGCTATAGAACCTTCAATAAGAATCGATCGGCTTCTAAAACGGTATTGTGGTCCAGACCGGCCATTATGTTTCAGCCGTACCTGCGCATGGTTACCGGTTTGAACACTGTCCGATTCTTGTATTCTTGTTGGATGTTGTAGAGCTCGTCGAGCTCTATCATCACGTATGTTGTTTTGCTCAAAAATTCAATTTCGAAGCGAGTTATCACCCGACTCTGGTTCATATTACTTCACTAGATTATTGTACTTTTTTAATTTTTCAGCTTTGAATGCATCAAGGAAAAGTTGAGCCAGAGCTTGAAGCAATCAGACGTAATCGTGACTAGTGGAGGTGTGAGTATGGGAGAGAAGGATAATCTCAAGGAAGTGCTTTTATCGTTGGGAATGACTGTAAGTCTCACAAAAAATCTAAATATTCTCAAATATGTAAATTTTTTCAGATTCACTTCGGAAGAGTGATGATGAAGCCGGGTCTCCCTTGCACTGTCGCCTCTGGACAAATCCAAATTGACGGAGCACTGCCAACCCTCAAAATAGTCTTGGCTCTTCCTGGAAATCCCGCATCCGCCTGGGTCTGCTCACAACTTTTTGCCATTCCTCTTGTCCGTACACTTTCTGGATACGTGAAGCCTCGACACACTCAAATCAGAGTTCGATTAGCTGAAGATATCAAATTGGGAGATCGTCCGGAATATGTGAGAGCGTATTTGGAGGATTTGGGAAACAAACAATGTCCGGTTGCTCATATTACTGGAAATCAGATTTCATCGAATATTGGAAGTTTGGTAGGAGCTGAGGTGCTCCTGATGTTGCCGATGAAACTGGATGGTAAAGAATACGTGAGCAAAGACGAAACGGTCAAGGCAATGGTTTTGTAGTTTATGACTGATACTGGTCTTTTACATAATTTTGTGGTTTTTTTAATTGAATAAATGTGTTTTGACTGGAATATAGGACTAATTTTTTCGCTTTATGACAATAATCCTGAAAAAAGTACCTTTGAAATCGAAATTTTAAAGAAGCCCTTTTTCAGCCTTCATCAGACCCTAAAAAAATCAGACCCTAATAAAATTGGACTTTTGAAACGTTTCAATTATAATGCTATTTGTGTTTTTATTTTCATTTTAATTTTGAAATTTAAAATGAAGCATAGCAATTTTATTCTCGTCCTCAGTTATGAAACATAACTGAAATGGAAAACCACAACGTGAGCTTTGTAGATTCCAATGATCCCTCCAGTGGTCCTTCCCCATCACCCAAATCGCACGCAGAACCGCTTTGACCTGTTTTTGCGGCGCCTCCTCGAGTGGCGCACCACTTCTCCCCCTGCGTCTCTTCAAGAGTGTGTAGTGTCTCGACACAAATGGTGTTTTGAACATTGCCAGTAGATCAAAAATGAAAAGTTATTGATTTTGTAATTACCTTGACAACCGATATTTCTCCTTTGAATTCATTCTCAGTGCTTGTGGTCCTCGACATCGGTCGTATTTTTTCTCTTCTCCATTTTTTTCGCGCCAAACGTCCGAATTGAGCATATAAACTTAATTTTTTTGCGTTTTTGATCATGATAAACAGTATCTTCTCTTTTTTCCAGTATGTGTCGATACACCATGTTGGACGACCTTATTTTCTTGAATAAATGTGTTTTGACTGGATTATAGGACTAATTTTTTTTTTGCTTTATGACAATAATCCTGAAAGATGCATCTTTGAAATCGAAATTTTAAAGAATTTTTTTCCCCTTTTTCAGCCTTCATCAGACCCCCTCGCATTCGCAACGAAGCTCCGCCGTTCCGCCGGTGACGTTTCGCGCGCCGAATGCTATTTTGAATAAGGACAAAGACGCACATCGAAGCTAAAGAGTGTGATACCAGCGAGAGACGCAGAGGAGAAGCTATTTTCGGTTTTCCACGTGTTGAGACAGCAGAGACAACAGCGCTGGAAAACGGCTACGTGACCGGCTGTTCCCCCTTTCCGTGTTTTCTCTGCTTTTCGCATAATCTTTAGTTTTTTGTTTCTCTTGGCAACAGGTGCCAACTCGAAACATTGATTTTTGGACAGAAGAGTTTTTCAGATAATTTTTGGGCTGGTCTAAGCCATTTTGAATCATTTTTCAACCACTCCGTCGTCTTGTCTTGCTTTCAGCTGTTTTTCGCTGCAATTAGATATTTTCGCTAGATCGTGGTGAAATGATAGCTTTTCGCGCAAACCACCAGCTAATAGCCATGAAAGCGCCAGAAATTCTTTGAGCTCTCACGATGCCTGTGTTTTCTCTCAAAAATCTCAATTTGATATTACTCTTGTCCGAAATTAATGCACGTTGGAAACTGATATCTCATTAGATTTTTATAGGCGAAAGAGCAAATCAGTTATTTTCGAGCATATTTTGAACTTTTGTTTTTCTATTTTCTCAATTTATCGACGGTTTTTATAGTTTTTTTTTTTGTGAATTGGAAAAAATGAATGCAACTGATGAAAATCATTGAAAATCCTGAAGAAAACGATGAGCATCGTCAAAAAAATTAGTAAATAAGGAAAATAAAATCTAAAAAGACTCAAAAGGTACAGCAGTTTGCTCTTGGACCTCTGAGAAAAATTTAGCGAGATATCCGCTCTCAACGTACATTGATTTCGGACAAGAGTAATATGACTATTTTTCTGGCATACACTATTTTTATAAACTTGATTTTTTTTCTAAACCTTCTAAATTATTTTTTTGTATTGTCTAATTTTTGGAGTCAATTTCGATAATATTTCAGTAATGACCGATCCAATTCATGACCAGCTGCATCTTGTTCTCCCACCGAACCAAGGACCGGAACAAAATACAAGGTGAGTTTTTAACTTGAATGGCTAGATACAGTATCAGTCACTAGAACATACAAAACTGTGTTTTTCAGTTAATTTTGATTCTTTTCAAGAGTCCAGAGCTCGGCTGTCAATTGTCTGATCATTTTTTGAATTTTGGAAATTTAAAAAAACCTAGATTGAAAACTTTGCATTCACAGATTTTCCTGAATATTCCTAGTTTTTAGCTATCGGAAGGGCAGGTTCAAAAACCTATAAAACAGTTTCCAAAGTCTGCTTAGGAGACCTTTGAAATGCTGAAATTTCCGTTTCAGTACCAAAAAATCAGATTTTCAGTGTAAAATCGACAATTTTAAAGTCTGATTTTCTCTATTCCTAGGAGATTTTAGGGGTTGAAACTTTTCGAATTCTACTTAAAATTATGTGAAATTTTATATTCGAGACATTTTCTTAAGAAATTGTTCAAACACAAAAATAGGGCCCATCGAAAGTCTAGGCAAATTTTGAAACCTTCCAAAACTTTTCCGGAAATGGGTTTAAAAGGTTCCCTTGTGAAGGAGACCCCTTCTTTTCTTCTTCTAGTACTGAGCACGTGAAAAATAGCAACTGTCTCTCAAAAATCGGCAAATAGCTGAAAAACTGGGAATTCTCAAAAATTATGTGAATGCGGGTTTCAATCCAAGTTTGTTTTATAACCGCCAAATTTTTCAAAATGATCGAAAACTTGACAGCCGAGCTCCGAACTCCGGCAAATGATCAAAGTTAACTGAAAAACTTTTGTATATCTTGTTGGCCGGTACTGCAATTATTCAAAAAATATTTTTTTATAAAGAGATTTTTAATGCGAATCTATTACAGACAGCCTCCTAAGCTCAACGAAATTGCTGATGACGCTCTGAAAGTCATTTGCCAGTATTTGACGGTTTCTGACATGTAAGTGGTACAATAATTATCCTACAAAATTAATTTTTTGCAGGAAAGCTCTACGTCAAACAGATCACCGTCTCAAGGATTATGTCGACAAGAACCATGTTCTTTTGAGCAGAGTTCGCACAAGAGCAGGATACACGTGGAGAGATATGGAAGTTTATAATCCAAAGTTGAATTTCATTGGATTCTATCGGTACTCATTCATTGCCAGCGAAAATCAAGCTCCATATGAAACATCTGGGAATGAGAAAATTTTCTACAACAATATAGTCCCAACAAAGGAAAAGATGGCTTCGGTGTTCTCATCGTTTCTTGTGAACGAAATTCTGAAGAAAAACACAAAAGTTCGGTTGTTAGACATGCATGCAGAAGCCAGCGACAATTTGCTGTTTTATGAAGAGCTCTCGAAGTACAAAAATCATAGAAAGCTTCAAATCGAAAAAATTGATGTGGAACTCCACGAAGCGTCTCATGCCAAGATTCTGCTGGACGTGATTCAACCTGGAATTCTTACTTCCCTTGTCATTCAAAATGTATACGATATGAAGATTTTCGATGGAACAACATTGTTCTCACACCTACCTCATTTAAAGAAGCTTGAAACTATGGGAGTAGAATTCAGTATGGCAATATCGGAGTTTTCTCATATCGGAACTGTGCAGGTGGTAGTCAGCAGAATCACCGAGAAAGATATGGGAGAATACAGAAGTGTGAGTTTTGAATTACTTTTAAACTCTCAATATCAAAGCTTTCTTTTCAGAATCTTCTGGAGGCGTCGAACTTCAGTCGCCACGAATTTCGTGTCAGAAACGACCGTCATTTATCGAAGCCATCAATGATCCCGTACCAATTTACCCTTGATGACTGGATTCCGGAAGGTAGATTTTCGATTTCCAATGGATCTGCAGTTGACTACAAAATTTACGAGGACCGAATCATTTTCGAGAAATTCACACCAACAGTACCAGATGTCTGATCATTTTCAATTTGATACAAGGTTTTTTTCTTGTTCCGACTTCCTTCGCCCAGGTGTTTTTGTTCCTTATTGCTCATTCCTTCTTCCAGGATTTGAAATTGTGTTCCCTGTTCCTTTTTCGTTTTCTTTTTGGTTTAATTTTCATTCCTTACTCCTTATTACTTGTTCCGGATTTTTGACATTTTCATTCCACTCATCTCTTGGTTGTACCATGAGTTTTTGTTTTTTAGTAGACCTCTGATCGTTTTTATGAATAAAATTGGACTTTTGAAACGTTTCAATTATAATGCTGTTTGTGTTTTTATTTTCATTTTAATTTTGAAATTTAAAATGAAGTATAGTAATTTTATTCTCGTCCTCAGGTAACATTCCTTCCAGCGGTGAGCGTGTTCGAGCGATGGATAATATGAAACATAACTGAAATGGAAAACCACAAGGTGAGATTTGTAGATTCCAATGATCCCTCCAGTGGTCCTTCCCCATCACCCAAATCGCACGCAGAACCGCTCTGACCTATTTTGGCGGCGCCTCCTCGAGTGGCGCACCACTTCTCCCCTGCGTCGTATTTTTTCTCTTCTCCATTTTTTTCGCGCCAAACGTCCGAATTGAGCATATAAACTTAATTTTTTTCCGTTTTTGATCATGATAAACAGTATCTTCTCTTTTTTCCAGTATGTGTCGATGCACCATGTTGCACGACCTTATTTTCCCGCTCAATTTTCAAACAATTACTGTTAATAAAAATTTTCTTTTCACAGAAATGTCACGTCGGATAAAAAAATGTGGGATTGCCAATCCAAGTCTACGAAGTCAGCTCAAGTTAACGGTAAGTTTGAAAACACAAAAAATTTGAGAATTCGATGATAAATGTTCAGATCCCGGTCTCAAAAGCGCATATAAAAGAGGGAGAGAGCCCCGCAGCTGCAGTCTAAATCACATATGGCAACTTGCTTGGCTGAGCAAGATTTTGAACAAAAAACAATGGTTTCGATAAAGGAAAGGCTGAGGGAATCATCAAGGAACACAAGAAATTTCAAAAAGCGATCAGCCAAGGATCTTCGATAGTTTGATGGAGAGCTCTGGAGAAAAGCGACGCAGGCAAATGAAGAAGATAACACTTTCGGAAAAGATGGAGGATCAACGACAACTTTTTCATCCAACTCGAAAAGCCAGAGTGGAAGAGGAACCAGCTGGGCAACAGATTGTTGGTGGTTGCTCTATCAAGAGTTTAACGAAAATGACGAACCACCAATCCAAGTCGATGAAGTTAGCTTGAGTTGATGGTGAGTTGAAAAAAAAAGTAAGATTTCTATGAGAATTTTTCAGATTCTGGCCCCAGGAGTGCATCTAAGAGAAAGCCCCGCGCCTATCGCCCGGATCTAAACCCCCATATGGCGATAACTTGGTTCAAAAAAAGAATATTATGTTCTCTTGCACTTGGCGAAATTTGAATTCATGGGGACCCGCTAGTGTCATGGTTCTGAGCAAATGGAAGAAATGTGAGGGTTGAACGAAAATGGCTTGTTTCAAGGCAGGCCCACAAACACGAAGGTTCCATTCCAATTGCTCCAGATTCTGAAAGATGTTTGCCTTTTTTCCTCTTATTTCTGGCATTTTAGATATTTTTTTTTAGGTATTTTAGTTTTTTTTTTCTAGTCCCTCTCATCCCACAATCAAAATTTCATGTACATTAATTCTTGTTTTGGGCCAAATTGCTCCCCGATCACAAAACGCAAGTCTTATATTGTACCAGCCTTGAAATGGCCTAAATTTCCGTTTTCATGTTAAAACACCCCAAAGCACCGTAAGTAATGATTTCATAATCACTTCTAAGGTAAAAATGAGAAGAAAAATACATTGAATGTGAGTGATTTCTTGGAAAAAAAAAAGATTTTGGATTCCCGAGTATTATAGTTTGCCAGTCCCAGTAAGAGTTCCGGCTTTGATGCCAAATTCATGTGTGTGATCATATAATTGTTTTTTTAATTTTATTTTGTTCTCGAGTTCATTTGTTCGCCGGTCCCGTTAAATTCATGAGTTTAAACTGTTTTTTCATAATCTTTCAACATTTACTATTTTTAAACAAAATGTATGAAAGTATCTAAAAGTTCGAAAGCACACTTTTTTTCACAGTGTATGCACAAGTAATGGAAACATATTTTTTTAACTCAATATAAACGTTTGTTAGACTCTACAATGACAGTAATTACAACATTGAGTCCATCCTGTTCGTTCGCGTGCTCCTCGATTGCATCTGCGAGAACATTGTGAAGCTTGCTGGACGTCTCCTTTGGCCTCTCCTCCTCCTCATTTGGCCCCTTCTCCTCCTTGGGCTTCTCCACCTCTATTCTAGGCCAGAAGAGGCTGTTCGGCCATTGCCTCGTTGACCAATTCATCATCCGTTATGACCCTTTTTTCTTGATGACGAAGGCCAAATCGTCTTGACTCAACTTGGCTTTCTGGACTCTTCTTGCAAGTTGAGATGCCAAAAGGACGTCCATTTTCAGATCCTTTTCTTCGGTGACCTGAAGTATCAGCTCCACCTTGCGGAACACTTCTTTTGATGGTCCTGAACTGGAGGTCCTCAATTGGAACGACTCTGATCCTTTGTCTGGAAGTTGTAGACTTCTGGCCAACTCTTTGGAAACGTAGATGAGTTCCGCTCCACTATCGATCATGATAGTTAAATTCTGCCAGTCCCTCGTTCCCTCGTTGTAGGATTTTGCTTTTAGCGTTGGCACGAAGGATTCCTTTGTAAGTGGGGGAGACTGTGCTGACTCATACCGCCGTGTCTCTCCTCTCGCGACCGTCGCTTGCAGATGTTGGGTCGACTCCTGTTTGTCTTTGGTGACATTGTCGCCGCCACCTTCCTTTGTGTCTGTTTTTCTGCGCAGTGAGCGATGATGGTTGCTTTGTGATCACCTTCTCCAGGTCCATGATTAAAGATGCGATGGTCCAATATTCCTCTTCTTCGGAGTCCAGCTTCTTATCGTATAAACGTAGTAGTTCTGCAAAGACGTGCCTTCAGACGTTGATAGTAAATGCTGCAAATATGTTTGCTGCTCCTCGAGCACATGAAATGAAAAAAGACAAAATTTGACTTTTTCTAAAGAGTAGATTTACAATTTCTCAAATTTTGCGCAAAAATATTTCTACAGAGTGGCATCGAAAATATGCATCGCATTTTCTTAGAAAGTAATTGTTGCTCCGCAAGCACAAAAAATGAAAAAAAACACCAAATTTGTTTTTTTTTGGTGTAGAGCTAGAATTTGTGAAGAAACATATTTTCACAAAGTTTCACTGAAAATACACACAATAGTTTGTCACCTCGGAAAAATTTTATCGGAAAAATGCTTTTTTCTAGAAATTGTCCAAGAAATTTCGACAAAAATCTCTCGAACAATTTTTTTTTCCAAAAAAAATGTACTTCAATAATAGAAGTTCAAAAATAAGCCCCGCCCCTTGACCGTATAAAGTTGAGTGAAATTTTTTATTGCTTTGGTATTATTTAGCAGTTGACGAATTCCTCGATCTTCGGAAGCTCTACTCGGAAATCGTACTCTTTTATTTTGAGTTCGCAAAGACTCTCTGACTTTTCAATGGCTATATCTGGGCAGGTTCTCCACACAAAGGAGATGATTTCATCTTCAATATCCACCCAGGAATTCAGACATGCTTGGAAATAAACAGTATCTGCTTTCAGATTTTTGAGCCTTCTTCAATATCAAGTATCACGAACTTCAAGTCTTCTAGATTCCTAGATTTTTAGATTCCTTGATTCCTATATGTCTCGATTTCTAGATTTCCAGATTTCTAGATTCCTAGATTCCTCGATTACTAACTGTAAATTCCTAGGTTCCTAGATTTATTTTTTTTCAGCTGTATCCTCCCCTTTTTCGAATACCAAAAAACTTCTCGTCTTCTATCACGAAATCAGAAAGCCAGAAGACCAATTTCAGAGGCACGAGCCAGGATGGATGCTGAAAATGATGGCTAGATGTCCTCCAAGATGGAAGTTCAGAACTTTTTTGGTTTTAAAAAGATGAAATTATTATTTTTTGATATTTATTTTATTTTGTAAAAAGTTATTTTGGTCATAAACGAGGTTTAAAAACAAAGAATTTAGGTGAAAAAATTTCCTGGTTGATTGTTGCTCCTTCAGAATCGAATTGAGCTTCTCTTCCATCGTAGTAACTAATCTTGAGCGTCCTTTCTGAGCATCTAAAAACTTTGGGGCATCTTTTTCCACGCATAACTTGCATTTGAACGAATTGGACCTATCGAAGTGAAAGGAGCAGCATAGGTGTCACAATTTTTGACATCCTGTGCATTTCAGAACTTTTTCGAACTTCTCTTGTTGATTCGTCTTCTTCATATAGAGCTTCTTCTGGATTCTTGGGTTCACAGCGAAGCACTGCATGCAGTATTCTCTTCCATTACTGCTTGGCTTGGTCAACCCCATGAATTCATCATTCGGTGAGATTCTCGCCTCGTTTTGGCACTTGGATTCTTCTGCGCAGAGCTTGTTTGGGACGTTGTACCGAGCACAAAGTTCGCGGGAGCAGCAGGTGACTTCTTCAACATCTTCAGCTCCATGAGCTGCTTCTTCATCGTCCAGTTCCATTTCTTCTTCCTCGATTTGAGCTGCCATCTGAAAATTTGGAAAATTAGAAATCCTGTCAATGTAAAAATTTCCAAGCTTCTTTGTAATCAAAGAAGCTTGGAAACTAATTTTCAGTGAAAATGAGATTTTTTGAACTCATTCTCAGAAGCTTCAATGAGCTCAGCATACTCCAAACTACAACATAACAAAAAGTGAAACTTTCTGCATATTTTGGTACAAAAACCAAAAGTTTCTAGCTCAATCTCAAAGCGAGTTACAGCCATATCTGTTATGGAAACGCGGCCAGCTAGAGGTGATCAGCGGCGGGCGCGACAGAAGGTGACTGTCGCGTCCTCCGCTATATCACCTCTAGCGCATTGCGTCCCACAAACAAATTTAGGCATAACTCGTTTCAAAATAGTGATAGAGATTTGGTTTTGAACTAAAGTGATCAGATAATATGGAAAATAGAATAGACATCTAAACAATTTTTCCGAAGAAGCCCACCCTATACTTTGAGCTCAATTATCTCGGACTCCATGAGAGATATCAAAAATGTATCAACTAATAAAACATTGGTGATATTATGACAAATATTTTATCAGTTATTCACTTTTTGCTATCAGTTACAGAAAATGAGATATGTGGACTCACAATTGACTACTTGGTTACTGACAGGAAAGGTTACTTTGAGCCCAAGTTACCTAGTTAGCAACTTTGAGATCAATTATTTCGCTTTCTATAAGTTGAATCAAAAAGTTGTCAACAAATAAAATATTGATAATAACATGATAAACACTTTATCAGTCGGCAAATTTTTGCAAATCTTTTATAAAAAACTAAATAATTGAGCTCAAAGTTTAATAATTTTGGCTGGTGAGCTTCTAATGGAGTAAATACGGTATGCTATCCTAAATTGAGCTTTAGCTTGGTTCATTTGAAAACTATCGTATTGGAATGAAATGTTTTGAATCTAGAAGCAAATTTTTATTATGCTTACCTGAAGGTTCTTTTTCCTCATCTCTAGGGTAGCCGATTTGTTTTTGTGCGTCAGCTCCTTGAGCTTCTCCTCTTGCTCCATCTCCACCTCTTCCACATTGGCCTGAGCAGCTTCCAACTGAAAATTTGGCAAAATTAAAAATCCTGCCAATGGTTATTATGAAAATCAGTGTATTCAAAGGAACTTGGGAATACATTTTTAGCTCAAAAATAATACTTACCATTTATTTGGGTTGGCGCGTAGAATGAAAATTATCAGAAAAATCAAAAAGAATCCTTCAAAATCCATTCACAAGGATTTTTGAAAGACTCTGAGTAAATAGAGAATAAGTGGAATTTTCAGAAAAATAAGGGGAACATTTCCGACTCCATTCATTTAAAAGAGTCAACGGAAATACCCTCAGAATATTGTGGCTACTATTTAGTTAAGTTGCCTAGCAAAGACAATGATTGATTTTCACCAACGCGCCTGCTCTGACCAGCAAACGACCAGAGTACTAAAGGTAAATGAGAGACGCAGAGATTCAAGGTAGGCGTGGTTAGTACAGACGACCAGGTGGGTGCGCGGGAATAGAGAACGTGTGAGAAGGAGTGTTCTAGTGTCTCATCGACCTTGACAAAAAACTTATTACATGGGATTAGAGAGTGCGAAGAGAGGCAGATTGTATGCAATGAGACTAGATAGGATTAGAGGAACAGATTGGAACGATTGACCTTCCCAGGAGTACATTTGGAGATGTCGAAAGAGCCCCTTCTGTCCTTGACAGGAAACAAATTATTCGAAGATATTAAAGTGTACAAGGATAACTCCATAAACGTCAATGTAGTTGAAGAGAGTAGCGGGGTCGAAAGAAACAGATTGGAAGAATTGACACTCCGAGAAGTAAAATCTTGATATTTTGAAAGCCTTCTGATAAACACTATAAAACGGTCATGGTAGCATTCAATTTTTGAAGTTTTTGTTTCAGAAAGTTTTGGCACAAACTTCCGATAAAAATTTCCAGTCAAGTCTTTATTGAATAAATAGGGGATACAAAAATTTCAGAACGAATGAGAGAAGACTTGCTATTCAATGAAGCGGCTATCGGCCTCCGGGGAGAAAATGAATAAATATTCAGATTTGGTAAGAATCAAAGGGCTAATAACTCAACTTATATAAACATTCTGAAAAACACAACCCTCATAACAATTTATCCACAAAAATCTAACCAAAAAAAAATCAAATTTGGGGTTTACACTTTGTTTTCGCGGACCAACAAACACTTTCTGAGCAAATGCGATGCTTGCTTTAAATGAAACATTGTGGAAAAATCTACACTCACAAATTTGAAAAATTAAAATTCTACACCAAAAAAGTCAAATTTTTATTTTTTCCCATTGTTTTGTGTTCGCGGAGCAACACCCATATTTTGAGAACTTCCGATCAATTTTACCGGTACATTTTCGCGGAGATATCTTTACAAAAAATGTTTGAAAAATTTGAATAACAAAAAAAATCAAAATGATTATATTTTTTCCATGTTTTATGCTCGCGGAGGAACATTTATTTGTATAGCAAATGCGATAGATTTTTTCGATGACACTAGGAAATCTTAACTCACAAAATTCATAAAATTCTGATTCTAAAAAAACCAACTTTGGATTTTTTTTCCCCACTTTTTGTGCTGAAATTATTATTTTTTTTCATATTTATTTTATTTTGTAAAAAGTTATTTTGGTTTATAAATGGGGTTGAAAAAACAAAGAATTTGTGTAAAAATGGGAGGAAGAACAATAAATAAACATATTGGAAATGTGAGTAATTTCGATAAAGAACAGATGAAAGTGGATAGACTTTCAGAGAGAAAAAAACAATCATGAGTTTTTCGGAAATAAATCAACAAAAGGGATTTTTGGGAAACCTACAAGAATCTAGAAAGTAGAAAAAATAAATGAAAGAAAGGAATTGACATGAGAGAACGGGAAATTTGAAAACTACAAAATTGGGACTCGGATCTAGACCAGTCCAGAAAATCATAAAAAACGGAAAAAAATAGATGTACAAGAGGGATTAATACAACTTGAATATGGAAAGCTGCAAAATTGAAAATACCGGAGAAATTTTGGAAGAATCAGTGGGAAAAAATACTGGAAACCGGTAGGAACGGAAAATGCCAAGACTGCAGGATATGAATTTGAAAACCACAGACGTGGGCGATTTTCGGGAGGTTCTGAAGACAGAAGACAGCTTGGATACTGCACTTTCAGAAGGATTCGGCAAATTTCAGACTGATTGGAAGGAGACAGGACGAAAAAAACGAAGACGAGCAGATGTTGAAGAAGATGATGGATTGAAGCAGCAAACGATGGACGATGAGAAGACACTTCTGGATGTTGAGGACAACGCCAAAGATTTCTGGAGCAATCTGAAAAAAATTAGTTTCGAAAAGTACATTTGACATAAAACTCACTTTACCGAACCTTCTCCAACTTCTTCATCATAGCCACACTTGATAATCTGGCCCTCGCTGGTTCTCCAATTTCCCAATTGTGCTTCCGGCAGTGCTCCAAAAAAGTCAGGCTATCCAGGATCCAGGCGTGGCTGGTGGTCGGTGTGTCATCTTCTTCCAACGCACATCCGCCTGCCAAATCGATAAAGAAGTTGTCCTTCTGGTGCTCTCCAAAATGATGGACCATGTCTTCGTTGAATAGTTTCTTATCAGTATCCGATCGGTCCACCACTTCCTTCATTTTCTTGGACCACAATGAGTCTGCGAACAGTGGCAGGTCCTCGATTCTCTTGATCTTCTTCTCTCCAAAATCTTGATACTTTTTGATCCTCTGTTTTTCAACTCCTTCGTCCAGAACTCCTCGATACCACTTGATCAGCCTTTCTATGTCCAAGTATACCTGATGATTTGGGTGGATGGTGAAGATGAAGAGATCCGATTCCAGCGAATGGCCGACGAAAAGAGTTTCCAAATTGTAATTGGAACGTTTGAAGACGGCATGCTTCGAAGGTGATTGCTGCTGATAGATCCTTCCAATTCTAGCGGATCTGTGTTTACGACCACGCCACCTTGAAGACGTGCTTGGATGTGCTGAGCAGCATGTGTGAACAAAGCTTTGTTTCGCGTGAACTTCTTTCGATGGTGATAAACACATTTTTGGGGAGCCATCGCTCGGTATCGATCACATTTAGGTGGATCGAACTCCGAGCATCCATTGGAAAGAAGTCCTTCGAGCAACGGGAGTACTTTCGGAGTGGATCTAAAACGAATCGATATGCAAAAAATATATAAAAGTAAAATTAAGTACCACCAGCAGCTTCAAAGTCCCTTATGACACATCCCTTATCTGTGGAATCCCGGCGCTGTGTGAACCCGAAAATAGGAAACCATTGTGGAGACAGTTTATGTGTATCCTGAAATAAAGAGTAAATTGCAGACAAATATCATGTCAACGAATGATAATCGAAAGCATCAAATTGATTTGATGTCGCGCTATTTTTTTAAATTTTGAAATTATCATCATTTTTAAGGAGAAAATAGTACTGAAACTTATTTCGAACGATTCGCCGTTATTTTTACCCCTAGAGTAACACAAATTGCAAAAAAAACACAGCAAAGAAAAAAAGGCAAAAAGAAAAAAAAAAAAAAACGAAGGAAAAACGTTGGAAAAAAGAAAAAGCAAAAATTGACCGCCACTGCAACAACCAGTAGATCAAATTTTGCAGATCAAAATTTTTTCTCTAAAATCGCGTCGTTTTCAAATATTTTGTTCTGCTCTGTTTGAAATTTAAAACTGATTCCAAATATGTCGTGAACAAAAATGTTTTTCGCACATTGTTAATGCTCCGCGAGCACAAAAAAAATAATATTTTTAAATTTTACATAGAATTCGAATATTTTAAATTTTATGAATGAAGATGTCTCCACAAATTTTTATTAAAAATATGTATCGTATTTGCTGAAAAAATGATTTTTGCTCCGCGAGCACGAAATAAATTTCAAAAAAATAATTCTGATTTTTTTTGGAATTTTGTGATTGGAATTTCTCAGACTTTGTGAAAAGAGATAGTTCTGCAAAAATGTACCCAAAGAAGTTGATAGTAAATGCTCCAAAAATGGTTGCTGCTCTTCGAGCACATGAAATGAAAAAAAAAAACAATTTTGACTTTTTCAAAGTGTGGATTTAAAATTTCTTAAATTCTGCGAGAGAAAATATTCCTACAAAGTAGCAGCAACAATATGTATGTTCTACAATACCAACTACAGCTAAAGAGCTAACTGAATCTCTTAGAACTATCGAGGCAACATTTCCCTGTTCCCTGTTCATTAGAACAATATCCAAGTTTGTACTCCCTTGAATGCTTTTTCAAATTCAAATTTCTTTCTTTTTTTTTGTTTCTTTCAAATTTTTTTTTCATTATGAATCATTTTTTCTTTGTTTCCCATTCGAGACAACATTCCTTTGCTCCCTCTCCAGACACCGTTTGCATTTTGACACTTTTTTGCTTTTATCTTTTTTATATGTGCAATATTTTTGTCAAATTCCCGCCCCATGGTGGAAGACTGCCCTCTAAAGTTGAAATAAACATTTCTTATATCCAACAATAAAGCAGAACGAACATAATTCGAACAATACGTATATTTTTTAAGAGATAAGTAAAGAAAATTTGGATAACATAAGAGGGTGAACAGAAAATTGTGAATTTCTGAGACATTGCAGGTTTTCGATGAAGAGGAAGAGGATCAAGAACACAACACTGATACACTGGCTTCGGGGTCTGAAATTTTTTCATTTTTATACAGCTTCTGACAAAAAAACTCACAAACTGCTATCAATAACATTTAGGCGGATCGAGTGATAGGTCTTTCTCCGTGATTCCAGTGAATGTGGCGTTTGAACTGACAATTTCGTATTGTGGAAGGACAAATGCATCGAGAACGTCAAAGCTCAGCCTCTCTCAAGTCCATTCGTTGTATGTACCAGGTCGAAATCCAAACCGTACACCTAAAATAACATTATTTAAAATTGCATTGGAAAATCAATTTTTACCTTTTTGGATCTGTAGTCTTTTGCGTTTTTAGCTGGTGCAGTTGGCATGAAACTCCATATTGCGCCTACGACCATATCACCTTGAAGCATCGGGACCCAGTTTCAGATACGACAGTTCTCCATGCAGTCTGGCTAAAGCCGTTTTGTGAAGAGGTTCCGGTGTCAGACAAAATAAAACTGAAAGAATTTTGAACTCGAAAACCATTAAAGTACCAGGAGCGACAATTGTTTTATTATTATAGGATGATATTACATGGGGAGTTTAGCTCGCGGTTCTAAGTGCACACATCATGTACCTGGCATAGAAAACCAATAGTTGAGAACGATATTCGATAATTGGAACTTTTTTCATATTGAAGAGGGCTCAAAAATCAGAAAGAAGATTTTAAAGTTTAAAGTTTTCAAAAGTTTAGAAATTTTGTGACCAGAAAAGTGTATTGAAACCTATTTTAATCGATTCGCCGTCATTTTTTACCCATAAAACAACACAAATTGCAAAAAACCCAGCAACAAATAAAAAAGGATAACAAAAAGAAAGAAAAAATGAAGAAAAAAATTTGGAAAAAAAAGAAAAAGAAAAAATAGACCGCCACCGCAACAACCAGTAGATCAAAATTTGCAGGTCAAAAAGTTTTCTCTAAAACGTTTTCAAATTTAGACCAATTTAAATTTAGACCAATTTAGACCAATTTCAGAGGCACGAGCCAGGATGGATGCTGAAAATGATGGCTAGATGTCCTCCAAGATGAAAGTTCAGAACTTTTTTGGTTTTAAAAAGATGAAATTATTATTTTTTGATATTTATTTTATTTTGTAAAAAGTTATTTTGTTCATGAATGAGGTTTAAAAAACAAAGAATTTATGTGAAAGAATTTCCTGGTTGATCTGCTTCCGACGGTCGGCCTCCAAGTACTTCACAGAATCCAGGTAGTCGATCGCGAACCAAGACTTCTGATTAGCTGGATTCTTGTATTCGTGGGTGTAGAGCATGAAGAATATCTGATCAGTTCCATTCTGCTTTTGGAAGACTGCGATGGTCCGAGTCTTATAGCCAATCTCTTCTACATACTTTTCCTTGTTGCTCCTCCAGAATCGCATTCAGCTTGTCCTCCATCATCGTGACAATTCGACATCGTCCCTTTCCAGCATCCAAGATCTTCGGAGCCTCATTTTTCACGCAGAACTTGCATTTGAACCCATTGGATCTTTTCATGTGAAAGGAGCAGCATATGTGCCACAATTTCATACATCTTGAGCATCTCAACACTTCTTCAAACTTGTCATTCTCATTCTTCTTCTTCATATAGCGCTCCTTCTGGATTTTTCGGTCTTCCACGGCGAAACACTCCATGCAGTAGTCACTTCCATTACTACTTGGTTCGATAAGCCCCATGAAATCTGCATTTGGTGGGATTCTGCTCTCGTTTTGGCATTTCTCTCCTCCTGAGCATTCTCTGTTTGGGACGTTGTACCGGCTCTGAAGAGGACAAGAACAGCAAGCGACATTTTCTTCTGGAGCTGCGACTTCTTCAATTCCATGAGCTTCTTCTTCATCGTCCAGTTCCATCTCTTCTTCCTCGACTTGAGCTGCCATCTGAAAATTTTGAAAATCAGTGTATTCAAAGAAACGTGGAAACTAATTTTCAGCAAAAATGAGATTTTTTGAGCTCATTCTCAGAAGCCTCAATAAGCTCAGCATACTCCAAACTACAACATAACGAAGAGTGAAACTTTTAGCATATTTTGGTACAAAAACCAAAAGTTTCTAGCACAATTTGGAAGCGAGTTACATCCTTTTCTGTTTTGGAGACGCGGCCAGCTGAAGGTGATAAGCGGCGGGCGCGACAGTTTCTTCCTGTTATCACCTCCGGCTCACCAAAGAAAATATTTAGGCATAACACGCTCCCAAATTGTGCTAGAATTTTGGTTTTTGCACCAAAATAATGAAAAAATATAAAAAATAGAATAGACATTTAAAAAGCGTTCCCAAAAAGCCTTTTTTATACTTTGAGCTCAATTATCTCAGTTCCTCTGAGAGATATCAAAAATGTGTCAACTGATATAATATTGGTGATATTATGATGAATGCTTTATTAATTAAAAATTTTTTGATATCCGCCACAGAAACTGAGATATATCGCTTCAAAGTTGACTAATTGGTTCCTGACGGGAAAAGTCTCTTGTTTCCTAGTTTGCAACTTTGTGCTCAATCATCTAGGGTCCTATGAGGAATATCGAAATTTTGTCAACTGATAAAATATTGGTGATGTTATGATAGCGATTTTGCTTATTAACAGATTTTTGAAATCTCAAACAGGAATCGAGATAGTTGAGCTCGCAGTTTGGATTAGAGCACATACGGTACGCTATCCTAAATTGAGCCACATTGCTTAATTTTTAAGCTATTGAAATGAGGAAATTTTATTGAATTCAAAAAACATTTCAATTTCAATAATGATGTTTACCTGAAGGTTCATTTCGAGGGTTGCCGCCGCTAGACCAAGGAGATCCTGGTTTCCTTCTTCCATTGGAACATTAGGTTGGAGATTCAGGTTCCTCATCTGGAGTGATATTATGATAAATGCTTCATTAGTTGAAAACTTTTTGATATCTGCTACAGAAACTGAGATATATCGCTTCGAAGTTGACTGCCGTAAAACCTGTATTAGAGGGGATCTCTAACTTTCAACTTCGAGCTAATTTTTTTCGTTTTATGTCAAAGATATGAAGGAGGTGTCAACTGATAAATTGTTCATTCCAATATCAGACGTTTTTTGTCATTTGACTCACTTTTGATATCTTTCACAAAAATCTAGATATTTGAGCTCAAAGTTGACAATTTGGGGACCTTTCCATTAAAGGTTTTACTGTATCTTCCGGTGAGAAAACGTTTCATTTTGGTTGATCGAAAATCGGCTAACGCCAGTGAGTGTTTTCACAAAATTAAAAAAATGCGCCGGAAAATAAAGTTCTGGGTACGCAAAAACTCGGCATGATGACGCGCCGATCGATCGATCGTCCCGGTCGGCTATCGTCTACAGAAAAAAGGCCAAAATCTGATAACTAAGCCAAAAATTGAGTTGTAACTGAGTTCAGTTCTTATCAATTTCTCGTATTTGGGTAATTTTTTTTTAAACTTGAAATAACATTTTTAGCTCAAAAATGATACCTACCATTTATTTGGGTTTGCGTGTAGAATAGAAATCATCAGAAAAATCAAAAAGAATCTTCCAAAATCCATTCACAAGGGTTTTTGAAAGACTCTGAGTAAATAGAAAATAAGAATAATTTTCAAAAAATAAGGGGAACATTTCCGACTCCACTCATTCAAAAGAGTCAACGGAAATGCCCCCGGAATATTGTGGCTACCATTCAGTCAGGTTTCCAAGCGAAGACAATGATTGATTTTCACCAACGCGCAAAGATTCAAGGTAGGCGTGGTTAGTACAGACGACCAGGTGGGTGCGCGGGAATAGAGAACGGGTGAAAAGGAGAATTCTAGTGTCTCATCGACTTTGACAAAAAACTTATTACATGGGGCTAGAAAGTGCGAAAAGGGGGAGATTGTATGCAATGAGAATAGATGGGATTAGAGGAACAGATTGGAACGATTGACCTTCCCAGGAGTACATTTGGAGATGTCGAAAGAGCCCCTTCTGTCCTTGACAGGAAACAAATTATTCGAAGATATTAAAGAGTGCAAGGATAACTCCATAAACGTCAATGTAGTTAAAGAGAGTAGCGGGGTCAAAAGGAACAGATTGGAAGAATTGACACTCCGAAAAGTGAATTCTTGATATTTTGAAAGCCTTCTGATAAACACTATGATAAGGCCATGTTAGCATTCAATTTTTGAAGTTTTTGTTTCAGCGACAGAAGAGGATCGACGCTCCTCCGCTATATTACCTCTGGCTGACCGCGTCCCCAGAACAAATTCAGTTATAACTCGCTTCAAAACTGTGCTAGATATTTGGTTTTGTATCAACATAATCAGAAAAAAGTGGAGAATAAAATAAACCTTCAATGAATGTCAAGAAGGCCTACTGATTCTACGGATTTTGATTGTCCTTAAGATTCTTTCAATTTGAGCTTGATTTTCTTGGTTCCTATAAGAGATACCAAAAATGTGTCAACTATTTAAATATTGATGATATTATGATGAAGATTTTGTCAGTTGACCACTTTTTGATATCTTCTACAGAAAAGTAGATGTAAGGATTCAAATTTGACTACTTGGTTTCTGACAGGAAAGGTTACTTTGAGCTCGATTATCTTGGTTCTTATGAGAGATATCAAAAATGTAGCAATTGATTAAATATTGGTGATGAGATGATAAATAATTTATCAATTTTTTTTTTTGCAGATTTTTGATATCTTTTGAAAGAGCAGAGAAAATTGAGCTCAAAGTTTAATGTTATCACAAATTGAGTCATTACTTTTTTGAACTATCATATTGGAGTTGAATTTTTTTGAATCCAAAAAAATTTAATTTTAATAATAATGCTTACCTGAAAGTTCAGAAGCATCCTCATCTGGAGCGTGGCCGGTCCTGGACCAGGGAGATCCTGGTTTTCTTCTTCCATTAGAACATCAGGTTGCAGATTCAGGTTCCTTATCTGGAGCTAAAAAAAAATACTCGCCCCATATCCAGATTGAACTTGAACCGACTCCTTATATTTGTTTCAATTTTCCAGAAAGTCGTCTTTGTTGGTAAATTGGTTCTTCACCATATGTGATTTGACCGAAAGCAGGTTCCTGAAATATATTCGGGTTACAATTGGATACATCACTTAATTATTTGGGTAGATCTTCATATATATCTTTAAAACTCACTTGTAGGAAATTTTTGCAGACGACATTAGAAGTCTTTCGAACAACAGGAGCCCTTACGGAGTAGTTCTGAAACGAATCAATTTGCAAACTTTCTTTAAAACGAAAATTATGTACCATCAGATGCTACACAATCATGTCATCCGTGGAATCACGGCACCCTGTGGACCCAAAAATGGGTAACCGTTGAGGAGAACTACCCTGAAAAAAAGAGTAAACTAAAGACAAATATCGTGTTAACGTGTGATAATCGAAAGCGACAAACTTATATATTTTGATGGTCTACAGCACATTGAGCACAAAGTTCAAAATTATTTTTTCTCATTGTATTATTGTTGGGCGCGTTTTTCCGAAGTTTTGAAATTTTCATTTCAAGATGATGATTTTAAGAAATGGTACGGCATTTGAAAAATTGACTTTGTATGTCGCAGGATTCTATTTCAAACAATCCAGGCAATCCATACGCAAATAAAAATCACAAAAACCAGTATGCCCCTCACCATACCGGCCGCCGAGGACAACGAATTCAAAGAAGCCAAGTGCCAAAAATCGATATTTTTTGGCATAAATTGTGTGAGCATGATTCCCCCCGGGGTATTGATATGTTTCTGTAGTTAATCAAATGTGCTGAATTCAATGGTCATAATGAAAAGAAAAGTTAACCTAGGATTTTTGAGATATTGAAAAATTTTTTGATTTTTTCAAAAAATCAATAAACCAATCAATAGGAAAAAAAATTTAAAAAATTTATTCTCAAATGTTCATTCAATTGTCTATCTACTGTTTTTTAATTTCAACAAACGGACATAAACTGACAAAGTTATGATTTTTTGAAAATTTAGGCATTTTTTGGTACTTTTTGGACCATAACTCCCAAAAGAAATTTTTTACCAACTATTCCGTTTGGAATCTGAAATAACTTTTTACGTTCTATCCAACCATATAGGTCTCAATTTTTTTCGAGGGTAGCACTTGGGAGTCATTCCATGTAAATTTATTTTTTTGGTGTGTAGAAATCCAAACTTACTTAAGAAAACCACCCTGTACTAACCCTTTCAGCTCAATTATCTCAGTTTCTGTAAAAGTTATCCAAAAAGCATTAAGAGTACATACGTCCAATTTTAGAATTTATTTTATTCCAGAATATAATTGCTCGTAATTGCTCGTGATTTCTGTGGGAATGCGTGTTTTACCACTCACATGCCATTAAAATGAGAACGAAGACGGTTCAAAAAAGTATCTTACATGCGAGTTGTGTAGAAAAAAAACTAGATTTTCAATTTCTTGAAACTCTTTTCTTTTTCAGTAGACGTCATCGAAATACAAAAACGTCAACGATTCTCGTCTGCAATGTTTTGCCATCAACGTGACAGCAGCTCAACATTTGTCGGCGCAACGTTGAGCATCAGCCTCTGGAACCTAACTATCTCTAACAAGGGAACCTCAACACCTCAAGAACCCAGATTTTGATGAAAATTTCAGGATGGGTTGAAAATCGCCTATCTAGACATGTCCGAAATTTTTAGAATCCCCCTGCCAGTTTCAGCCGAGTTATATCAGTTTCGGTACCAAAAATAGCCTTTTCACTACAAAATCAACGTTTTCATGGACGATTTTCTCAAGTGCTAGAACGGTTTAAAGCATGAACTTTGTTGTGTTATACTCAAATTTTTATAAAATTTGATATTTCAAACTTTTTCTCAGAATTTTTTTTTCAATGTTCGAAAAATTCTGGAAAATCGTGAAAAAATTCAAAAATAAAAATATTTTTGTTCTTGAGAAAAGGTTTGAAATATGAGATTTCGTACAATTCTGAGAGTAATAAAACAAATTTCATGCTCCAAAACGTTTTAGGACCTGAGAGAAACGTCCTTGAAAACGCTGCCTTAAAAGNCGATTTTTGGTACTNNANCTNATATAACTCGGCTGAAACTGGCGGGCGGATTCTGAAGTTTTCAGAGATGTTTAGATACTTGAGGTTCCCTTGTAAGCATTTTGCTCATTTTTCGTTTTTCTGTCAAATAATTCACACCTTTTTTTTATTTTGTCTCATTAGTAAAATGGTGATAATATCAAAATTTTCATATATCCAACATTAAAGCAACAAGAGATCAATTTTTCGAAGAGGCCCGTAAAGAAAATGTGGATAACATGAGAGAGTTAACTGAAATCTCGGATTTCTAAGTACTTATACTTCGCAGGTTTTCGATGAGATGGTCTTCTTGACGTGCTCAACGGGGTCATTCTTGACGGTGCGACGACATTTGCGATGCGTCCGATACGCGAGTTGGGGAACCACTCCTTCGTAACGACACAGATGGAAGGCTTCGGAGTCTGAAAATGTGTTTTGTTTCATTTTGATACAGTTGTTAACAAAAAACTCACAATTCGACAGTTGTTGAATGCCTCGACGCAATTAACTCCAGGCAGGTCATGATTACGACCATACAACGTTAAAGACGTTGGATGAGCTGAGAAGCATGTTCGAATAGAAACTTCGTCTCTTTCAGCAGGTAGATCACAGCCAATTTTTTTGATGTGATAGCTTTTTGAATTCTCCTCTTTGGTCCACGGACATGAATAAGACAGGTGTATCGATAATGTTTAGATGGATAAAACGATAGATCCTTGAATGTGATTCCAGTGAATGTGATGTTTAAAGTGACGATTTCATACTGTGGAAGATCATGTATCGGGAACGCCTCTCCTATCCACACGGCTCACTCTAGCCACTTCAAGTTCATTCGATCCGAACCGTCCAGCTGAAAGAACACTAATTGAAATTTCATTTGAAAAAGTATTAATTACCTTTTTGGATCTGTTTTCGTTTCCATTCTTAGCTGCAGGAGTTGGCAGGGAACTCCATTTTGTATCTTCCCAAGCATTGGCAGTAGCAAGACATGCTCACGACCACATCACCTTGAAGTCGAACTTCGATGAGCTGACACAAGGCTGGTATCATTTAACAGTTGTTGAATGCCTCAACGCAATTGATTCCATGCAGGTCATAGACTTCTGGGTTTGCATCTCTTTCTGCACAGGCAAATTTTGAAGTGATAGCTTCTTGAATTCCCCTCTTTTGTCCACAAATATGAATAAGACAGATGTGTCGATCACATTTACGTGGATCAAACGAAGAGCCCATTCGAGAGGGCACATCAGTTTATAAAGATCCTGAAAAAAAGAGTGAACTGCAGACAAAAAACAGGTGGGCGGATGATAAACGAAAGTGACTAATGTATGTATTTTGACGGTCGAAAATACATTGAGCACAAAGTTTAAAATCATTTTTCTTGTTATGGAATTATTGAGCTCGTTTTTTTTTCGAAATTTTGAAATTTCCATGATTTTATTACGAGAAAAATGTATTGAAACCTATTTCAAATCATTCGCCGTCATTTTTCACCCCTAGAGCAATACAAATTGCAAAAAAAACGCAGCAAATAAAAAAAACGGCGAAAAGAAAAAAAAACAAAAATGAAAAAAAAAACGTTGGAAAAAAAAATAAAAAGAGAAAAAAAAGAACCGCCACCGCTACAACCAGTAGATCAAAATTTGTAGATCAAAACTTTTCGCTTAAATTCCACCAATTTCCATAAGTTCGTTCTGCACTGTTTGCAACGTAGAATTTTTCTCAAATATGTTGCGAAGAAAATTGTTTTCCGTGCATATTTCTTGCTCCGCGAGCACAAAAAAATATTTAAAAATAATTTTGACGGTAAAATGAATTGCTCGTACCGCTGAGTAGAACGTTTAAGCCTTCATGAACTTTCGACTTATCTTCCTTGTATATAAATCGCTAAGCGCGTCTGTTGATCCTAGTGTCACGCTGTACGGTTTTGAAACGCTTGGAAAATGAGTATAAATTACGTGAATACATTTCAACGTGATGGCCTAACTTTTTCCAGTTGAGTTTGCTAGACCACCTCGTTAAAATGAGTAAAACGTGCGAGAGGTACAACGATTCGGGGTACGAGGGGGTACAAAGTGATTCAGTGGTACAAAATCCATGATTCGGGGTACACATTTTTTCAATAAATTGTATTTTTTGTACCGTTGAATTGAAATTTTGTATTCAAACCAGCGAGCTGGTGCGCCTTCGGTTAACCTAGTTTTTTTTTCAGTTTTGTTGCTTCGCTTCTCGCGTTTTCTTAAATGGTCAACATATTTGAGAAAAATTCTACGTTGCAAACAGTGCAGAACGAACTTATGGAAATTGGTGGAAATTAAGCGAAAAGTTTTGATCTACAAATTTTGATCTACTGGTTGTAGCGGTGGCGGTTCTTTTTTTCTCTTTTTATTTTTTTTTCCAACGTTTTTTCTTCATTTTTGTTTTTTTCTTTTCGCCGTTTTTTTATTTGCTGCGTTTTTTTTGCAATTTGTATTGCTCTAGGGGTGAAAAATGACGGCGAATGATTTGAAATAGGTTTCAATACATTTTTCTCGTAATAAAATCATGGAAATTTCAAAATTTCGAAAAAAAAACGAGCTCAATAATTCCATAACAAGAAAAATGATTTTAAACTTTGTGCTCAATGTATTTTCGACCGTCAAAATACATACATTAGTCACTTTCGTTTATCATCCGCCCACCTGTTTTTTGTCTGCAGTTCATCTTTTTTTCAGGATCTTTATAAACTGATGTGCCCTCTTCGAATGGGCTCTTCGTTTGATCCACGTAAATGTGATCGACACATCTGTCTTATTCATATTTGTGGACAAAAGAGGGGAATTCAAGAAGCTATCACTTCAAAATTTGCCTGTGCAGAAAGAGATGCAAACCCAGAAGTCTATCATGACCTGCATGGAATCAATTGCGTTGAGGCATTCAACAACTGTTAAATGATACCAGCCTTGTGTCAGCTCATCGAAGTTCGACTTCAAGGTGATGTGGTCGTGAGCATGTCTTGCTACTGCCAATGCTTGGGAAGATACAAAATGGAGTTCCCTGCCAACTCCTGCAGCTAAGAATGGAAACGAAAACAGATCCAAAAAGGTAATTAATACTTTTTCAAATGAAATTTCAATTAGTGTTCTTTCAGCTGGACGGTTCGGATCGAATGAACTTGAAGTGGCTAGAGTGAGCCGTGTGGATAGGAGAGGCGTTCCCGATACATGATCTTCCACAGTATGAAATCGTCACTTTAAACATCACATTCACTGGAATCACATTCAAGGATCTATCGTTTTATCCATCTAAACATTATCGATACACCTGTCTTATTCATGTCCGTGGACAAAGAGGAGAATTCAAAAAGCTATCACATCAAAAAAATTGGCTGTGATCTACCTGCTGAAAGAGACGAAGTTTCTATTCGAACATGCTTCTCAGCTCATCCAACGTCTTTAACGTTGTATGGTCGTAATCATGACCTGCCTGGAGTTAATTGCGTCGAGGCATTCAACAACTGTCGAATTGTGAGTTTTTTGTTAACAACTGTATCAAAATGAAACAAAACACATTTTCAGACTCCGAAGCCTTCCATCTGTGTCGTTACGAAGGAGTGGTTCCCCAACTCGCGTATCGGACGCATCGCAAATGTCGTCGCACCGTCAAGAATGACCCCGTTGAGCACGATAGAACTCGACAAGTGCTACAAAATGATTCTATTTGGAAAATTTTATCTTGTTTATGAACAAAGTTAGACGCCATCAAGTGGTTTTTCCCGGACGGCCCGGAAAGCCCGGGCCGGGCCTGCATTTTTTCGTACTATTTTGTCTGTAACTTTGTATATATCTGGGAGTCAGGATTTATTGTAACTCCCATAAAGGTTTGTTAGTGTTTCAGTGATTGTGTAACTAAAAAATGTCACAGAACAGGTTTATCAAAAGTTGGAGGATAATACATATTAATTGAATATTAACTCTGACACGACGATCCTCTTGGTTCCGAGTATAGCAAGCAACAAAGATGGAGACTAAAATAGAACATTTACAAAGGGAAAATATAAAATAAATCCTACCCGAGAGTGTCGCAACGCCAAGGAGCGCCATCTCAATTGAGCGACTGTCGATGGCCACACGGAAGACGATGAATGGGAGGTAACCTAAAAACGGTTTCAACAACATGTGAAAATTTTTCGGTTTTCAAAAAACCCCGATCTCCGAAACGCGTAGAGCTTTAAGAGTCCTCATGCCAAGTCATCTACTGTTTTTGCTGTTTGACATAATGCCGGTATGAAAAATCGGAGCTGTGGAAGAGTAAATCTGGTGGTCGCTACCACAACCGGCAGTAACATACATATTAAGCAAATACTTTTACTTTCATAATTTTTATTCGACTTCCGTCAGTTTTTCGGGAACATCTTAGTTTTAGACTAAAAATTTTGATACTTACCATTTATTCGGGTTGACGCATAGAACATAAATATTCAGAAAAATCAATAAGAATCTTTCGAAATCCATACATTTTTAGGATTTTCGAAAGATCTTGAGTAAATAGAGAATAAGTTTAATTCTCAGAAAAATAAGGGGAACATTTCCAACTCCATTCATGAACAGGAGTTAACGGAAATGCCCCGGATTATTTAGGCAACCATTCAGTTAAGTCGCCAGGCAAAAACATTGCAAATGATTTTGCCAACGCGCCTGCTCTGACCAGCAGACGACCAGAGCTTCAAGAGGAAAAAAGAGACGCAGCGAATCAGGGGGACAATGATGAGACGCGGCGGACAATCGCCATGTGGATTCAGGGAAAAAGAGAGCGGGGAAGAAGGAGTGTTCTAGTCTCTCTTTGAATTATTAGATGGTGATAGATGGTGCGAAGAGAACCAAAGGAGGGATATTGTATGTTTAAAAAAACTAGCAGGAATTAGAGAAAAAGATTGCAAAAACTGACATTACCGAAGAGTAAATTTGGAGATGTCAAAAGAGAGACGAGTAAATTGTAAATTATAAATTGTAGAAGAGTAGTAGCGAAGAAACTCCGAAGAGTACAGGAAAAGTGAATAAAATGGAAGAGTAGATGTCAACAGAGAGTGCTCTAATCTTTTTCTTTTACTGAAAAAAAATTATTGGAAGAAATTAGAAAATGCGAAGATAACATTAGCAAGATTAGCAGGGTCTAATGGAACAGATTGGGCGGATTCAGAATTTGAAAGCCGCCAGATGAAGGTCATGGGAAAACTAATGCTTGCATTGATTTTTTAGTATTTTTTTTTTAAATTTTGGCATTTTTTGGAAAACAAAACTGAAACGTTCATTTTGAAAAAAAATAGTAGTTTAAATTTTTTGAGGCGAGTCATTTTCTTTTTATACTAGTGACCGTTAAGTCAATGGGTGGCTAGGTTTATCCAAAATTTTGAAGCACATCAGGTTTTTAGCTTCTCATTCTCTAGAATCTGCTGTGGTTCACTGATGTTTTTACTATATTTGAATCTCCTCTTTTTGATGAAGGTCTTACAAGATCTGTAAAAACGGTAAACATTTTTTTCATCGTCAAAATTCAAGAAATTCCAACTATACACAAAAAATCTCAAAAATAGTACTTTTCCTATTTTTGTGCTCGCGGAGCAACAACTATATTTTTTGAGAAATTATAATTTAAATTTTGATGGATTTTTAGAAAATTTTTTTATTCACAAAATTCCATCTCTTAACCGAAAAAAATCTAAATTGATATACCGTAAACACTCTAGTAGAACGCCACCCGGACCGACCACTTTGAGCCTATATATCTTACTTCTTTTGAAAGATATTTAAAAGTTGTCAACTAACAAAATGTTTATCATGATATCAGCAACATTTTATTAGTCTACCACTTTTTGATATCTCTCACAGAAAATGAGATATATGGGCTCAAATTTGACTATTTGGGTGGCGTTCTTTTCGAGTATTTACGGTATTCTCTTCTTATGTGCTCGCGGAGCAACAAATATATTTTTAAGGTAATGCGGTACATATGCTTGAAAACACTTTGTGAAAATATCTTCAATTGCAAAATTCAGGAAATTCCAATTCTATAAAAAAAAGTCAAAATTCGTTTTTTTTTTCATGTTTTTTTTGTGCTCGCGGAGCAATAACTATTTCTATCGTCACTTTAATTTTTATTCAGGTACTTATTAACTGTGCACTCCAATACAATGGCTTCCCATTTTTGGGTCCTCACAGCGCCTTGATTCCGCAGATATGGGATGTCATGAGGGAGTTTGAAGCTGCTGATGGTACATAATTTTACTTTTATATAACTTTTGCAAATTGATTCATTTCAGATCTACTTCGGAAGCGATCCCTTTGCTCGAAAGACTTCTACTTAATGTATGCCTCCAGCAATTGTTCCAGTTCATCAGTTCGGAAACTCTTCTTGTCGGCCATTCGCTGGAATCGGATTTCAAAGCTCTTCGTTAGACCCACCTAAATGTGATCGATACGGAACAATGGTTCCCCAAAAATGTGTTTATCACCATCGGAAAAAGTTCGATCAAAACGAAGCTTTGTTCGCACATGACGTCCAGGACATCCAAGCACGACTTCAAGGTGGTGTGGTCGTAGGCATAATTCCAAGAAGGTAAACAATTTATTTTCAAATGCAGTTCCAAATAGTATTTTTAGGTTAACGGACCGGATTGTGAGCTGGTGCACAATACGAATGGACTTGGTGGCTATAGTGAGCCTTGTGGATATGAAACGCGTTCCGAATAAATTTGTCCTACCACAATATGAAATCGTTAGCTGAAACAACACATGCACTGGAATTACAGAGAAAGATGTATCAGCAGCGATCACCTTCAAAGCATGCAGTTTTGAAGGTGGTATGGTCGTAGACACAGATCCCAGAAGGTAAATAATTCATTTTTTAGGCAATTTCAGAAAGTGTTCTTTCAGGTATATAGTTTGGATTGTGAGCTGGTGCACACTATGAATGGCCTTGAAGTGGCTAGAGTGAGCCTCGTCGATACAAAAGGACGCGCTATTCTCGATACATGTGTTCTTCCACAATAGGAAATCGTCAGTTTAAACATCACATTCTCTGGAATTACGGAGAAGGATCTATCACTTGGTAAACTTAAATGCTATCGATACATATGTCCTATTCATGTCCGTGGACCAAAGAGGTGAATTCAAAAAACGGTCACTTCAAAATTTGGCTGTGCAGAAAGAGATGCAAACCCAGAAGTCTATCATGACCTGCATAGAATCAATTACGTTGAAAATACTCTGGAGGTTCTTGATGCCTCCGCAGGTCCGCCAACAATTTGAAACAATTTTCAGAACTCAATTTGAGAGCAGTCCAGTAGATCGCATTTTCGATATTTTAAGAACTGACTACTTTTTTCCTTGAAAAAATATCACGATGTTGCAAGTATTGTCGAATTAAACAAACTCACACCTGAAAAATATTGCGGGCGCTTCGTGTCGATTTACGAGGCTCTGCCTAAAATCGGCATACTGTACTGAAAAAGTTAATTTATGTGAATTCAATTATTTTCTGAACCGAATTTAGATTTCTCGGTATGAAAATGATCGCTAGCATCCGAAAGTCTGTATTATTACGATTTTGCCGCGCTTTTTCGTAGATAAAAAAGCGACAGATTCTCAGGTGTCACTTTTTTAATGAGGCAACATTACACTCGAATATCACGAGATAAAAACACGAAGAAAAACAATTGGATTCCTTTACACACTTATTTATTGAGGTATTTTTATAACATTTAATAAGACTTCAAGTTTCACTGGCACACTTTTAGAACTTTCCGCTGCACCCATTTTCCATCTTTTTCTTCAGCCGGCTTGGTTTTGTCAAACAAGAAGCACTGGATATCTGAAAATTAAATATAATTTTAGCTTAGTTGTGCGCCAAAAAACTCACCAAATCGCTCAGAAATGATTCGTTTGCCTTCGAACATTTCCTCGTACCGTTCCACGGCTTCTTTTGCGGTCTTTGGCATCTCCGTGACCTCTTTCTCGATTGTCTTCTTTTTGGACTTCTTCACAGACCACATTGGATTCGAGCCAATTCTAATATTCGTTGTTCTTCATCTTTTCAAAGAAACCCGAGCTCACCTCCTTCAAGAGTTTTCACTCCAAAAACACATTCGCAGAGTTCATCGCCATTTTCTCTTGTCCCATCTGAACCAACAAATTACTCAACCTCTCCAGCTCTAGCTTCTGCCCCAAAATTTCGGTTTCCAGACGAGTTTTGGCTTCTTTCACATCTCCTAACTCTTTTTGGAGAAGAGCAAGATCTTCAGGTGCTGTAAACAAAACTCATTTGATGATTTACAAATTAAATTTCTCATAAAACTCACAAATCGAGTGTAGGTCGTGAAGCGCAACGATTCTATCCGTAAGTCGTTTGTCATTCTCAATCTTATTATTTCTGGGTCTGTAAAAATTCAAAGTCAATTTTAAGCATACTTGCCACGGGCAGGGCCGATTTGGACTTTTTTCAAAAATTCAAATTTTTTTTCAAATGTGGGTAGCTTGGGCCGGCAGGGCTAGATCCTGATATCTCAAGTATGATTTTAAGAACAAAAAAAAATACATACCCAGAGGCTGGGGATCGGCAATCGGGTCTTGAGCAACTGGGATTGGACTCTGATGGGGAGCCTGCCCAGTTGCTGAGCAGTCCAATTTCTGGATAACCTGAAAAATCAATATTTTTGATGAAATCTCGAGTTTAAAAACAATACTTACCATTTATTTGGGTTGGCATATAAAAGAATATAAATCTTCAGAAAAATCAGAAAGAATCTTTCAAAATCCATTCAGTAGGATTTTTGAAAGACCTTGAGTAAATAGAGAATAAACAGAAATTTCAGAAAAATACGGGGAACATTTCCGACTCCATTCATTCAAAAGAGTCAACGAAAATTTGTTTCGAAATAGTTCTCAAAAAATCCAAAAAGAAGACAATCGAGCAAGAGGTCACGGAGATGCCAAACACCGCAAAAGAAGCCGTGGAACGGTACGAGGAAATGTTCGAAGGCAAACGAATCATTTCTGAGCGATTTGGTGAGTTTTTTGGCGCACAACTAAGCTAAGATTATATTTAATTTTCAGATATCCAGTGCTTCTTGTTTGACAAAACCAAGCCGGCTGAAGAAAAAGATGGAAAATGGGTGCAGCGGAAAGTTCTAAAAGTGTGCCAGTGAAACTTGAAGTCTTATTAAATGTTATAAAAATACCTCAATAAATAAGTGTGTAAAGAAATCCAATTGTTTTTCTTCTTGTTTTTATCTCGTGATATTCGAGTGTAATGTTGCCTCATTAAAAAAGTGACACCTGAGAATCTGTCGCTTTTTTATCTACGAAAAAGCGCGGCAAAATCGTAATAATACAGACTTTCGGATGCTAGCGATCATTTTCCTACCAAGAAATCTAAATTCGGTTCAGAAAATCATTGAGTTCACATAAATTAACTTTTTCAGTACAGTATGCCGATTTTAGGCGGGGCCTCGTAAATCGACACGAAGCGCCCGCAATATTTTTCAGGTGTGAGTTTGTTTAATTCGACAATACTTCCGATTCCAGCGAATGCCCGACGAGAAGAGTTTCCGAAATGATGAACTGGAACAATTGCTGGAGGCATACATTAAGTAGAAGTCTTTCAAGCAACGGGATCGCTTCCGAAGTAGATCTGAAATGAATCAATTTGCAAAAGTTATATAAAAGTAAAATTATGTACCATCAGCAGCTTCAAACTCCCTCATGACATCCCATATCTGCGGAATCAAGGCGCTGTGAGGACCCAAAAATGGGAAGCCATTGTATTGGAGTGCACAGTTAATAAGTACCTGAATAAAAATTAAAGTGACGATAGAAATAGTTATTGCTCCGCGAGCACAAAAAAAACATGAAAAAAAAAACGAATTTTGACTTTTTTTTATAGAATTGGAATTTCCTGAATTTTGCAATTGAAGATATTTTCGCAAAGTGTTTTCAAGCATATGTACCGCATTACCTTAAAAATATATTTGTTGCTCCGCGAGCACATAAGAAGAGAATACCGTAAATACTCGAAAAGAACGCCACCCAAATAGTCAAATTTGAGCCCATATATCTCATTTTCTGTGAGAGATATCAAAAAGTGGTAGACTAATAAAATGTTGCTGATATCATGATAAACATTTTGTTAGTTGACAACTTTTAAATATCTTTCAAAAGAAGTAAGATATATAGGCTCAAAGTGGTCGGTCCGGGTGGCGTTCTACTAGAGTGTTTACGGTATATCAATTTAGATTTTTTTCGGTTAAGAGATGGAATTTTGTGAATAAAAAAATTTTCTAAAAATCCATCAAAATTTAAATTATAATTTCTCAAAAAATATAGTTGTTGCTCCGCGAGCACAAAAATAGGAAAAGTACTATTTTTAGATTTTTTGTGTATAGTTGG